>NC_077231.1:295242726-295600226 GCF_027887165.1 Monodelphis domestica
CACAATTGTATTCCATCACCAACATATACCACAATTTGTTCAGCCATTCCCCAATTGATGGGCATCCCCTCGTTTTCCAATTTTTGGCCACCACAAAGAGTGCAGCTATGAATATTCTTGTACAAGTCTTTTTCTCCATTATCTCTTTGGGGTACAGACCCAGCAGTGCTATGGCTGGATCAAAAGGTAGATATTCATTTATCGCCCTTTGGGGATAGTTCCAAATTGCCCTCCAGAATGGTTGGATCAGTTCACAACTCCACCAGCAATGAATTAATGTCCCTACTTTGCCACATCCCCTCCAGCATTCACTGCTTTCCTTTGCTATCATGTTAGCCAATCTGCTAGTTGTGACGTGATACCTCAGAGTTGTTTTGATTTGCATCTCTCTGATTATAAGAGATTTAGAACACTTCTTCATGTGCTTATTAATAGTTTTGATTTCTTTGGATGCGAACTGCCTGTTCATGTCCCTTGCCCATTTATCAATTGGAGAATGGCTTGATTTTTTGTACAATTGATTTAGTTCTTTGTAAATTTGAGTAATTAAACCTTTGTCAGAGGTTTTTATGAAGATTGTTTCCCAATTTGTTGCTACCCTTCTGATTTTGGTTACATTGGTTTTGTTTGTACAAAAACTTTTTAATTTGATGTATTCTAGATTATTTATTTAGCATTTTGTAACTTTTTCTAAGTTTTGCTTGGTTTTGAAGTCTTTCCCTTCCCAAAGGTCTGACATGTATACTATTCTGTGTTCACCTAATTTTCTTATAGTTTCCTTCTTTATGTTCAAATCATTTACCCATTTTGAATTTATCTTGGTATAGGGTGTGAGGTGTTCATCTAAACCTAATCTTTCCCACACTGTCCTCCAATTTTCCCAGCAGTTTTTATGAAATAGTGGATTTTTGTCCCAAAAGCTGGGACCTTTGGGTTTGTCATATACTGTCTTACTGAGGTCACTTACCCCCAGTCTATTGCACTGCTCCTCCTTTCTGTCTCTTAGCCAGTACCAGATTGTTTTGATGACCGCTGCTTTATAATATAGTCTGAGATCTGGGACTGCAAGGCCCCCTTCCTTTGTATTTTTTTCATTATTTCCCTGGATATCCTTGATCTTTTGTTCTTCCAAATGAACTATGTTATGGTTTTTTCTAAATCAGTAAAAAACTTTTTTGGAAGTTCCATGGGTATGACACTAAATAGATAGATGAGTTTGGGTAGGATGGTCATTTTTATTACATTGGCTCATCCTACCCATGAGCAGTTAATGTTCTTCCAATTGTTCAAATCTAGTTTTAGTTGTGTGGAAAGTGTTTTGTAGTTGTGTTCATATAGTTCCTGTGTTTGTCTCAGGAGATAGATTCCTAAGTATTTTATTTTGTCTAAGGGAATTATTTTTTTTTATTTTGTCTAAGGTAATTTCAAGTATTTTCTAAGAAGGTAGATCAGAAGAAAGAACTAAGCTCACCAACAGATCATGATTAGTGAGTTTTGTTACCCTATTCTGGATGTGTCAAAAATTAGGTACTACAAGATTCCTAAACCAAACTTTTTGTGACAATTTCCACTCCAGACATGATCTTTATATCTTTCACAGAGCAAAAACTTAGACTGCTGACCTAGAACCTCTCTGGACTCTGATAGATGAGGTTTTGTCTTATCTTACACTGACTGGAGCCTCTATTTCACTTTCCAGTCATTTCCAAACCATACCGCCATGACCCATCATTTGGATTAAAAGTCTTAAACCAGTCAGCTTTCATTCTTCAGACTTTAATATCATATCCTGATGCAAGTCCTTTCCCCACTTCTTCACTCCAGCTTCCATATATATGTATATATATATATAGATATAGATATAGATATATAGATATAGATATAGATATAGATATAGATATAGATATAGATATAGATATAGATATGTTGTCTCTTCCAATAGAATGTAAGTTCCTTGTGGGTAGGCACTATCTTCCTTGCTTCTGTTTATATTCCTTCTCTTCATATCTCAAACTTAAAGAATATCCTATTTCTATATCTGCTGACCAGGAAGAAGGCTCAAATCTTGCCTCAGACACTTAATTATGTGACTCTGGGTAAATCTTTTAATCATATTTGCCTCAATTTTTTCATCTATAAAATGAGCTGGAGAAAGAAATGGCTAACCATACTATTATCTTTGCCAAGAAACCCACAAAAAAAGGTGCAAGAAGAGTTGGACACAAATGAAAATGACTTAACAAATCTATATCTAAAATTTGGAACTAGGCTAAAGAGCATGAGACTTATTTTGATGCCATTTTGCGTATATAGTCAGTACCATAGTCTGATCCCCATATGGCAATTCTGGGTTGGACATGGTTAGGGAATAATGTAACAGATCTGCCAAGTGTAAGTGATTTAGCAATCAGAAATGAGGCTGACTATACACAGAGAAGGAGGTAGAGTTTGTCTTTGGCACCCTTATCCATCCTGTCCTCTTTCCCTAAATATTGATCATTATCTTCATGACCAAGGAACCTCACTATAATGCCTATATTCCCAGGCATTGCCCTTTAAAAGCAAATGATAGACTTAAAGTTGAAAAGGAATTACTTGTGGCCAGCTCCCATCTCCATGGACAGCCATTTCCATTGGCTCAACTCCTTTTAAAATGCATTATTCCCTCCAAGAATCAGCATATGCACCCTTTCCATGGGTCCTTTTCTGACAGCATTCCCCAGCTCCTTGTTCTCTGTCACACAAAATTATTATTTTTTATTCATTGGATAGATATTCTCCATGAAAGAGTGAGTAGTAACGTTTAGAGATCAGTGACTTGAAGTAGGAAAACTGAAGTTCAGATTCCAACAACACATACTAGTTTGTGACTCTGGGCAAGATACTTAATTTATCAGGGTCCCAGGCAACTCCCCAAGACTCTTAAATTGACAAAAAGGTAATAATCTGTACTGAAAAAAAAGTTCTCCAAACCAATATAATAAAAATTCCAATAAATGATATTCTGAATATACTTATATGTTTCTGTTTATATATGTTGCTTATGGAGGTTCCCTGAGGACAGGAACTGTTTCATTTTGTCTTTATGTTTCCAACACTCAGCAAAAGGTCTGGCACATAGTAGTTTCTGAATAAATAGCTGTTGATAGATTGATGTTGCAATAATCACAATGCTTAAAATTGGGAGATGGTTCAAATGGTAATTCTTTCATTAAGTAATTCTGTTACTTTGCATCAGGCCCCTAAAATTGTTGGTCTTTTGGGTTGTCATCTAAAAATAAATCAGTTTGGATGAGCTGGTGGCCAAGTCCTTCTAAGTAATCTAATTTTGTGGTTCTCCTTCTACCATACATACCATACAAATTTCATGTGTCCCCTTCTCTCAATGTCTTCAAAAACAAAGAACATTTATCCCAAGGAATGGTTTAAGATATTAATGACCTATAAACAAGAATTTTACAACATTTCTGACAGGTTGTCAATGAGTTTAATTTTTTAAAACTCCTGTTTTATGCTGAGTCTAGGTCACCTAAAGGAGACAATACTCTGAGAAAATTGAACTGTTGAAATGATTTTTTGTTTTGTTTCTTACATCAAACTTAAATCTGTTTTCCTGTCACCACTGTCTTAATCCTGTCTACAGGGAACCTGCAGAACAATGCCCCTTCCGCAAGACAATATTTGAAAATCTGATCCTTTCTATAGTATTTATCCTTCTATTCTCCATATTAGTGTTCTACTATTTTCTTCTTCAGTTGTAACTCATCATCATCATCATCATCATCATCATATCTATCATTTATAAAGCACATTAATGATTGCAAAGTGCTTTATGAATATTATTTCATTTTATTCTTGAATCAATCCTGGGTGCTGGTTCAATTAATCAACTGAACTACTTTCAGGCTTCCAATGCTATCACTGTTCTGTGTTTTCTTTTTTGAAAAAACCCTTACCTTCCATCATAGAATCATAAACACGTATTGGTTCCAAGGCAGAAGAGTGGTAAAGGCTAGGCAATGGGGGTTTAAGTTATGTGCCCATGGTCACAAATCTAGGAATCATCTAAGACCAGATATGAACCTAGGAGTTCCAGAATCCAGTCCTGGCTCTCTATCCACTGAGCCACCTAGCTCCCCTCTAATATTACCTTTTAATCAAAAACCAAAACTAGAGCTTCCAAATCCAGAGCAATTATTTGCTAAAGAGGTTTTTGGTGATGTCAAAAAATTACTCTAATTTCCAGAGCCTAAATGTTTACCCCCCCCCCTTTAAGCACTGAGAGAACTGAGCTTTAGGTGCCAAAATGGCTGGATCAATTATTAAATTGAAAAATAATTTACTCCAAATGCATTTCCCCTTCATTTTATGTAATTACTCATCACTTCAAAATGCATTTTATAACTCAAGGAGGAAGAGATCAAATTATCTTCCCTTGACAGGGATCCCATAATGTTAATGGGGTATTCTATTCTGCTTACTTAGTAAGACATGTACAAAGAGAAAGAAAGAAAAAAGAACTTATGCCACTTGCAGGAATTTTGAAAATGGGATTATTTTGCATGATAAATGGAACTGCATTAGTGACCTACACTCTTGCAAATTAGAGCCCTCTGCATTTATAGGGCTTCTACAGGGACACAACATCACAAAAAAATTAAAAAGTGCACAACATTTAATTTGAAGGACAAGATCTTAAAATGTAGTAAGTAGGCATGAAGGTACAAAAAGGAAAGTGTTAAACAAAACAATTATTCTGTATCATTACTAGAGGTACTAAATTACTTTGTTGAAATAGATTTGGGAAGAAATGGAAAGAAGGAAAATAGATGAGAACAGAATTGTCCCTTGTGTGAGTAATATGCACTAAATATGATCTTATGTAAACTATAAGGACCCAGACAGCTGTTCTATGAGGATCAGTTGAAAGGACTAGAGCTATTTAGTCTGGAGAAGACTCAGGACATATTAGCTGTCTTCAAGTGTTTGGATGGCTTCCCAGTGTTTGGAAAGCATTTAACCAGCTGGAGCCTGTAGCTATCTCTCTCTTCCTGATAGACACATCCCAAATGAAATGGGTTATCATATTTCTTTGAAAGGGTATGAAATAGTTTCCTGTTCACATTGCTGTTGAATGATAAGATTCTTATGTCTTTGAAGATATGTTCTTACTGAAAGTCAACATTAAGTTGAATGAGTAAAGATAGATCCTTGACAGATTGGAGTACCTTAGGTCTGAATAATGTTAATCTCTCAATACTACATTGAGTGACACTATGAGGCAATTTATTTCCCTGGGTCAGGACATTCATAGATCAGAGTAGCCTTCTTAGATTTGGGCCTAGAAAAGGGAGTTAATTGATCTGGTAGGGAGATCAAAGAACAAGAGATAAGCTGGGTTTGTTTGTTTATTTATTGTGTATTATAATCAAAGAGGACTAAAATAGCATTGCTACATCAGTATAAATGTATAGTAGTGTCTGATTGTGACTGATTAGACCAATAGGAGCTCTGAAGACTCTACTAAATGTCAGGCACAAATAACCCTTATGAACATTTGGAATAATCTGGGTTCCAAAAGTGAGAAAGCTGAGAGGACTTCTTCAAAAAAAGAGTTTGTGCATTCTTGGGAAGAAGGCAAGACTAAGTAGACAGGAAAGATATTGTTTTGACTATTCATAAGTCCCTGTGACTCCTTCATGTTTTTTTTTTTGCATTCTTTCTTGAGATCAAGTAAAAGCTACTTTATATAATTTATATGCATGTATAGAGAGAAAGAAGGAGAGAAAGAGAGAAAAAGGGAGAAAGAGAGAAAGAGAAAAAGAAAGGAGGGAAGGAAGGAAGGAAGGAAGGAAGGAAGGAAGGAAGGAAGGAAGGAAGGAAGGAAGGAAGGAAGGAAGGAAGGAAGGAAGGAAGGAAGGAAGGAAGGAAGGAAGGAAGGAAGGAAGGAAGGAAGGAAGGAAGGAAGGAAGGAAGAAGAAATGGATGATAGATGTAAATTTCTTAACAATCATAGCCAATGAGAAGTAGAATGGGATGCCATACAAGGTAGTAAGCTCTCCTTCTCTGGAGGTCTTCAAAAGTTAGAGTGCCTGTTTTCTAAGGACAATATAGAGATAAGATATGGTTTGGAATAGCTAACTTTTATCTCTTCAAAAATTATACTCTTTGATTCTCAGAGGAATGGGGAAAAATAAATAGTATTTAATAAATGATCTGTCTCTCTAATAATTTAGGAGCACGATCTATCTACAAATCGATTAATCTCTACATCATTCTACAATAAAATAGAAGCTGATCAAATGAATTTTTTCCATTTTCTGCAATAATATGAAAATGCTGCCAGCAAGAAGTAACTTGGACAACCACAGGGCACTCCAGGGGCGCCAAGACACTCAACTAATGGATCTGAATTGGAAAAACCAAAAAGGAAAAAAGGGGCCTTTGTGCTCATCTCTAGCCTGTTCACCTTTTCACATATCAAACCTAAGTAGATAAAGGGTTGGAAAAATTTTCCTTTTCAATATTTTTGAGTAAGAGTCAGAATAATCTCAATTTTTTCTCTGCAGTTATTCTTATTTTAAATAAATTACTTTTCTCACAATTATTTACTTATCTCAGTCCTAAAGACTTAAAATTTCTATTACTCATGTTATAATTTTCTCTGTAATACAACATTCAGAAGAAGAAGCAGAAGTGTCCTCTCTCCTTAACGTTTCTTATATTAAAAAGGGAGGGTGTCTTTTTCATCCAAGGCTTTGTGGAAAAGAATACAAGGGAAGTAGCCTGTTGAGTTCTGACTTCATCAATATAGGTATTAACAGAATGGCAGGGGAGGAAGCTTTTTGTGACTAAAATGAATAGTAAATATTCCTCTGTTGTTACTGGAGATGATTAATCTCTTCTTCCCTATAGGGAAATGACAATGTACACTTTAGGTATCTTTATTTTGATGGAATTGAATTAGATTTATGCTGAAAATAATGATATATATTCTTGATCATTTCCTAATGATAACACTCTCTTAAGTGGCCCATACTCTGGTCAATGACTGAATCATTATGTCAGATAAAGTCCTAATCATGCTTAATTGACTCTCAATTCTGTCTTCTTCATGTCCTCCCCTCACCACCTTTTCTGGAAACATGAACTAGAATCAAAATAACTTTATCACTCTCCTTAGGAGGGGTTGTCAGCCTAATCAGCTACAACTGATTTCTATAATGTTCTAAAATGAAGTGGCTCTCCCTTGCCACTTTCTATTAAATTTTATTAATTTTAATCTTACACTATGTTGTTTCCCTTATTTGAAAAGAACTTCCTTGAGGGTAGAGACTATCTTTGGTAACCTAATTTTTAGCACTAATTATTTAATAAATGATTTTTTTCATTTACTCTTGTTGTTCGATTGTTTTTTTAGTAACTCATCGTGACCCCATTTGGGATTTTCTTGGCAAAGATAATTGGAATTGTTTGTGATTTCTTTCTCCAGTCTATTTGACAGATGAAAAAACTAAGGCAAACAGGATTGTGACTTGCCTAGGGTTATCAAGGTAGTGTCTGAGGCTAAATTTGAGCTTTGGTATTCCTGACTCTAGGCTTGGTGCTATGCCTCCTAGTAAGCCCCAAATTATAGATACAGTAGGACAAAAAGGCTTATGAAACAAGTGCTTTTCTAGTCTAAAATCTTGGTTGTATTAGGAGCTTAATAAACGGAATTATTTTCCCCATTTGATATAAGAGGAAAGTAAGACTTGAAGCATTAAAATCACTTGTCCACAGTTCCATTGCTACCCAACAGCTCAAGCAAAATTCCAGTCCAGTTTTTCCAACTCCAAGCCTAACTGGATCTACTCACTATGTCACGAGCTTTAACATTTGTTTCTAGACATAAGATAACCAATCAATCCACCTATATATGTTTATTGACTGCTTTACTATGTAGCAAGAAGTATGCTATGTGTTGGACATGCAGAACAAAAGTAGATTTCATACACCATATCCATAGTCAGATGGAAGTAACCAAATTTTAGCACCATTTTATTTCCTCCTGTGGGAAATCCTGGAAGGCATTGGTAGGGGAAATTATCTCAAAGATCATAGCAGGAAAAAACATGAAAAGCAAGGAAACAAACAAACCAAAAAAAAAAGACATATAGAAAATGGTCTATATAAAATCAACTACAAAATGGTTATTAAGGTTGACACCTGGAAGAAGTATATTTTCTCACCACAGTTCTCTATTTCTTTCCAGAGAAATGTGAGGAAGGTATAGTATCAATAATTTAAAGTCAAGCTTAGAGAAAGACAGACAGACAGATGGATCAGTATATCACAAAAGTCAATTCTTGCAAGCAATGTGCCGTCAAATAAATTCCTGAATGTGTAGTTATAGGTGTAGGTTATCCTGCCCTACAGGCAGCCATTCACTGCCCTGTGATAAATTATTATGAATATACTCATTTTCAGAATGAGAAAGGGAGAAAAAACAACTTTGCATCGCTTTAAAAAAATTATTTAGTCAATTTAGAATATTTTTTCCATGAGTAAACAAGTTGCTTTCTTTCCTTCCCCTCCCCCCACCACCTCCCATAGCTGACACACAATTCCACTGGGTTTTACATGTGTCTTTGATCAAAACCTAATTCCATATTATTAATATTTGAAGGAGGGTAAACATTTATGAGTCTACATCCCCAGTCATATCCCCATCAATCCATGTAATCAAGCAGTTGTTTTTCTTCTATGTTTCTACTCCCATAGTTTTTCCTGTGAATGTGGACAGTGTTCTTTCTCATAAGTCCCTCAGAATTGTTCTGGATCACTGCATCCCTGCTAGTAGAGAAGTCCATTACATTCAATTGTACCACAGTGTACCCGTCTCTGTGTACAATGTTTTACTGGTTCTGCTCCTGTCACTCTGCATCACTTCCTGGAGGTTGTTCCAGACTCCATGGAATTCCTCCACTTTATCATTCCTTTTAGCACAATAGTATTCCATCACCAACATATACCACAATTTATTCAGCCATTCCCCAATCGAAGGGCATCCCCTGATTTTCTAATTTTTTGCCACCACAAAGAGCGCAGCTATGAATATTCTTGAACAAGTCTTTTTACTTATTGTCTCTTTGGGGTACAAACCCAGCAGTGCTATGGCTGGGTCAAAAGGCAGACAGTCTTTTATCACCCTTTGGGCATAGTTCCAAATTGCCCTCCAGAATGGTTGGATCAATTCACAACTCCACCAGCAATGCATTAATGTCCCTACTTTGCCACATCCCCTCCAGCATTCATTACATTCCTTTGCTATCATGTTAGCCAATCTGCTAGGTGTGAGGTGATACCTCAGACTTGTTTTGATTTGCATCTCAATTATAAGAGATTTAGAACACTTTTTCATGTGCTTATTGATAGTTTTGATTTTTTTATATTAAAATTGCCTATTCATGCCCCTTGCCCATTTATGAATTGGGGAATGGCTTGATTTTTTTGTATAATTCATTAAGCTAACTTTGCATAGCTTAAAGAACTGTGTAAATGGAAGATTTGATTGTTGTTATTTTTACTCTAAACTAGATAAAAAGTTCCATGAGGTCAGAAGTTATCTCAGCTCTGTTTCCCCAACATGGTGATATCATTGGTCTTCTTCAAGAAGAAAAATGAACATGTATCACCCAGCACCTGATACTGTGATCTGCAGCAGAAAGTAATAAATAATTTTGTTGTTGCTGTTTCTGAATCACATCTATGTTTCATTGCTTAATGACAGTGGCTGCCTCATTTGGATTATTGGCACTGAGGGAGGGCAAAGTTAAAAAATAATGAGTTTCCAAAAGCCTGAATGGAGTTGGAAATTTGGTATTTTTAGTGGTAGGAATATTTCCTATATTCCTATAATTCCTGGTCCCAAGGCCAAGACTTGTCCAATACTGTGAAAGAAGCAGGAGATTACTGGATGGGATTTTGAACAGTGAACCCACAGAGGTTTTCCCATTTAGGCCACTTTTAGGGAGGTGGTCTCCTAGGAAGGTGACAAATGTCATGTGCTAGAGACTGAAGATAACATTCCAACTGCAGAGAACCATGAATGGAAGCTAGAAATGAACCAATTGATGGAGCTGAGGAGAGTTACACCAATGCTGGGATTAGAAACAGGGCACCTCAGTGGAGAACAGTAAAGAGCAAGGTAAAAGAGAAATAGGGAACAAGCAATATCACAAGACAGAGGGGGTGGAAGTAGAAGTACCAGTGCAAAATCATTCTCAGATGAAGACCAAGGACCCAATCAACAAGTTAAGCATATATTAGGTACTTAGCATGTGTCATACACTGTGCCAAACAACACAACTACAAGTAAGAACAAAAAGAGAGACAACGACTGTCCTCCAGGAACTTAAATTCTAATGGAGGAAGACAACCTACAAAAGGGAACTGAAAATTGGGGGCAAAGAAAATCATACTATTGGAGGAATGGTAGTAAAGTATGAAGAAAGAAAGATGGCTGATCTGTGACATCCTTTGTAATGGAAGTCCATGGAGGAAATCAGGAGTGGAAGAAGGAGATTATAGGAACAGAGGGAAACAGTAAGACAGCAAACAATGTCTGGATAGTGAAGTTTGGCTGGTCTGAATCTTTCCTACAAATGGAAGAAAATCTTCCTTCTTGGAAAATTATACAAGATTCTGTGGGAAATATAATTCCCTGAATGCTATTGATATTTTCATGATCTTTAATGTAGATTCTATTTGCAAGGGCAGTGATTTCCTTTTACATTAAATTATGCACATAACTATGTTTTGAGCCTCCTGAATTTGTATACTTATTAGGAATATTTTCAGCCATTCCCTGTGGGGTGTGAAATACTGAAGTTCCCAGATCATCTCTCCCCTAAAGTGAACATAGATCTTCATTCCAGGAAGGAGGGACAGAATCATAAGGTCATAAAGGACAAATCCCAATGTGGATTCTTGCTATTATGCAATCTGTGAGGAAGATAAATTGGATATTCACAGTGGCCCACTCCCTTGTGAAAGTAGTCCCAAGTATGTTCCAGGCTCCTTTGAGGGCTGTTTTATATGGACCTCCCCACCTCCAAAATCCAAGTCATGGGCCCTATCTTCTTTTAGGAAACTACTTTTACAGGAACAAATTCTATAGGAAATATTTCTAAGTCCTCTTAAGTGTAGTCTTTTCCCTTTGTTGATTTCCTATTTCTCTTATATATTGCTTGCTTGTGCATATTTTTTTAATATATCATCTCTCTCATTAAATCATGGGCTCCTTGAGGAACAATATTTTACCTCTCTTTGTACAGTCGTGATAAATAGAATAATAAAATAAATAAATAATGATTAATAGAACTAAATGTTGGCTGACTGATTACTTCATCAGGAATCCATGTCAATATGCTAAGCTATCAATAAATATACACCTACCTCTCGGTTATTTGAAATGTGAATGGAATAGCAGCCCTCCACCTATTTAGCTTTATCCAGAAAATCTGGTCTCAGGAAAGTGGATCCATGAATGAGTCATCTGACAGATTAAGGATTTTCTTATTGGAGTCCTGTTGTTAGTAGGAGACCCCAACTTCATTTTTGTTGTACAATAGGGATCAGACTCCATGGCAGGTCATAATATGTAAAAGAGTGACACTGTTACTCTGTCCTAGTGTCCTGATTTGAAAGCCCTTTAGTTCAAGATTCTAGTGGCCAAGAGTAATGTATGTTATATCCTCTCTGTCCTTCTAAGTCATAGATTCTTAATTTTAATATGTATGTGTGTGCGCATGCATGAGAGACAGACCTCTTCTCAGAAGAATTTCTATAAATAATTGAAGGAAATGGTCATTTTAATTAAAGGTCATTGAGAATAAAGATGTGTTTCCCCCCATTCTAGGACACCAATCTAAAAAGTCCTCCTCTAAGTCCCTTTATCATCAATATCATGTTGTCCCACTCTATTTCATTACTTCCATTTACTCTCACCCCTCTTGCTTCCTACTAGTCAGCCAAAGGCCAGTCATTTTGCACACAGAGGAAAAGGTCAAAGGGTTAGGATATTAGTAATGAATTCTATCAAATATGAAATCATATTTGAAAATAGTACTTTAGCATTTGTATTACCAGATTAATTTCTACACCCTGTCCCAAATTTCTTCAATTCTTCTTTACCATAGTACTATTCCATGTGCCAAATCCTACATTTATAGGATCATAGTAGCATAGATTTAAAAATAAAATGAACTTTAGAGATCATGTAGGCCACTCTTATTTTACAGACCAGGAGCTGAGACCCAGGGGGGTTAAAGGATTTGTCCCCAGTCATCTAGGTAGTAGTATCAAAACTAGGTTTGAACACAAGTATTCCAAATACAAATCAAGCATTCTTTCCACTAACACACTGTGTCATATTATAAAAATGTTTAATAATATTTTTCAAGCACAAGTGCTCTATGGCTAAATTTCTTATTATGTTAACGTATGTAAAGTGTTTTACAATCCAAAGCTGATCTTTAAATGTGAGCATTTATTTTTATAATTACATCAAATTTCAGATATGACAAATGAAGAAGGTTATAGAAAAACCCTGCAGTGCAGATTTTTAAATGTTGCTCAATTTTTGAAAGTCAAACTAAAAGATTCACATAAAGATGAACTAATTTGTACTTATCAGTTCACTGTCTAATACAAACATTACCAAGGATGAAGAGTGCATTTTAATAGATGATAAACTCTAAGAGGTCACTAAGAAAGAAAGAAGGGGGGGGGATACTGCCCAATACAAGTAAATGAATACCTAAGTCTTAATTATCTTCAGGCTTCACAAACTTTTATGTCCATAACAAATGCATCCAAAACATGACAGGAGGTGTTTTCTCAGAGATTTTGGAAAGTCCAGTGCCTGGCACCAGTAGGTGCTTAATAAATGTTTTGTGATAATTTACAAAAGAATTAATTACTTAACTAACAAATCTTACTTTTATCACTGCTGGATTGAAATTCTCTGCCATGGGAACCAAAATGGAAGAGGAGGAACAAGGACCCATCTGATTTCTACCAAATTACCTTCCAGAAGGCAATGATATAAAGCCTCAAAATGAATTCAGGAGCAGCATAACCCACAAAAAGACAAGGGGAAGTAATTTTTCAGCCAAAAATAACTTGGAAAGCTGGCATCAGGGAACTAACACATCAGAGAGAACCCACAAGGCAACAGGCCTTGGGCACTGCTGAAGCAATAGCAAAGGTTTGGGGAACATAGCCACAGATGGGAAGAGGGTCAGACAACTACTCTCAAGGAGATTACAGGGGTCCCTTCATTGGCTCTGGGTGCAAGACTCTTGTCACATTTCCCAAATAGAACATGACTCGGTCCAGGGGTGCAGTCATAGGGTGAGAACAAGCAACAGCATATACCAGCACTTGTAGCCACAGGAAGCAGGAGATCATGGTCACATGATCCAAAGGGTAAAAGAGTGCTTAAAGTACTTAAGAACAGATCACAGTTGAAAAGAGTATTAAACACACTTCTCTTTAAACCATATCACCTTGGATGAACTAAAAGCTCCAGTGCCATCTGTGAAGACAGCTGCATAAAGAACCTGAAACTTGGAAGAGTGCTCCCTTCACCACAGTGACAGAGCCCAATTTTAGTAGTTTTTTTTTAACTAAAAGGAAAAAAAAGAAAAAATCAGGAAAATGAACAAACAACAACAACAAAAAAAAAAGAAACTCAACATAGAGGATTATTTTGGTGATGGGAAAGATTTAAACTCAGAAGAACACAACAAAGTCAATGCTGCTTCATGCAAAGACTGCAAAAAAATTGCTCTCAACCCCAGAAAGAATTAATGGAGGGACCCAAAATATTTTTAAAATCAAATAAGAGAGGTAGAGGAAAACTAGGGGACAGAAATGAGAGTGGTACAAGGAAAATCATGAAAAGAGAATCAACAGCTTTATAAAGGAGTCACAAAAAATATTGGAGAAATCAATAACCCCCCCAAAAAAACAAAATAAGCCAAATGGTAAAAGAGGTATAAAAATTAAGGGAGATAAGTTCTTAAAAATCAGAACTGAACAAATGGAAAAAGATATACAAAAATAAATTGAAGAGAAAAACATCTTGAATGACAGAATTGGCCCTTGGGAAGAAGAATTTAAAAGTTTCACTGAAGAAAAGAAGTCTTCACAAAGTGGAATTGGTCAAATAGAAAAAGAAGTATAAAAGCTCACTCAAGAAAATCATATCTTTCCCTCCCCTCTTCCCATCCTCCCTCCCCCCACAGCCAATGAGCAAGAACATTAAATAGGAAACAACATGAATCATGTAACCATAGAAAATTATTCTAAATTAATTAATTAAATAAAAATTTTCAATTAAAAAAAGAAAATCATATCTTAAATATTAGAATCAGGCAAGTGGACATTAATGACTTCATGAGACATCAAGAAATAATCAAAGTCAAAAGAATGAAAAAATGCAAGAAAATGTGAAGTATCTCATGGGGAAAAAAAAACAACTGATTTAAAAAAATAACTCCAAGAGAGGTAATTTAAAAATTATTTAGTTACCTAAAAGCCATGATCAAAAAAAAGAGAGAGAGAGAGAGAGAGAGAGAGAACGAGTTTAGATATCTTCTTTCAAGAAGTCATTAAGGAAAAGTGTCTTAATATTTAGAACCAAAGGACAAGATAGAAATTGAAAGAATCTACAGATCACCTCCTGAAAGAGATCCCAAAATAATAACTCCCATGAATATCATAGCTAAATTCTAAAACCTCCAGTTCAAGAAGAAAATATTGTAAGCTGCCAAAAAAAAAAAAAATTCAAATATCATGGAGCCACAGGCAGAACAACATAAGACTTAGTAGCTTCTACATTAAAAGACCAGAGGCACTAGAATAGCATCTTCCAAAGGGCAAAGGAACTAGGACTTCAACCAAGAATTACTTACCCAGCAAAACTGAACATAATCCCTTAGGTGGGGAAATGACTATTCAATGAAATGGAGGACTTTCAAACCACCTGATGAAAAGACCAGAGCTGAATGGAGAATTTGATTCTAAATACAAGATGCAAGAGAAGCATAAAAAGGGAAAGAAGAAAGAGAAATAAAAATCATTGATATGTATATATATATCATTTTTAAATCATGTGTATTTTATTATCTATTATAATATATAATATAATAAAGTTAAACTGTGAACTTCCTTAGATGGGGATATGATTCTTGTAACACCAAAGAATTGTCATTAATAGGACAATTAAAAAGACTATACATAAACTGAGGGCAAGTGTGTGAGTTGAATATGAGAGAATGATATAAAAAATTAAATTAAGGCATGAGAAAGAGGAATTCATTGAGAGAACAGGGAAAGGAAAAATAGGATTGGGTAAATTATTGCACATAAAAGAGGTATAAAAGAACTTTTACAGTGGAAAAAAAAGATTGGGGAGATGGAGAGGAGAACATGCAAACCTTACCTCATCAGAACTGGCTCAGTAAGGGAAGAACATACACAATAATGGGTATAGAAATCTATCTTACCCTACAGGCAAGTAGGAGAGCAAGAGGGGAAGAGAAATGAAGTAGGGCTGGTAGAAGAGGGCAAATTCAGGGATATGGAGGTCAGAAACTTCATAGGGATAAATAAGATGGAAAGTAATGTACAGTAATCATAATGGCATGGAATGTTTAAAAAGCTCTCTAATAAAGGCTTCATTTCTTAAATATAGAGAAATGAGTTGAACATATAAGCACACAAGTCTTTCCCCAATTGATAAATGGTCAAAGGATATGAACAGGCAGTTCTCAAACACAGTAAACAAAGCTCTCTCTGTTCAAGCATGAAATGATATAAATCTTTATTAATTAGAGAAATTCAAATTAAAACAACTCTGAAATACTATCCCATACCTTTTAGATTGGCTGTTATAAAAGAAAAGGAAAATGACAAAATCTGAAAGGGATATGTAAAGCTGGGCCACAAATACATCACTGGGGGAATTGTGAACTGATTCAATCATTCAGGAGAACAATTTGGACCTATGCCCAAAGGGCTATAAAACAGTACATACCCTTTGGTTCAGCAATACTATTACTAGGTTGGTATCCCAAAAAGATTAAAAAAAAAGGATGAAAGAACATATACATACAGAAATATTTATAGCAGCTGTTTTTAGGGTGCAAAGATTTGGAAAATGAGGGGATACCAATCAATTGGGGAATAACTGAATAAGTTATAGCATATGATTATAATGGAATACTATTGAGCTTTAAGAAATGACAAGCAGAAGCAGCCCAGAAAAAACCTGGAAAGACTTACATGAACTGAAACAAATGAAATAAACAGAACCAAGAGAACATTTTACAGTGATAGGAATATTTTACCAGGACCCACTATCCCAAAGGATTCATGATAAAAAAAAAAAATAAATCCATCTGCTTCCAGAGAAAAAGAGCTTAAGCCTAATTCCAGAACAAAACATTTTTTTACTTTCATATTTTTCCCATTTGAGTTTCTTTCCACAAAAGGATTAATAAGGAAAAATGTTTCACATATTTACATATTTAAAATCTATATGAGACACTTACCATCTCAAGGGATATGGAGGTTGGGTTGTGAGGAGGGAGAGAATTAAACACTCAATTTTTAAAAAAATATTGTTAACTGTTTTTACATGTAACTGGGGAAAATGGACAAAAATAAAGGAAAATCAGTATTTTGCTGCAGTAAAGATAAAATTAAATATCCTCCCATACCAACTGAGAAATCTTACAATGTTAGTCATCCTCCAAGTTCCTTTGACAATGTTTCATCATGATAAAGAAGTGGCCATGGGTTATTGGGGTCCATTACAAAGAAGAAGAATCTCTAGCAAGTTCCATGAAGCTGGAAATATTACAAGGAGGGACTTTGTGACAGAATATAGGTCTACTCTATGAGGACAAAACTGGATTAATTTGCAAACCTCTTCAAGAAGTTGGGCATTTTTTTCACAAAATCTCTTAAAAATAATTTGCAATTTTGAAGGAAGTTGTGATCTGCATCAGTAAAAAGACTGCCAATAAGGGTGGAATTAAAGATATTTGAAATAGTAATGTCAAGTCTATGATTCAAAACAAATATCAGGATGATTCTTGGAAACATGAGTTTCACAAGTCTTTCAGCTGTACTGTAAAATTTTTATTTCTGATATCTTTTCTCAATCTTCTAAAGAGCCATAAAGGCAACTCAAAGTGTCATTAAGTAAAAATCTGTAAAATAAGGAGACAGGAGAGTAGTTTAGATTTCACTTCATGGTGAGTTAGTTATGAAAAGAATAAGAAACTTCAATGCAATTAGAATATAATTCATAATAAAGCAAAACCAACATCATGGAACACGATCCCCTTGTCTATCAACCCAGAACAAACTATCACTGCACCCTAGTTTCTTTATAAGTAAAATAAGAGTGAACTAAATGATCACTAAAATTCTTTGTTCCTCCTAGACCCTAACCATTCCAAATAAAATAATGTAACCAGATTCTAATCTGGTCCTGAATTTGTAGATACAAATATACCTATGCATGTATATAGGTACATATGCAAACATGTATATGTAAATATGTGCCTATACATACATGTGTGGATACATATTCATATATGTATATGTAGGTATTCCTGCTTTTGCCTGAGAACATAAGGACTAAGGACACAAAATATGACATCTTTCCCTTATTTCTCAGGGGCTTAGGTTAAATCCAAGATTGAAAGTAGCATATCAAAAGATTTACATGGCACCAAATAACAGGAAATGACATCATTATGAAATTATATGAAAGACTTAGAATATGCTAGTGTTCTTCACTTCTCAGGCCATTAACACCTCCACCAGAGGGCAGAAAGTAGGAGAAGAAAAATTCAGTGCTATGAATACTCTGATTTCTTACAAGCACTAGTCAAAGACATAGATGTGCAAATGTAACTCAATCGAGGTTTGTAGAAAAACTGCAGATTCATTTATCATCCTGGTTCCTTTCCCTCTTTACAAGTATATATGAGAAGTTGTGGGCTGGAGGTGAAGTGTGAACCTTAAAAATTCCCAGACCCTACTTCATAAGGTTGGGTTAAGACCATTTCCCTATTTAAAACAATGAAGGAACTTAGATCAGGAATGTGAAGACCTGTACTCCACCCCTACTTAAGCATGCCCTAGGGGAAGATAAAGTTGCCTTGCTAAACAATGAAAAGTACTTAAACCCATACTTATAGTAAGACAAAAGTTCTTAAGCTGTGCCTATTTTTAGATCTAATACAAAAGGGTGCTAAGTACCTATAAAGGTCAGGCAACTTGTGAATTTACAAGGAGCAAAGAGGTGAGAACATACTCAGAGGTTTTCTGGTGTGAACTTAATAAAAAATTTAAGCCTTCTTAGGTGTGAATTAAGAATGGTCTGTCCTTTGGAAAATGTCTACTGTGATTAGCAGATGTGAGAACTTAGGGGAGGTGACATAGGAGAAATTTTCCTTTAAAAGGAGATGAAAATTTTTAACTCTTACAGAAATCAAGATGGCAGTGTAGAGACAGCGAAAGTTCAGATCTCTGAAAACCCTTCCTTACCAGTTACAAACTAAATGCTCCTAGGGGATTGAAAATCAAACCTAACAACAAGACAGAGCCAAGAAACCCTCCTGCTGGACTCAACTTAAAAGGTACGCCCCCAAAAACCAGAATTCCAGAACACTACAGTTTAAGGGGAAGGAAGAAGGTCCCCAACCCCTCCCCCACCTAGAGCTCTAAGCTTCCAGCAGAAACTGGAACCTGTGGGTGGGCAAAGGCACTGGTCTGGATGGAGTACCTTTCAAACAAAGCTATACCAGGCTTAGGGCATCCAACACAGGTAGTGGGGAAGCAGTTAGAGAAGGAACACAGAGTACAGAGTGCCCAGCCTAGTTGCAGCCTTGGAGACACTTCATATTACAACCCCTTTCCAAAAGTTTTGGCCTCAGGGAACATCTAGCAATCCAACTGGACTTAATCCCATCAAAGCCTTCAGAGAGCACAGAAGCTCAAGCTCCAATACTCCTCCCCCACAGACTACACTGAGAGATTTACTGACAAAGCTCCAAGGGTGAAGGCAGAAAGAAAAGTCCAAAATCACAAAAAAAAAAAAAGAGAGTAGCAAGAGCTCAGGCAACTGTGAGGAGTAAAGAAGGGGTAAATATGAGTAAACAACTGAAAAAAAAAAGAAATTACAATCAACAGTTTCTATACAGGCAATGAACAAAGAGCAAACAGAACAGAGAAGGATGAGAGAATACCAAGTAAAAGACAAAAACCCTAGCGAATTGGATCCAGGCTCTAGAAGAACTCAAAAAACAATTCAAAACACAATTAAGAGAGGCTTAAGACAACTGGAAAAATAACTTAAAAACTAAGATAAGTCATCTGGAAACAGAGGCACTTGAACTAAAACAAGAGGGATAAACTAGAAGCCTTTACCATAAAATCAGGAGTGAAACAAGGATGCCCATTATCACCTCTATTATTTAACATTGTACTAGAAATATTAACAGTAGCAATTAGAGAAGAAAACGAAACTGAAGGTATTAAAATTGGCAATGAGGAGATCAAGATATCACTCTTTGTGGATGATATGATAGTCTACTTAAAGAATCCTAGAGATTCAACTAAAAAGCTAGTGAAAATAATCAACAACTTTAGCAAAGTTTTAGGATACAAAATAAACCCACATAAGTCATCAGCATATCTATATTTCCAACACATCTCAGAAGCAAGAATTAGAAAGCAAAATTCCATTTTAAATCACTATAGATAATATAAAATACTTAGGAATCTATCTGCGAAGACAAACACAGGAACTATATAAACACAACTACAAAACACTCTCCACACAATTAAAACTAGATCTAAACAATTGGAAAAACATCAGCTGCTCATGGATAGGACAAGCTAACATAATTAATGTCCAAATTAATTTATTTCTTCAGTGCCATACCCACTGAACTACCAAAACACTTTTTTACTGAATTAGAAAAAGCCATAACAAAGTTCATTTGGAAGAAGAAACAATCAAGAATATCCAGGGAAATAATGAAAAAAATGTGAAGGAAGGAGGCCTTGCAGTCCCAGATCTCAAACTATACTATAAAGCAGTGGTCATCAAAACAATTTGGTACTGGCTAAGAGACAGAAAGGAGGATCCATGGAATAAACTTGAGGTAAGTGACTTCAGCCAGACAGTCTATAATAAGCCCAAAGATCCCAGCTTTGGGGACCAAAACACACTATTTGATAAAAATGCTGGGAAAATTGAAAGACAGTATGGGAGAGATTAGGTTTGGATCAACATCTCACATCCTACACCAAGATAAACTCAGAATGCATGAATGACTTGAATTTAAAGACGGAAACTATAATCAAATTCAGTGAACACAGAATAGGATTCATGTCAGATTTTTGGGAAAGGAAAGACTAAAACCAAGCAAGAGCTAGAAAAAATTACATAATGTAAAATCAATAATTTTGATTAAATCAAATTAAAAAGATTTTGTACAAACAAAACCAATGCAACCAAAATTAGAAGCGAAGCAACAAATTGGGAAACAATCTTCATAACAAAATCCTCTGACAAAGGTCTAAGTACTCAAATTTATAAAGAGCTAAACCAATTGTACAAAAAATCAAGCCATTCTCCAATTGACAAATGGTCAAGGGACATGAATGGGCAATTTTCAGATAAAGAAATCAAAACTATCAATAAGCACATGAAAAAGTTTCCTAAATCTCTCATAATCAGAGAAATTCAAATCAAAACAACTCTGAGGTATCACCTCACACCTAGCAGTTTGGCTAATATGAAAGCAACAGAAAGTAATGGATGTTGAAAGGGATGTGGCAAACTTGGGAAATTAATGCATTGCTGATGCAGTTGTGAATTCATCCAACCATTCTGGAGGGTAATTTGGAACTATGCACAATGGGTGGTAAAAGATTGTCTGCCCTTTGATCCAGCCATAGCACTGCTGGGTTTGTACCCCAAAGAGATAATAAGGAAAAATACATGTACAAGAATATTCATAGCTGAGCTCTTTGTGATGGCAAAAAGTTGGAAAATGAGGGGATGCCCTTCAATTGAGGAATGGCTGAACAAATTGTGGTATATGTTGGTGATGGAATACTATTGTACTCAAAGGAATAATAAAGTGGAAGAATTCCATGGGAACTGGAATGACCTCCAGGAATTGATGCAGAGCAAAAGGAGCAGATCCAGGAGAACATTGTACACAGAGGCTGAAACACTGCAGTACAATAGAATGTAATTCACTTCTCCATTAGTGGCAATGCAGTGATCCTGAACAACTTGGAGAAATCTACGATTAAAAACACTGTGGACATTCAGAAGAAAAACTGTTGGAGTAGAAACACAGAAGAAAAACAAATGCTTGAATACATGGGTCAAGGGGATATGGCTGGGGATGTAGATTCTAAATGGACATCTTAGTGTAAACAGCAACAACATGGAAATAGGTTCTGATCAAGGGCACATGTAATACCCAATGAAATTGTGCAGTGGCTATGGGAAGGGTGGGGGGAGGGGAAGAAGGGAAATAATATGATTATTTTAAACAAGGAATAGTGTTCTAAATTGACTAAAGGAAAAGAAGTTGTGATACAAAGATACCATCTAGTTCAACTCCTGCTTTCTATGGATAAGGATCTGATGGCTAGTGAAATTGACTACCAAGAGTGATATAGATAATAATGAGAAAAATCAATGATTTAGCCCCAAATCTTTTGACTCCAAAGACCAGCACTCTTTATGCCATACCATTCTGGATTAAATTAAATTATGCATTATTACTATATATCAACAAATCAATTAACAAGTATTCAATATGCATCATTGATATTCCAGAGATTCTGCTATTAGAAGTGAAAGAAAGAAAAAGAGAGAAAGAGAGAAAGAGAGAAAGAGAGAAAGAGAAAAAGAGAGAAAGGAAGGAAGGAAGGAAGGAAGGAAGGAAGGAAGGAAGGAAGGAAGGAAGGAAGGAAGGAAGGAAGGAAGGAAGGAAGGAAGGAAGGAAGGAAGGAAGGAAGGAAGGAAGGAAGGAAGGAAGGAAGGAAGGAGGAAGGAGGGAAGTTTGGGAAGGAGGACACAAGCATTTGGGGAAATCAAGAAAATCTTTTCCTGGAATAGGAATTCACCTTTTTATGTAATGGATTTCTTTGGCTGTTTGATGAAGCCCATGGAACCCTTCTAAGAATAATGTTTTTAGATAGATAAAATTTGTAGGACTATGATGAAAACCATTGAAATTGAATGATGATTATAAAAAAGTTAAGTTTATAATCCCTAGATTGAGAACTCCTAAATAAAAAAAAAAGATTTTAAGTGGATATTTAAAGGAAAAGATGATTTGGTAGAGGTCACCAGGAAGGGCATTCCAGGAAGTACAAAGGCAAAGAGATATTTATCTTCTTATAACATTTTGTCTCTTTACTAAAGAGAAAGAAATGAGAGCTAAGTCACACATTGGTTTAGAATAAAAATTCAATTATAAATTCTCACAGAGAAGAATGATGGAAAAAATATGATGAATATCATCTTATAAAGCAATGAGAATAAATAGAGGGAAAAATATGATTGCAGTAAGCTTGGTTGGAGACCCAAATGAACCATATCTTCCCAGGAACACTAAAGAAGAATACTTAAAGGAGGATGACAGCCAAAAATATAAAAGTTCAGTTGAGATTTTTTGTAACAAACAATTTTATCCATCAGTGAGTATAGAAACACCATCTCTGGGCTCTAACATTATAGTCCCTAATGTGTTGCATTAAGAATTAGAAAGGGCACTGAGGCAAATAAAGATACTAAGTGTAGCTTGACTTCTGCATCATTCAAAAGGCATTAAAAAAGCCACATGGTGGGGATGAGAGAGGTCCAGCAAATTAGCAATGAAGAATTGCATAGAAAAATAGCATGAGATATAATTAAACATGTATGGTTTGAAAAGTATGTTCTTTAAAACAAGTGATCAGTCTTCATGCTCCATCATTGTCTAAAGAATCAATTGTATCAACAAATAGTTCTCTTTTAAACCAAATACTCTGCTATATACTAGAGAGAAAAATGTAAAGCATGAAAAAACAAGTTCAAGAATCATTTTATTTGGGAAACAGCATCCATTCATAACTATCCCTATCTACATATGTGTGTATGTACCAACATCTATATTTGTCTATTGGTATTTGTATTTCTCTACATATACACACTATATATAAAATTACTCATATAAAAATAAACATATATATATATTGCTTATATATCTCACATAATATGTAAGTAAATACAGAAAATATACAAAGTAAATACAAGATTGTTGGCATTAGGCACTAACATTTTGGAGGACCAAGAAAGTCTGTAGAAAGTGTTACTTGAGCTATATATTGAAATTCAGGAATCTTTGATATAGAAAAGATGAACGGATGCATTTTGGGTATGGGTATGGTCAATTCAAAAGCCTGGAAATGGGAGATGGAATACCAAATTTTAAGAATAGAAAGAGGTTCAGTTTGGCCAGTATATAGAGAATAAGTAGGGGAATAATGTATAAGGAAGCTGGAAAGATAGGTTGTGCCAAGTTGTGAAGGGATTTAAATCCTATCTAACTTTAAGAAGCAAAGAGGAAGACATGAAAGCATTTTGGGTGAAATGCCTATAAAGGAATATGGATAACATGGAAAAGACTCATTTGGCATAAGAAGCCATGGATGAATTACAATCAGCACTGTTGGTAGGAGAATGCAAAACAATGCAATACAAATAAATTTATTCAAGAACCAAGAAAACATGATCAATATAATGAGAGTCAGGGTCATAAGATATTTGGAGTCATGGGGTCTCAGAAGTAAGTATTGTGCATATAAAAAGTAAATTGCTAATGAGGGATTGTGTGGGAAGGATAGAGTAGGTAGAGGGGATAATTCTGACTAATATTCAGGCATCTTCAAAAAAAGAAAAAGGGCATTTGCTGTTCCAGAGCATGGTTAGGTGCAGGTAGCAGCGGATAATTCACAGGATTTTCTATCATCCATTAAATATCTCAGTTTTGATCATTAAACACCTAGGGGTGTGTGTGTGCATGCCTGTGTGTGTGTGCATGTGTGTGTGTGTGTGTGTGTGATTTGAATGCAAACTATAGAAATCTCAAGGGATTCTACTTAGCTGATTCAGTTTGAGGGGCACAGGGTACTGCCAACAACAAAACTGAATGAACTAATTTCTTATCAATTGGGATACATTCATTTTTAAAAATGTTTCATTTCTTAAATGCTGATTTCATAAATCATATCATGTAAAAAATTGGGATTCCATAATAAATTTAAAATAAGCAAACAAACAAAAAATACAACCTTATATTTCTACATTTTACATAATGGTTGAATTTTTAATAAGGATTTGGGTAGTTTCAACAACTTTAATTATTACTTAGTTTGTTTTCAAACAGTTCCCCAATTACTATCCAACACATTTCTTTTGTTTTTACTTTGTGCCCTCTGATGTCATCACTAAAATATATCACTAAAACCAACAATAGCAACAAAAAAGTAGGCTATGCAACTGTCCTTCAAACTAAAACACAGGATGACCTACGAAACTCAGGGCTTCCCACATTTCCTGTAGAATATTCATCACAGACCACTGATATTTTCAAATAGTTCTAGCTAAAAATAGAATTTATATGAGCCAAAAAGCAAACAGAGATCATATTCCCAGGAAATGCTGGAGGAAACATTCTGACAAAGGAGAGCGTGGTCAATTCAACCATTACATCATGGTGATGTGATGACTGAAGCAGCAAAATCCACATTTGACACAAAGTTGGGAGGAACTGATAAAAGGAATAAATAACAACAGACAACAATGCCAAGTTCTAAAAAAGATCTTGAAAGTTTAGAACATTAGGATGAATTAAACATGATGACATTTAAATGCCATAAATATAAACTTTATGTTGCTGTTTTTTGGTCATTCAGTCACATCTGACTCTGTAACTCCACAGTATGCCAGGTCCTTTTATTCTCCACCATCTCTCATGGACTGTCCAAGTCCATGATTGTTGTTTCCATAGTACCTTCTCTCCATCTCATCCTCTGTGGTCTCCTTTTTTTGCCTTCAACCTTCCTAACATTAGGAACCTCTTCCAATGAGTTTTGTCTTCTCATTATGTGGCCAAAGTATTTAAACTTCAGCTTTGGTATTTGAGCTTCCAGCAAATAGTCTGAATTAATTTCTTTAAGTATTGACTTAAGTATAAACTGTATACTGAAGCTAGTAAAAATCAACTCAATTATCTAAGCCTAAAATGGCACAGACATTACTAGATTTTAATTTATTTATAAAGAAGAATAATCCTGGAGGTTTATAGTACAACTCAGAACTTGTAGGATTAAGGAAGATATGGTATCACACATCTGAAGCACATCTATGCAACATATTTCACCAAGGTCTTTGACAGGATACAGAGCATCCAAAAGACAACTAGAATGGCTTTTGCTCCAGTGCTCCTGAGGCTAAACTGTGATGTTTAGCCTAGAGAAGACTTAAGGAAGACATGATAATTATTTTTGAGTATTTGAAGGAGAACTACAAAGAAGAGGGATTTATCCTATTTGTACCTAAAGGGAAGTGCTGAGACCAACATGGAGAAAATGAAAATGAGACAATTTAGACTAAATATAAGGAAAGAATTTCTTAGTAATTAGAATGATCCAAGGCAGTAAAAAGGCTGCCTCTGGACAGACTGGGCTTCATTAGAAGTCTTCAAACAAATGGTAGATAAACACTTATATTTTTTTGTGATAGGTCTCATTCAAGCATGAGTTTTATTAGATGACCTCTAAGGCACATTCCAACTATATGCTATGTTATTAGGTGAGTCTATGACAATCTTTGAAATCCTCATTTTTAAAATCAGTACTCATATTTTTTAGGTACAGGAACTTGGACTAAGTCACTTCCAATTTATATGCCAAGATCTGTTTTAATTCTGAGATATTAGTCAATGCTGCCTTCCTGGTTGGCTTACTAATTGATCCAAGAATTGGATCTCTAATAAATTATGGGAAGTAATATGGTGCTAACCCAATAATAACAATTGGCCTCCAAAGCAAAGACAAAGAAAAACAGGCTCAGGTGGTGTTAAGTCATCCTTGTTTTTACTGAGCCACATGGTGACATATAGGTCCAAAACTAAATAAGAGCTGGGAAAGGAATGATCAAGGACAAATATTAGCATAACAAATTACAAACTTGTTGAGTAGGTAAACCATTCCATCTAATCCATGTCTGATGACATTCTCTTCCTACATATATGACTAAAAATGCTTAGAGATCATTTAGTGGTTCAATTCCTTTATTTTGCTGTGACAGGGAAGTAACATGATTGCTAATAGTTCCAAGCTTGTAAATAATAGAATCAAAATTTTAACTTATGACTTCCAACTTCAAATGCAATGTGCCCACTAGTACACAATGGCATTATCGACCTCTTTCAATGGGAATTCTTTATCCCCATCCCTATCACAAACACAAAACAAATCACTGCTTGATGATTCTCTATTCTAAGTCAGTTTCTCCAAATAAGACAATTAATATCCATTTATACAGCTCTTCCTCCACTGCCACATCCACCCTGATGAACTTACATGAGGGTTCTCTTTCTCTCTTAGTTTCTCTGTCTACTTTGATTTATTAATGAGCACATACACACATATAATTTTCAGAAACAAAAATCCATCAATCTATTTGTCTGATTAAAATTAGTGGTCAAAAGGAAATGAAGGATGGCAGAAAAGTATAATTCTAAATCCTTGCTCTGTCTCTAGCAGTACAAATTTAACAACACAGAATATTCATTTATGAAGCCTCGTTATGAGAAGAATTTGGAGCTTATGAGATTGGTAAGATGAAATGAGTACAATCCACATTCAGACTCATGGAACACTTCAGGGAATACCATGATTAATCAAGTTAGGGTTCTTTCTGATTCAATGATGTTAATGCCAAATAAAGGACTAGACCTTAGGGAAGACACTTGTCAGTCTTAGTTTCTTCATATGTAGAACGGGAAAAATAATAGCATATCCCCTGTAGTCATTTGAAGGATAAAATAATATTTTAAAGTGTATCATAAATTTGAAAGCATAGAATGTGCTATTAATATTATTATTCCTCCACAGATTTGTATTCGTTATCCGGTTCCTCCACTATCAACTCAGAACCAAAAATTTAAGCACCTCTTATGGATATAACCAAAAGTCAAGGATCTCATTTTCTGCCTACAGATATTTTTAAATGAAATGTAATAAAAAGATTATATTTAATATTTGTAAATTCACCTTATGGTCCATTGGACAGTCACTCTTCCATTTAATGCCTTTGAAAGGCTTCTGTATCCAAATGATTTCATAGCAATTTGGTCAGGGACTACTTGAGAAAAAAAAAATCTCTTTCTCACAGCTGGGCAGAACTGGAGCTAACATGAAATCTTCAAAATCAGTCTTCCTTCTATAAAGTGATATCTCTTTCCTAGTCCATTCTCTAAGTAAGGTAAATAAGTCCCTGGAGAGGATAACAATCAGTTGTCAATTTGATTAAATAAATCAAAAGATTCAGTTCATTGGCCTGCTGGGACTGCTTTCTCTTTTACTTGACCAGTGTTATTCATTTTATACATGTCAGCTAAAACATAGGGATTTGGATACCATAATGTTACATTCAACTTGGCATAGCTAGATAACAGGAAAAAGAAACTTTAAATTGACCTGAAATGAAAGAAAGAGGCATTGATATAAAGGCAAATTAGATGGTGCAGGGTCTAGAGTTCTAGGTTTGAAATCATGAAGCTCTGAGTTCAAAGCTGACCTCAGACACTTACTAACTATATGACCCTGGTCAAGTCATTTATCCTCTGTTTAGTTCAGTTTCTTCATCTGCAAAATGAGTATAACAATAGTACCTCTTTCCTAGGGTTACCAATGAGGATCAAATGATACCATAATTGTAAAACACTTATCATAGTGTCTGGCACATAGTAGATACTATATATTGATTCACTTCCCTTTCCCACTATTGTAGTATATAGTAGTAGTCTCTTGGTAACTGAGGATGACGATTGTCTTTGTGCGTTTTCATCTATGGTGTATAGATGAGTGTGTACAAAGACACTTGTGCATGAAGGAGATTTAAGTGGAAAAGTCGGTGCACAGAGACAGTCCCACCCTCTCGGCGGCACAAAAAATCATTACACCTGGAGACTTCCTCAGTTGCATTGGATGGCCATGTTGTCTTTTGTGCTCCATCATGCCCTAAGCACTCCACAGTGCTTTGCTGCATCGCCCTCTCAGCCGTTGAACCTTCTCATTGGTTTCTTCTGCCTGTTCCGCTGAAACAGTCTTCACATGCTGGGTGAGCAAAGCCCTGGTTCACCAGGGGTCGCCGACCCGATGGCTACTCTCACAAGGTTTAGCCGGCCTGTCGAAGCCATTGCCCACTATTGTAGGACTCGGGAAACCATCAACTACATGATAAAGAAAACAGCCTATGTTTTATCAGAGTTCCATAAGTCATGGGCTCTTGAATTTTTTCTTTGTTAGCAGAACGGAAAGGGAGAAGGGGGTAGAGAGAAGGGCAGGGTGGGAGGAAGGAGGGGAAAGAAGCATACAGACAGAAACAGAGGGAGTAAATGAAAGAGATGAAGATCAACAGAAAAGACAGATTTAGGGAAGGAAAGAGAAAGTAAGAGAATAGAAGGGAAGGGGAGAGAATATGAAAGGAAAAGAAAGAAAGAAAGAAAGAAAGAAAGAAAGAAAGAAAGAAAGAAAGAAAGAAAGAAAGAAAGAAAGAAAGAAAGAAAGAAAGAAAGAAAGAAAGAAAGAAAGAAAGAAAGAAAGAAAGAAAGAAAGAAAGAAAGAAAGAAAGAAAGAAAGAAAGAAAGGGTATGAGAGGCAAAATTACTGAATAAAACTATTACATTATGTGCTTGAATTCTTTTGTATTTTACTTGTTTCAACCTCGTCCCCACCCCCCACATACTCAGAGTGTCTCTAAGATTCCTGAACTTCTTAATAAAAACAAACCATCCTTTTCCCATAGAAAATGATATTTTTTCAATCTTTTAATCTATCCCCAAAGAGACAGAGAGGATACAGGACTGACAATGATGTCAAGAAGCCCTGTGTTCAAATTCTTCCCCAACACATACTGTTGAATGCCTCTGAGTGAATCTCTTAGCCTCTTGGGGTCCCAAGCAATTCTCTGAAAACTTCCATTTCAGAGAAGTCACATTCATGTGTACAGCGAGTTTGCTCTTTGAGTACCCCCTGTATCAATGAAATCATAAGTTTAGCCCTCAGACCTCATCCCTGACCCACATATCATGGGTAAGGACTTAAAACAGCATACTGTTTGTTATCCCCACGGGTTGTAGAAGAGGCCAACAATTTACAAAATTGAAATTAAAGAGGACTCACTCCCCAACCCTCCAACATAAATGGTTCTGTCTCTTTCCAATTCCAAAAAGCAAATTCACTATTATATTTCTAAAAATTGAGTCCCACTAGTACTAGAGTTGGACACAATGTGATTTAGCATGGTTGAGCTATTACAGTCTAAAATGCAGACTAGGGGTGGTTAATGGAAGTGCCAACTGAGACTTAAATGGTTTATTACAGTGGTGATGTTAATGAGTGACATCCTTAAAACACACAGAACAAAGGCTGCTCCATTATTTTTTTCCCACAGTAAAGAAAGAGAACTTATTTAGGTGGGGGGTGTGCTGGGGATTTTATATATCTTGAATAGGTACATATAGAACCTTTTCTTTCCTCATAATTACATGATTCAAATAAAGACTCTTGCAAGCATGTTTGATCACCTGCTGCTACAGATTGGAAAAGTCATTTAGAATTACAAATTTTAGTAACTTTTTGGGTCATTCTGGGGATACTTTATGGGCCATTACAACATTTGGAGAGTAATTAAAGGTCTGAAATAAAGCTTAAAATTTTCCATCAGATTTTTTATGTGCAGCGCTCTTCACTTGAATGAATAGCTCCAAATTTTATTAGAATACCGAATTTATTAGAACCACATCTTGATGTTCTGAACCAGGCAAAATGCCCACCAAATTCAACAATTATACTAAGTACAAAGCATGGAAGGCAAAAGTCCTTAGAATTTGTTTTTGCTCTTTGGTCTACTTTTGAAAATACATACAGTCCCAAATGCACAGATCTTAAATAAAATTAGGGTTGGTCCAATGAGAACCAAAGCAGCAGCCAGAGTAGAAATCAGCCAGCAGATATGAAAAATAGAATATTTCAAGCCTTTGCTTTCTTTTAAGTATTTCTATGAATCATGTAAATCTGTTATTCAGGAAGAAATCCCTGTCCTCTTTCCTGGTCACTCCTATTTATCTATGCCAACTCTGAGACAAGCTAGCATGAGCTACTGAGGTGGGGGAGGTGAGGGTCATAGTCCAATGAATAATAAACCAAATGAGAGGGCAATCCCTCATAAGCCAGGAGATAAAGGGGGTGCTCTGAACCCCAAGAGTTCAGCCCTTTTCAATGTATCCAACTAGAAGGCTATAGATCTCAAGTTGGAAGTTGAACTGCACCATTTTTTGAAGGAGGAAACACTAGCAATGATGCTAACTAACTTGTTCAGAGTTGCAGATGAATGTTAAATGTTCACAATGAGTCAGGAAGTGTTAAATGCCATAGATACAAAATCTGAACAGCTTCTGCCTGCAAGGAACTTACCTTGTGCTTACTGATGTAATATGGCATATCTGGAAATAGGAAAAAAAAACAGGGTGATTTCAGAAAAGAGAGGGCACTGACTCTTTGGGGAATCTAGGGCAGCTTCAGAAAAGAGGTAGTCCCTCAGCTGAGCCTTGAAGGAAGGTTAAGGATGCTTTAAAAGTTGTAGATGAGGAGGGAGCACATCAAAGATATAGGAGACTCTCTGAGGCAAGGCACAGATGTAAAATAGCATGTTTTGTTCAAAAGATAGCCAAGAGGACAATTTGGCTGAAAGAGAATATATAAGGCAGTTAGATAGCATAGTGAGTGGAGTATTAGCCTTGAAATCCAGAAGAAATGAGACTTCTTTGTGTGATCCTAGGCAAGCCACTTAAATAATCACAGCATCTGTTTCTTCACATGTAAAATTTAGACAATAATAGCCACTTACTTTCAAAGAAAATTTTAAAGATAAAATCAGATAATATATGAAATGTTATGTAAATGCTAGCTCCTCTTATTATTTATTATTAAATAGACTTAGAAAGGTAAGTTGGAACCAGATTGTAGAGTTTTTAAAAGCCAGTGTAAGTAGTTTTCATTTTATCCAGAAGAAATGAGTAATTAAAAAGAAAAAATAATAATTGAAGTGAAAATATACAATTAAAAAAGAAAGCATTACAAGAGAATATTTATGTACATGTTTACATATACATACATACAAACTTGTTGGGTTGATCTGGTTTTAATTCAGCTGTTAACCATATTTAAATATCTTCTATTCTTACCTCATCAAAGGTCCACCTTGGTTCTTAAAGCTTATGCTGGTAAAACAAAAATAAAAGCACACACACACACACACACACACACACAAACACATACCAAGGGAATCTCTCTCTCTCTCTCTCTCTCTCTCTCTCTCTCTCTGTCTGTCTTTCTGAGTTTCTGTCTCTTTCTACCTCTGTCTTTGTCCCTCTGTCTGTCTCTCCTTCATCTCAACAATTTTATTGTGGCCATCACTGTTTCGGGAAGTCGGAAAATTGCTCCCATAGTCAAGAGTCCATACTTTGGGTACCACAAAGGCAGAAGTATGAGAGAGGAGAAATCTAGCTATTTCTCAATTATGACAGACTTTGAGCACAGAGCTAGACTGTATGTCCACTATTTGAAGAGTGTCCTGGCAAAGTTTGGGAAGACATGTCACTCCAGGGAAATAAATTTTTAAACCACAGAAACTCTCAAAGACCAGCTACCAAGGTGTATAGGGTCTGGGGAGGGTTGCAATGGAGCGGGTCACCACACAAATGAAGCTTTTGTTTTTTAAAGAATCAAATAATAGTGTTAGGAAGGGAAGCAAAACACGAGAAGAGAAAAGGTCAAATGTACTGACCAAAGAGAAATTCTACACATTTTTTTTAACTATGTGAAAGGTTGATTTTTGCCAAATGCACTTATTCTATCTCTACCTGCCAATGCTTGGCCTGCCAAAGTTTATAATTCATCATTTATTAGTGTCTGATCATCCCTATGTTGCTAAGCATCTTAGAGTGAATCATATAGATAATATGCTTTCCTCTTTAATATGAATTCCTATCATAGGACAAAGGATTGCTAAAATAAGGAAGGGGGAAAGAAGGTCTCAGTCAGGTTAAAAGGGTTTTTCATGTTATTTCTTTAAGTGAAAAACAGCAGCTTCACATCATAACAGCAGTTAAGGTCCTGAGGCAGGAAAAAGGCATTATTCTTGCTTATAACCAAGAGCCAAAACTTTAGCCACATTTTTAGACTTAGAGTTGTCAGTCAATAAATATTAACTAATAACTTACTACTTGCAAGGCAGGAGGATAAGTGATGGAATACACATATGAAAAAGAAATATTCCCTGCCCTCCATGAGCTTACACTCTAATGGGGGACTCTAACAGAAGACAAAAGGAAGTTAAACTATTGTTGGAGCTGTGAACAACCATTCTGGAGAACAATTTGGAACTCTGCCCAGAGTGCTATAAAACTATATATGCCCTTTGACCCAGCAATGCCACTAACAGCTCTGTACCCCAAAGAGATCAACGACAAAGGAAAAGAATCCATAAGAACACAAATATTTATAGTAGCTCTTTATGTGGTGGCAAAGAACTGGAAACTGGAGGAACTTCCATTAACTGGGGTCTGGCTAAACAAGTTGTGGAATATGTTTGTGATGAAACACTATTGTGCTACAATAAATGCCAAAGGGGATGGTTTTAGAAAAACCTGGGAAGATGTATTATAAAATGAAGAAAAGTGAAACGAGAAGAACCAGGAAAACAGGGTACTCAGTATAATAATATTGTACTAATGGTCAGCTCTAAAAAAATTGAGCCACTGTCATCAATACAACAATCTATGAAAATTCCCAAAGTCTCATGATAAAAAATGTTATCCACCTTCAAAGAGAGAAATGAGGGACTCTGAGTGAAGTTAACAACATATTTTTTCTTCACTATCTTTATTTGCATTGATTTTAATTTGTATTTGAAATGGATAATGTGATATGTTTTGCATGACTTCATGTGTATAATGTGTATCATTTCTTGCCTTCTCAGTCAGTGAAGGAGAAAGAATTTGTGACTGAAAATAAAAAAGTTAAAAACAATCTAAAAATCAGAGGAGGGAGATATATATTACATGGCTGTATGATAAAAAGTCTCAAGGAGTGAAGCCAGGTTGTAAATGAAGAAGAGGTACTCAGCTGAGTTTTCATTGTGCCCTGTGAAGAAAGAATTGAACTCTCCTCTAATCCCAGGAGTAAGGAGTACTAATGAAATGTTTAATACCAAGACTGAATCCATCTTGTGGGATAACAAGTTTCATACCAACAAGGTTCCAGAGCTTGGTGTAGAAGTTTAAAGGAGTGAAGGGGAGTGAAGGATTAAGGTTACAAACAATTGTAAAAATAACAGAGAAATTAAGTTGTTACTCATTGAAGAGTGAATTCAAAATGAGATAGATGTAATTCTTCAAATCTCTTACAGTCCACTCTAAGAAAGATGATTTCTCATCCACAAAGACCTTAATGGACTATCAAAACATGATGACTAATAAAAATCAATTTCAAGTATAATGTGAATTCAAAAAACTAATTATAAGTATTAATGTAATGCCTCCATAGGAGTATGTGATAGTGGCATAATGCTCTTATTTAATTCAGAGAAAGCACAAATATCTTCTGACTGGTTCCTGTCCATAATGATGATGAATCCTGACATTGGCTGCCATACTGGAATTACTAAAATAAAATGGAATTTATGGTAGTTTATTTTTACAATACAGGGAAGATATTAAGGAAGAGAGAAAAGGAGAAGGAGGAGGAGGAGGAGGAGAGAGAGAGAGAGAGAGAGAGAGAGAGAGAGAGAGAGAGAGAGAGAGAGAGAGAGAGAGAGAGAGAGAGAGAGAGAGAGAGAGAGAGAGAGAGCGAGCTATGGCTTCTTCTGAGCCAGGTAGAAATTCTAAGGCCCCAGTCTGGGAAAAGGAGTCTCAAGACAATGGGCCTTTCCCAGAAGCTTACATCTCCAGAAAGGGCAAGGAAGGAAGTCAGCCTTTATACTCACCACATTGTCAGTTCAATTAGCAGATTCTTTTATCAGCCTCAACTCTAAGTGACTTCATTCCAAGTGACTCTCTTCAAGTCTGTCCCCACTCCAAGTCTGAGTGTCTCTCTCTCTCTGTGTGTGTGTCTCTGTTTCCACTTTTAAAGACCTTTTTCTCTTGTGTCATTTCCCCTGAATTTTATGTCTACCAATCACAGCTGATGCTCCACTCCAGGACTGCCCACTCTTTCACAGGTGGGTCACAGACCTCCCACTCAATGTATGAAATGGGTTTTCATACCTTTTTGTGGTTAAAATCCCAAATGGGTACATCTCCATACTCAACTTTAAGTACTGTGTTTATACTTTGGGGATTAAAAATCTAAAAATAGACAGGGAATTATAATTTAATCTTGACAATCAAGGAAGAGCTAAGTACCTTCATTGTTACAATCAGGGGAGAACCAAATCCAATCTTCACACATGGATATATTAAAGGGTCAAGCCCTCTCCTTAATCTCATCCTCTAGGCCTCAAAGTATAAGGATGTTGCTCTGGAAGGTCAGAGGAGGGCAAGAAGTTTTGCCCTTCTTCCAACTGGGCTCAAAGCTGTGAATCCATGGCTCCTTCTTGAAGAGTAAGTCTGGGATATGGCCACCTCTTCTTTGTATTTTCTCTTCTTTTGTTTAATTTGTTGTGAGATATTGAAATGTATCTGGAATCTTGTTCATTTCCTACCCCCTCTAACTATGGAGTTCTGTATGCCAGAGCATTTGGAAAACTGTGGCATCAAAGGACTACCTGAGAGGAAAAGATTTGCGCACATAGAAAGACTATGAAGAAAAGAAAGAGCCCACCTGGCAAAATATGAGGGGGAAATCAGTAAGAGTAAAATAAAAAATGACTAATGAGCAGCCAAATTTCAAATATCCCAGTGGAGACTGAATGCTACCCTCTCAATTGTCTTTTATTATGCATTTTATCTCTTTCTGTGGGGAAATAAATTTGCCCATTCCCATTCCATATCTCTTGATATTTATAATCTAGGCACCTCTTTTCTTCTTCCTCTCTACATCTTTGGTTGGGTATACCCCTTAGACTAGAAACAGCTAGATGGATCAGTGGAGTAGAGGAGGGGTATGTAGTCAGGAGGCCCTGATTTCAAATCCAGCCTTAGATACTCACTAGCTACATGACCCTGGGCAAATCACATAAATTCTGTTCATCTTAATCCATTGGAGAAGGAAATGACAAAACACTCTAGTGTCGTTACCAAGAAAACCCCATGAACAGTATTGGCATGCTACAGACCACAGGGTCACAAATAGTTGGATCCAACTGAGAGACTGAACAACAAACCTCTTAGAGTATGGCCAAAAATAGGACTGTTCCTCAAAATTTAAGTTGTGATTTGAATAGAAGCACTACTAGTATGGCTCTCCCACTCAGAAGATAGGTAATTCCAGAGCAGTACAACCAAGAATAAACTGCTTGGGAAGTTAAAGAGAAAAAAATGGTGGAGATGAGCAACTATGGTGTCTTACTTCTCATCACCTCTCAATAGCCACTGTGCTATATGAAAATGAGAGACATGAGAAAGAACAGAGATTTTAGGGAACTAAGCAACTAAAATAAGATTCAATCATGTGAAATGGACAACAAATAGAATCTGTATTTTCAGAAGCATATCAAAGACTGGGAAGATGATTGTAGCTCATTGTTCTATTCTGGCCAAATCACATCTGCAATTGAGAATTCAGTTCAGTTCCACATTTAGGAGGATATTGATTAACTGGAGAATATCTAGAAGAGTGAAACCAGGAGGAAGAATGTCTTTGGTATCAGTCCATAGGAAGATACAGGAGGTTTAGTCTAGAGAAGAAAAGGCTGACAAGTTTCATAGATTTCCCTAAGTTTTTAAAGGGCTATCATGTAGTAGAGAATTATTTGTCTCAAGAGGGAAGAAGTAGGTATTTTTAGGGGTAGAAGAATGTGTAGAAATAACATTTGGTAGAATTTGCAAAGATGCTAAAAAGAGCTTGAGAAAATGATACATTTCTAAAAATTAAGTCTATCCCAAAGTGCTATCCTTGAAGATAATAGGTTCTCTCCTTTATAAAAATTTAGCAAAGGTTTGATATTCCAGTCACTTGTGAGTAGTATTTGCCAAGTAAGGAATTCCCCCATCACTTTACAGAAGGTTCTTATTAATTAGGGCAAAAATCACCTTTTTCTTGTCTTTCTTGTTATATATATATAACAAGTGGTATGGAATGCAATCATTTCTCCTTTCAATTGAAATGGAAAGCTGAGAGAAAGTGCAGAGAGGATTCCAATTGCCCTGACCATGAAGGGAAGGATCATTCAAATGTCTGAACTTGGAAATCTTTTGTTTTAATTTTTGTGGGGTTTTTTTGTTTTTTTTTTTATATCCTCAGATTTAAATATATTTTTTCTTTTCCCTTGTCAATTAATATTTTATTCCATCTTAATTGAGTGTTCTTTGCATTGAATCAATGTGTTATTGGATCATGTTAAGCATAAACTATATTGGCAAGGAGATCCTAAGTGCAGAAGTGAAAATGTGCTGACCCAGTCATATCTCCAACCTGAGAAGGAAAAAAGTGCCCTAGTCCTGCAGGGACATAAGGGGTCCAAGCTATGTCAGGAGTTTTAATTTTCTGAACTTTGCTACAATGCTACAGAAAGCTTCGCACCACCCCATTTACACCTGGTTTAGAATTTGATTTAATTGATTAACTTCATGCAGAGTCCAGGTAAGCTTCACTGATACAAAAATGAGGAAACTGAGTCCAGGAGACATTGATGTTGATGACGCTGTTGATGATGATGATGTTGATGATATTGATGTTGCTGTTGATGATGTTGTTAATAATGATGATGATGTTTTTGATGTTAATGATAAAGATTGAATTTGGAGTTGGAGGTTTTTCCTTTCATTTGAACATTTCTGACCTCCCCCCATGTGCTTCTTTATGCAATATATATTTACTCCATTTTATCTCTTTTCCCATTTCTATTAATATTATCCTCTTTTATAACCCTAGCTTTTTATATAATTTTTATATATCCTATACAGTTTGTCACTCTACCCTCTAAATATACTTTTTCTAGATACCCTGATGATAATAATTTTCAAGAGTTACCAATATCATCTTTTCTTATAGGAATAAAAATCATTTGTACTTATTGGGTCCCTTAATTTTTCCCCTTTCTTAATTACCTTTTGGTGAGTCTCTTGAGTTCCATATTTGGGCATCGAATTTTCTGTTTAAGTCAGGTCTTTAGGAATTCTTGGAAGTCTTCTATTTGTCTTCTAATAGCAATACTTTCCCCTTCAAGAATATAGTCAATTTTGCTGGGTAGTTGATTTTTGATTGTGAAACTAGTTCTGTTTCATTCCAGAATATCATATTCTATACCTTCTGGTCCTTTGGTGTAGATGTAGCCAGGTCCTGTTATTCTAATTTTGGTTCCATGATATCTAAATGATTTCTTCTCAGCAGTTTGTAGCATCTTTTCCTTGCTCTGGTAGTTCTTGAATTTAACAACAACATTCCTGGATATTGTCAACTGGGGATTAAATGCAGGGGGTGATCTGTGGATTATTTCAATCTCCACTTTTCCCTCTGGTTTAAGAATGTCCGGGCAGTTTTCTTAGATAATTCCCTGTAGAATGATGTCCAGGATTTCTCTTTTGTTATGATTTTCTGGAATTCCAATAATTCTTAAATTGTCTCTTCTAGATCTGTTTTATAGGTTTTTTCATTCTTTTGATTTTGTTTTATTTTTTTTAAAATTTTATAGTATTTTATTTGATCATTTCCATGCATTTTTCATTAAAGACAAAGATCATTTTCTTTTCCTCCTTCCCACCCCCCCCACCCCCGTGGCCGACGTGTGATTCCACTGGTATCATATGTGTTCTTGACTTGAACCCATTGCCATGTTGTTAGTATTTGCATCAGAGTGTTCGCTCAGAGTCTTTCCTCTGTCATGTCCCCTCAGCCATTGTAGTCAGGCAGTTGCTTTTCCTTGGTGTTTCTATTCCCTCAGTTTGTCCTCTGCTTTTGGATAGTGTTTTTTTCTCCTTGATCCCTGCAGATTGTGCAGGGACATTACACCACCACTAATGGAGAAGTCCATTACGTTCGATGATACCACAGTGTGTTTGTCTCTGTGTACAATGTTCTCCTGGTTCTGCTCCTCTCGCTCTGCATCACTTCCTGGAGGTTGTTCCAGTTCACATGGAAATCCTCCACTTTATTATTCCTTTGAGCACAATAGTATTCCATCACCAACATATACCACAATTTGTTCAGCCATTCCCCAATTGGTGGGCATCCCCTCATTTTCCAATTTTTGGCCACCACAAAGAGCGCAGCTATGAATATTTTTGTACAAGTCTTTTTGTCCATTATCTCTTTGGGGTACAAACCCAGCAGTGCTATGGCTGGATCAAAGGGTAGACATTCTTTTATCGCCCTTTCGGCATAGTTCCAAATTGCCCTCCAGAATGGCTGGATCAGTTCACAACTCCACCAGCAATGAATTAATGTCCCTACTTTGCCACACCCCCTCCAGCATTCATTACTTTCCATAACTGTCATGTTAGCCAATCTGCTAGGTGTGAGGTGATACCTCAGAGTTGTTTTGATTTGCATCTCTCTGATTATAAGAGATGTGGAGCACTTCTTCATGTGCTTATTAATAATTTTGATTTCTTTATCTGAAAACTGTCTATCCATGTCCCTTGCCCATTTATCAATTGGGGAATGGCTTGATTTTTTGTACAATTGATTTAGCTCTTTATAAATTTGAGTAATTAAACCTTTGTCAGAGGTTTTTATGAAGATTTTTTCCCAACTTGTTGTTTTCCTTCTGATTTTAGTTACATTGGTTTTGTTTGTACAAAAGCCTTTTAATTTGATGTAGTCGAAATTATTTATTTTACATTTTGTGATTCTCTCTATGTCTTGCTTGGTTTTAAAGTCTTTCCCTTCCCAAAGGTCTGACATGTATACTATTCTGTGTTTACCCAATTTACTTATGGTTTCCTTCTTTATGTTTAAGTCACTCACCCATTTTGAATTTATCTTGGTGTAGGGTGTGAGGTGTTGATCAATTCCTAATCTCTCCCACACTGTCTTCCAATTTTCCCAGCAGTTCTTATCAAATAGTGAATTTTTGTCCCAAGACCTGGGATCTTTGGGTTTATCGTATACTATCTGGCTGAGGTCGCTTTCCCCCAGTCTATTCCACTGATCCTCCTTTCTGTCTCTTAGCCAGTACCAAATTGTTTTGATGACTGCTGCTTTGTAATATAGTTTGAGGTCTGGGACTGCTAGGCCCCCCTCATTAGTGTTTTTTTTTCATTATTTCCCTGGATATCCTTGATCTTTTGTTCTTCCAAATGAACTTTGTTATGGTTTTTTCTAAATCAGTGAAGAAGTATTTTGGTAGTTCAATGGGTATGGCACTAAATAGATAAATAAGTTTGGGTAGGATGGTCATTTTTATTATGTTGGCTCGTCCTACCCATGAGCAGTTAATGTTTTTCCAATTGCTCAAGTCTAGTTTTAGTTGTGTGGCGAGTGTTTTGTAGTTGTGTTCATATAGTTCCTGTGTTTGTCTTGGGAGGTAGATTCCTAGGTATTTTATTTTGTCTAAGGTGATTTTGAATGGGATTTCTCTTTCTAGTTTTTGCTGCTGAGCTGTGTTGGAGATATATAGAAAAGCTGATGACTTATGTGGGTTTATTTTGTATCCTACAACTTTGCTAAAGTTGTTGATTATTTCAATTAGCTTTTTGGTTGAATCTCTAGGATTCTTTAAGTAGACCATCATGTCATCTGCAAAAAGTGATAACTTGGTCTCCTCCTTGCCTATTTTGATGCCTTCAATTTCTTTTTCTTCTCTAATTGCTACTGCTAGTGTTTCTAGTACAATGTCAAATAATAGAGGTGATAATGGGCATCCTTGTTTCACTCCTGATCTTATTGGGAATGCATCTAGTTTATCCCCATTGCAGATGATATTAGCTGATGGTTTTAGATATATACTGTTTATTATTTTTAGGAATGACCCTTCTATTCCTATGCTTTCTAGTGTTTTTAATAGGAATGGGTGTTGTATTTTATCAAAGGCTTTTTCTGCATCTATTGAGATAATCATGTGGTTCTTGTTGGTTTGCTTGTTAATGTGGTCAATTATGTGGATGGTTTTCCTAATATTGAACCAGCCCTGCATCCCTGGTATAAATCCTACTTGATCATGGTGGATGACCCTTCTGATCACTTGCTGAAGTCTTTTTGCTAGTATCCTATTTAAGATTTTTGCATCTATATTCATTAGGGAGATTGGTCTATAGTTTTCTTTCTCTGTTTTTGACCTGTCTGGTTTTGGAATCAGTACCATGTTTGTGTCATAAAAGGAGTTTGGTAGAACTCCCTCTTTGCTTATTATGTCAAATAGTTTGTATAGTATTGGGATTAACTGTTCTCTGAATGTTTGATAGAATTCACTGGTGAATCCATCAGGCCCTGGGGATTTTTTCTTAGGAAGTTCTTTGATGGCTTGGTGGATTTCATTTTCTGATATGGGATTATTTAAGAATTCTATTTCCTCTTCTGTTAGTCTAGGCAGTTTGTATTTTTGTATATATTCATCCATATCACTTAAATTGGTATATTTATTGCCATATAATTGGGCAAAGTAATTTCTAATGATTGCCTTAATTTCCTCTTCCTCAGAGGTGATGTCCCCCTTTTCATCTTTGATGCTGTTAATTTGCTTTTCTTCCTTCCTTTTTTTAATTAGATTGACCAGTACTTTGTCTATTTTGTTTGTTTTTTCAAAGTACAAGCTTCTTGTCTTATTTATTAAATCAATAGTTCTATCACTTTCAATTTTATTAATTTCTCCCTTAATTTTTAGGATTTCTAGTTTGGTTTTCTGCTGGGGGTTTTTAATTTGGTCACTTTCGAGTTTTTTTATTTGCATTTCCAATTGATTGATCTCTGCTCTCCCTAGTTTGTTAATATATGCACTCAGGGATATGAATTTACCTCTGATTACTGCTTTGGCTGCATCCCAAAAGGTTTGAAAGGATGTCTCGCCATTGTCATTTTCCTCGATGAAATTATTAATTGTTTCTATGATTTCTTCTCTAACTAAACGATTTTGGAGTATCATATTGTTTAGTTTCCAATTAGTTTTTGATTTGGTTTTCCATGTACCATTACTGATCGTTATTTTTATTGCCTTGTGGTCTGAAAAGGCTGCATTTATTATTTCTGCTTTTCTGCATTTGTGTGCCATGTTTCTGTGACCTAATGTATGGTCAATCTTTGTGAATGTGCCATGTGGTGCTGAGAAGAAGGTGTATTCCTTTTTATCCCTATTTATTTTTCTCCATATGTCTATTAATTCTAATTTTTCTAAGATTTCATTCACTTCTTTTACCTCTTTCTTATTTATTTTTTGATTTGATTTATCTAAATTTGATAATGGTTGGTTTAAGTCTCCCACTACTATGGTTTTACTGTCTATTTCTTCCTTCAATTCTCCTAGTTTCTCCATTAGAAATTTGGGTGCTATATTATTTGGTGCATATATGTTGATTAGTGATATTTCCTCATTATCTAAAGTCCCTTTTAACAAAATATAATAACCTTCCCTATCCCTTTTGATCAGGTCTATTTTTGCTTTGGCTTTATCAGATATCATGATTGCCACTCCTGCCTTCTTTCTGTCACTTGAGGCCCAGAAGGTCTTACTCCATCCTTTAATTCTGACCTTGTGGGTGTCTACCCGCCTCATGTGTGTTTCTTGGAGACAACATATGGTAGGGTTTTGGATTCTAATCCATTCTTCTATTTGTTTACGTTTTATAGGTGAGTTCATCCCATTCACGTTCAATGTTATGACTGTCACTTGTGGACTCCCTGGCATTTTGATATCCTTCCCTAATTCTAACCTTTCTTCTTCAGCTCTACCTTTTAGTCCAGTGATTTACTTTAAATCAGTCCCCCTTGTATTTCCCTTTCTATCCCCCTCCCTTCTAGTTCCCTCCCTTATTTTCCCCTGTAGTCTTTTTAAAAATTCCCCCCCCACCCTCTCCCTCCCTTGTACTGCTTCCCTCCCCACCAGTCTGTTTTTTACCCTTCTACTCCTCTATAGGGCGCAAATCTATTCTCTTCCCCAATGGATTGGATTGTTCTTCCCTTTTTGGGTCAGTTTCAAAGTACGTAAGAGTTGAATATTTCCTATCTCCGACCTCTTTACCCTTCCAGTGTATCGATGTTCTCCCCCCTCCCGCCATGAGCTTCTTTGTGACATATAAATTTACCCCCATTTGTTTCTTTTCCCATTTCTTTTAGTCATAACCTCTTTTCTTTTTTAGCTTTAGTCATGTATATATATATATATATATATATATACATACACATGTATATGTATTTATGCATGCATATCTCTATATACCTATTTATGTCTTGTCCTTTCATCCTATACAGTTTGTCCCTTCCCTCTGAGTGTAGTTCTTCTAGCTGCTTAGGTGATAGCAACAGTTTTTAAGAGTTGCCAATGACCTCTTTTCTTATAGGGATACATATCATTTTAACTTATTGAGTCTCTTAAAAAAAACCTTTGTTGTTGTTGTTGTTTTTCCCCTCTTTTTTAATTACCTTTTGATGATTCTCTTGAGTTCTGTGGTTGGACTTCAAATTTTCTGTTCAGGTCTGGTCTTTTATTTATGAATGATTGGAACTCTTCTGTTGTGTTCAATGACCATACTTTCCCCTGTAAGAATATAGTCAGTTTTGATGGGTATTTAATTCTTGGCTGTAGACCTAGTTCCCTTGCTTTCAGGAATATCATATTCCATGCCTTTTGGTCCTTCAGTGTGGATGCAGAAAGATCCTGTGTTATCCTCACCATGTTTCCATGGTATCTGAATGGTTTCTTTTTGGCAGCTTGTAATACCTGTTCTTTTATCTGATTGTTTTTGAATTTGGCTATAACATTTCTTGGTGTTGTCAGTTGGGGATTAAAAACAGGGGGTGATCTGTGGATTCTTTCAATCTCCACTTTCCCCTCTTGTTCTAGGATTTCGGGACAGTTTTCCTGGATAATTTCCTCTAGTATTATGTCCAGGCTTTTTCTTTTGTCGTGGTCTTCTGGTAGTCCAATTATTCTTAAATTGTCTCTTCTTGAACGATTTTCTAAATCGTCTGTTTTGTGAATGAGATGCTTCACATTTTCCTCAATTTTTTCATTCTTTTTGTTTTGTCTTATAGTGTCCTGCTGCCTTGTGAGGTCACTTGATTCTAGTTGTTTTACTCGGGTTCTTAAAGATTGGATTTCATCTTTGGCTTTTTGGTCGTCTTTTTCCTTCTGGTCTGAGTTTCTTTGAAGATTGTCTTTCATCCTCTTTATCTCGTCTTTCATCTCCTTTGCTTCATCTTTCATCTCCTTTGCCTCATTTTCCAGCTGGATGATTTTGGCTTTCAGGACACTATTTTCTTGTTTTAGTTCAAGTGCCTCTGTTTCCAGATGACTTATCTTAATTTTTAAGTTCTTTTCCCAATTGTCTTCAGCCTCTCTTAGCTGTGTTTTGAGTTCTTCCACAGCCTGTATCCAATTCGCTGGGATTTCTGGTTTATCGTTTGCTGATCTCTCCCCCTCTGTTCCATTTGGTGAGTAGTAGCTGTCTATTGTAGTTTCTTTCTTCTGTTTCTGTTGTTTGTTCAAATTCACCCCTTCTTTCCTCCCTGTATTTGTCTGTGCTCTTGTTCCTCTCATTTTTTTTGTTTTTTAGGGACTTCTATCAGTCTCCCCTCTTGGAGCTTTAACAGAGGATCTCTTGGTGTAATCTCTGAGGGAGGGTTGTTGGGGGTTTGAGCTTTCCTGTCCTCTGGAAGCTTTTGATTGGCTTAAAGTTCAGCAGTCAGTGAGGATGGATGGGGAGCCTGGGCTTCCCTGTGTTCTGGAGACTTTTGATGGGATTGAGTTCAGCTTATTTGGGATGGGTTTATTCTGAGTTTTAAACTTCCTGGATGGCTGGAGCAGATATGGAGGATCTCTAAAGCTCTAGCCAGGCTGCCAGGTCTATGCTCCTTCTAGGCTGCCATCTTGACTTCGCCTTTCTGTCCTTTCAGTAGCTCTGAGGGCTCCTGATGGGATTATGTTCAGCTGGTTCTTTCAGAAGACCCTGCTCTCTAAGGGGGGAGGGGTAGTGGCTTGCCTGGACTCTGATGGCTCCTGATGGGATTAGGTTCAGGTAGTGTGGGCCAAATGATCCTGGATCCAAAAAAGAAGAAAGAGAAGAGCAGCAACCTCCTCTTCCTCAGTCTGTGTTGAGTGCCCAGAAACTGGCCCGGGTTACTTTCAAGGTAGGCTCTTCAGAGCCACCCCTTTGCCAGCCCTGAGCCCTCTGTCCTTTCAGTAGCTCTGAGGGCTCCCGATGGGATTGGGCTCAGCTGGTGCCCCAAAGCTGGGTCCTCCCCCGAAGACCCAGAGGGAAGAACCCAGCCAGGGGGCCACAGGCTTCCCCCTTCTCTCTATGCTTCCCTGCCGTCTGTGTTGGGCGCTCCGGAGACTGGCTCGGGTTGCTTTCAAGGTGAGTCCTCAGAGCCCTGAGGTTCCCGCTGCTGCCTTGGGCTCAGCACTCTGGGTTGGGGGGATGGGTCCTGGGACCTTCTTTCTGTCTACCCCTTAGATCTGAGTGATCTAGGGTTCTGGCTTTTGGGGTGCGGTACCTTTTGATCCAGGTCCAGGAGGAGGTTTCCCCAGGTCTATCCTGTTGTTCAGCTTGAATTTCGGTGGCCTAGGAGCACTTTGTTTGCGATCGGTAGGGAAGGGTTTCGGAGGTCTGAACTTTCGCTGCTTCTACACCGCCATCTTGACCGGAAGCCTTTTGATTTTGTTTTATAGACTCTTCTTGTCTTTTAAAGTCATTTGCTTCTAGTTTTTGGATTCTAATTTTTAAAGACTGAATTTAATCCCTGACTTTTTGGTCATCATTCTTCTTTTGGTCTGCATTTCTTTCTAGGTTATCTTTCACTTTCTTTGTCTCATTTTCAAGGTGGTCAATTTTGGCTTTCAAAAATCTACTTTCTTGTTTTAGTACTATAGGGTGGGCCAGCCTCCCACAGGGCATGGGGTCTTGGAGGTGGGAAGGTGTCGGAAAAATGATGAATGGGACACAGCTTTCACATTCAACCCACAGCACAGGTTTCACAGGATAACCTGCTCCACCTTGGCCGAGGCCTGGCTTTGATCATACATCTACTTGGCATACAGTTTCATTCTCAACATACATGTTTCATTGGAACATAACAACAGATGGGAAGCCTAGGGAGATAGTCAACAAAACATTGTTGACAAGTACAGGATCAACATGACCCAGATATAGGTTAGGGAATTCAGAGCACAGATTTTCCAGAAGTTTTTATGCCTAGAAAAGAGGGTCCTATCTAAGTGGGTATATAAGAATCCTTAGGTTTAATTTTGTAAGTGGGATCTCCTGGTAATATCCTGGGGGAACAGAGTGGAACATTTGTATTAGCCCTGCAAGTATGTTGCTCTCATCTATTTTTCCTGGGGCTAAGTAAGAATAATAATCATAACAATTCCAATGATAAGGGAATGTTAATAATTAAAGTCACTTAGGGAGGTTTCAATGGGTGTTTCCATCCGTCCTGAGGGCTGCTTTGCAGTTCCCCATTTCCACATATACCATGTCAAACAGTGTGGTCTTGATGGCTCCTGGCATTTTAGTTCATGTGCCTCTGTTTCCAAATGACTTTTTTGCTTTTTAAGTTCTTTTCCCAATTGTCTTCAGCCTCTTTTAATTGTTTTTTGATTTGTGTTTTGAGTTCTTCCTAAGCCTGAGTCCAATTTACTGGAGTTTCTGCATTTTTGCTTGGTGCTCCTTGGTCCTCTTCTGTTCCATTTGCTCTTTGTTCATTACCTGTATAGTAAAATTTTCCCCTGTCATTTGTTGTAATCTTGTTCCTCTGATTATTTTCTGGATCTGTGGATTTGGACTATTCTGTCCTGAAGGCTGGATCTGTTTTAGAAAGAATTTCTGCTTATATTTGGATTGAAATTGACAGCCTCTAAGATTCTTTCCTACTCTCAGATTCTATCACTTGTTGTTGTTGTTGTTATTCAGTCATTTCAGTTTATGTTCAACTCTGCAATCCCATTTAGGGTTTTCTTGACAAAGATATTAAAGTGGTTTGCCTTTCCTTCTCCAGCACATTTTATGGATGAGGAAACTGAATAAAGGTTTAAATGACTTGCCCAGTCACGGATATAAGGCCAGATTTGAACTCATGGAGGTGAGCCTTCTTGTATCACCTATTTCCTGTAACAACTAGTTGTCCTGTGATCATTCATAGAATCTACCAAAAGACTGGATAATCCCATATTACAGTAATCTAGGGTTTTCACTCAACATTTCTCAGGACTCTTAAGAGAATAATTTAGATAGAATTTTTCATATCAATTACTATGTGCCAGGCACTATGCTGAATGTTTTACAAATATTACCTCATTTGATTTTGACAACCACCTAGGGAAGTAAGTGCTATTATAATCCCCATTTTACAGAGGAGAAAAATGAGTGAAACAGGGTTATTGACTTCAGGGACACACTGCTACTAAGTGTCTGAGGCCAGATTTGAATTCAGGTCTTCCTGATTCTAGGCCCAGCACTATATACACTGAACTAGTTAAATGTCTTATAAAAATTATGATTGATATACATAAATGTATGTATGTATGTATGTATGTATGTATGTACAGATTTCTCCTTCCAAATTACTGGGAAGTCAGTTTATGCTTTTCTTGATAGACCATCTTCTTCACCCATTCTACCTCCAGTTTCTATCATTCAGGGAACACACTTGCTTCAAAGCATAATGACCAACCTTGAAAAAAATAGAATGTTTGCTATCACAAAATACTTAAAAGGTTTTAGGCAGCTGGAGCACCTACCAGAATTATTTGAAAATTGATTTTCTTTTGCCACTCTTATCCTAAATAGTTTTTTTTTATTCTACTTTTCAGCTGGGCATCAAATTAGAAATAAATAAATTAAACCTTAAAGGAAAAAGAAAGAGCATTGTCAGGATTTCAATTATTTTTTCAGATCATGATTTCAAAGACCTAAAATTGTCAGCAAGATGATTTTATGGTCAGCAATCAATTACCTCTGAGTCTTAATTTGCACAACTAACATAACAAAATACATGTGATGCAGAAAACATAATAAACTAAAGAGTGCTATGTAACTGTGAGTTATTATATATAACAAATGGACAGATTTTTCACATATTTATTTCAATGATCAGAGAATTCATGATCTCATTTGTTTGAATATTGCCATCACTGACACAGATTTAAAACACACAACAGTTTAGCAAGTGGTCTTTGTGAATTGCTATGAATAAATAAATCATGTGTGTATATATCTGTATGTACGTGTAAATGTGTATATACATGTATGTAGTTATATATTTACATGTATGCGGGATAGTGAGGAGACACAGTAGATAGAATGCTGACCTTAATATTAGTAAAGATTCATCTTAACGAATGCAAATCTTGCCTTAAACACTTACTAGTTGTAGGACCCCAGGCAAGTCATTTAATACTGTTTAACTTAATCCACCAGTCCACCAAAAAAGAAAACAAGAACATCTGTAAAATGAGCTGGAGAAAAAATGGCAAAATGCTCCAGTATCTTTATATATGTATACATGTATGTATGTGTATATCTTTTATGCCTTTTATATTTATATGTATATGATATATCTAATATATATCTGACAGAGATAGAGACAGAGAGAGGAGAAAGATAATAAATTACTCAGATAAAATTATGAATGGTTGTGGAAAGGAAACAAAAATAAGTTCTGGACTTTCTGCCACTGTGTTGGAACAAGCAACAGTGGGAATTGTAAAATGGAGATTTGAACCTTAGACTTCAATCCCCAGAAGTCCTTGGTATTTCCCAGAATTCCCTATAATCTCACCTGAGTTTCCACCTGAGTGAGATCACAATTAGTATTTAAACTGGCAGTAATGCCACTTCACCCTCTTCTATGCTCTCGCTGGCTTTGCTTGGTCATTTGCAAGATGTAGTAAGTAAGCTTTGAATGGGCTAATCAGCCCTAGGCACGTAGTTTTCTTATTTTGTATTTTCTTATTCCTTGATTTCTAACAATCTTTAACAAACCTCAAAATATAATACTTTTATTACTAGAGACTAATTTAATTTTTATAGTTGTGGCAACCACAAGACTCAGAGAAGAACTTCTCAATTTTTTTTCTACTTTAAACATTATTTTATTTGGTCATTTCCAAACATTATTCATTGGAAACAAAGATCATTTTCTTTTCCTGCCCCCAACCCCCTTCCCACCACCTCTCCCATAGCCAATGCACAATTCCACTGGATATCACATGTGAACACATTGGTTCGAACCCATTTCCATGTTGTTGGTATTTGCATTAGAGTGTTCATTTAGAGTCTCTCCTCAATCATATCCCCTTCCCCCCTGTAGTCAAGCAGTTGCTTTTCCTCGGGGTTTTTACTCCCATAGTTTATCCTCTCCTTGTGGAGAGTGTTTTTTAGATCCCTGCAGATTGCTCAGGGACATTGCATTGACACTAATGGAGAAGTCCATCACCTTCGATTGTACCACAGTGTATCGGTCTCTATGTACAATGTTTTCCTGGTTCTGCTTTTTTCACTCTGCATCACTTCTTGGAGGTCTTTCCAGTCTCCATGGAATTCCTCCACTTTATTATTCCTTTTAGCACAATAGTATTCCATCACCAACATATACCACAATTTGTTCAGCCATTCCCCAATTGAAGGGCATCCCCCCGTTTTCCAATTTTTGGCCACCACAAAGAGCGCAGCTATGAATATTCTTGAACAAGTCTTTTTACTTATTGTCTCTTTGGGGTACAAACCCAGAAGTGCTATAGCTGGATGAAAGGGCAGACAGTCTTTTATCACCCTTTGGGCATAGTTCCAAATTGCTCTCCAGAATGGTTGGATCAATTCACAACTCCACCAGCAATGAATTAATATCCCTACTTTGCCACACCCCCTCCAGCATTCATTACTTTCCATAGCTGCCATGTTGGCCAATCTGCTAGGTGTGAGGTGATACCTCAAGGTTGTTTTGATTTGCATCTCTCTGATTATAAGAGATGTAGAGCACTTTTTCATGTGCTTATTAATAGTTTTGATTTCTTTGGCTGAGAACTGCCTGTTCATGTCCCTTGCCCATTTATCAATTCGAGAATGGCTTGATTTTTTGGTCAATTGATTTAGTTCTTTGTAAATTTGAGTAATTAAACCTTTGTCAGAGGTTTTCTCAATTTTTTTAAGATATCCTAGATAATTTTTTAAGCCATGTTTCTCCAAGGCTTTTCAGCAAAGCCTCTTGATTCAGCTCACTCCTGCCTCCATTCATCCACTCCAGACCTGCTTGACCCAGATCTCTCTCCTTATCCCGACCCACCCCGGCCCAGCCCCAGATGATCTCCAGCCTCTTAACCAGATCATTCCAGGCCATCCCCAAGGCCCAGGATGCTGGTAGCTGCCCCTTTTGTCTTTGGAATAAAAAACCAGATGGTAAAAATGGTGGTGATCTTTCCTTAGGCCACAATTAGCCTCTACGGGGCAGGGGACCATGGGGGGTGGGGTGGGGGGGGGACAATGAGGAGAAGGAAGAGACTTTTCCAAACAGGAAGTTGATTACAAGCATGGCATATTTCAAAGAATATCTTTTGAGTGCACTGGTCCTTTTATTTATCTCACCTGAGATTCAGGAGAGAATTTCATCTCCCTGTAACTCTTTGGCCAAATTTGAGATTCCTAAAACCCACACTCACTATGGGTGTGGGGGGCAGCTCAGTGGCTCAGTGGATTGAGAGCCAGGCCTAGAGATGGGAGGTCCTGGGTTCTAATCTGGCCCTAGACACTTCCTGGCTGTGTGATCCTGGGCAAGTCACTTGAACCTCATTGCCTACCCCTTACCAATCTTCTGCCTTCTGACAATAGGCATCTAAATGGATTAAAAAATTAACTTTAAAGAAACTGGAGGTTATATTTTTAAGGCTTTTCAGACTCCAATGTTTTATAAAAAATCTGTATTTTATTGCATTTTACTGATTGTTTTGTTTAATATTTAATTTTGTTGGTTTTAAGTTCATATATTAATGTATTCAATACTATTCTGTTACATTGAATCATTTTAATGTACTGGGTTTTAATTATAGTTATATTCTGTTGTTTTCCCCCTATAATTACACTGAACAAATATTATTGATTAAGCCCATATAAAAACAGCTTTTTTCTATTTTTGACTTTGTAAATTTGTCACATAGAGGATAGATGGACTTCATCAGAACTGGTTACAATTGTATAACAACCTTTGGATAATTTAATGAGCTAAATATCTCAAATTGATTTTAAGGGGTCTTTAGACATGATTTTTTTTCCCAACAACTCTGGTCATTTTGCCTGTTTCTAACATGAGATACGGTCCATTTTAGTAGCTGAAGTTAAATATAATTATAATACAATTATAATCCCCACCTCCCACATTTATAAAAATGTGAACAGAGGGGACATCACAGTCTCATACCAAAGGAGCTGGGAAGTTAATCCCAGGGCATAGTACCCCTGGATGACTCCCAAAAGAGCATTTCTCATTTATAACTCTTCAGCTCACTTTACTTCCATCAGAATATCTAGATTTCTTGATGATGACCTAGACCCAAATCAGTTTTACTTTGTTTACAAATATATTTGCCAAGGTTGAAAGGATTGCTAAGCCTGAAAAACTTGTGACAAGTATCCATTTTCTTTAAATGTCATACAGCAGACTCATGTAAAAATTGATAATGGTTTTTGATTGCTATTGTAATTAATTGGGCTGTTGAGAATTTGGGGGATTTTGAACTACTATTCTTTATAAAAAGCTGTTACTTTGTGAAATTCATTTGCTTGTACACACAGTGGATCATGGCCAAGCAGGAAGAGGAAATGGATCTCATTTTTGGTGAGAAACCTTTGTATTCTACATTTCCTTCGCTGACACAATGTGTCAATGATTATAAGCTATATTTTTGAATTTTAAAATTCTTTTATTATTATATTTTCTTGCATATGCGATATACTATTTCAGTCTTTTATTTTTTCTCTCCTTTTTATATTTGAAGTACGTCACCAGTATTAAGATTTTCTTTAACTTTTTTGATTTAGCAGTAATATAAGTTTAAAATATATTTGCTATAATATCAATATACACTCCAAAAGCTTGAGACTATAAAAATGATGCCATTAATTGTTTAAAAAGAAAATTTATGGGTCTTTGCTTAATGATTCTGTCTCATTACAGGACAAGAGCCATTGCACAGTGCCAATCGAGTACAAGGTCAGAGACCAACCAATCCCAAAGGGGTTGATAAAAATTCTAAGCCAATAAAAGGAATTGAACCTAGTGTGAGACTCAAGGTTGTGAAGCTTGACATACATTAAGATGTAGGCCTTCCTTGTATCCACACTCTTTGTAAAAATACTTACAGACAAGTATCTAAAATCTGGCTCCTACCTGGCTTCTATAATCTAGTCCCTTTTTTCTGTCTTTCATAATGTGGCAACTTTCTGTAGTCCTGGCTAGTGACTGGGTAATTGCTTAATTGCTTATATCATTTTAACTGGGCCCTGATTCAAGGACCTGTTATAGATTTGGTTTTCCTTTACTTGGAATCTTTACACATAAGACTTTGATAGTCTATATTTTATCCGGAAATTATCTTTTTTTATTTGTTTTTTTATGTTTTTTCTTTCTAATGCCAATTGATTCATATACCTCATACCTCAGCGATGCAAAATCCCTGTGTTTTTCAATCACCCTCTTCAGGGGGGAATGTGTAAATATTATTATTTTAAATTGCAAAGTTTAAATTCCTTTTGAGAGAAATTTTAGGTTAAGAAAATGCTACCTCTTTGAATCCAGAAACTGAACTGTTTTGAGAAGACAACATGAAGATGCCTCCACAGACCACAAGCTACATGAGATGATCAAGAATGAACTTTGGGCATGGTTGATTGAACATTTATTTGTATGTATACTTTCATGCCAAAGGGGACTGCTCCCTAACTGGCTTTTTGTCAATGTGTCTAGCAATTATTGGTTTTGTTCTCTTTTCCTCTTATCCTCAAATTATTGTAATTTCACAGTTGGTATGTTTACAAGACCCAGTGGAGAGACTAGTCTTCCCCAGGCCTCAGGGAGAATTGTAAAATGGAGAATTGAACCTTAGACTTCAATCCCCAGAAGTCCTCAATATTTCCCAGAATTCCCTATAATCTCACCTGATTTTCCACCTGGGTGAGATCACAATTAGTATTTAAACCAGTAGTAACACCTACCTATCCCTCTTCTATGCGCTTGCTGACTCTGCTCGGCCATTTTAAAGATGTAGTAAGTAAGCCTTGAATGGGCTAATCAGCCGTAGGCACATGGTTTTCTTATTTTGTATTTTCTTATTCCTTGATTTCTAACAATCTTTAATAAACCTCAAAATATAATACTTTTATTACTAGAGACTAATTTAATTTTTACAGAATATTAGAGAGAGACGAAATTGAGAAGACTGACAGTTGGTGGGGGAAGGGTCAAGTGGGAGTGGCAAGTGGTCTTGTGACTAGGACTTCCTTCCTAGTGTTGGAAGTGAGAGGAGTGTGGCTTCCCAGTCTCTGGATTGAGGTGCCTCTATTTTCTTGAGCCCAAAGAGACAGGTCCAACCAGCTCTTAAGGTCAGAACTTTTCTTGTTACTTGCTGTCCACTACTAAAATTTTGAAATTAAGAAAACTAGCACAGATATAGCATAGACAGGAATAAGAGAACCCTTCCACCAGCCTGTGAGGCCTGGCCTCAGCTCCAAAGCTGATAAAGACTCCAAACTTATTTAGGGACATCCCTCTTCCCTTTTCCCTGATTCTTCTTCAATCCAAACTGGTTATTAAAATTTATCTTATTTGAATATCACAGTCAGATAAGTGGACTATCTTTCCTGGGGCATAGAGTGAGCTGAACCTCAGTTCAGTCATCCAACTACAAATGGTCCTTATCTGACCCCTTCTGGGCGACCAAAGTCTGGGAAAATGTACCTCAGGAGGGTCCGTGTTTACCTGCTCTGGGGCATCTTCGGCACTAACCCATAGAGAAGACATCCCTTCAGGCTATCAGAAGTGGCCCATTTCTCAGACAACCCCATTTTGTTCAAAATATAGCCTCATGGCAGGGGGCATCTCTCTCCTTTTGCCTCACCAGCAGCCATATTCCCTCTCTCCCTTCAACTTCTCCTTTCCCTCCTACAAACCTTCCATACCCCCTGTTCTTCATATCCACCCCTTTTTTCCCTATAAATATTACAGTTTGAGGCAGTAAAATGTGAGTACATATATGTGTGTATACACACACATATGTATATAAACCACATGTGTGTATTTATTCATTTGTGGGTTTACATCTTCAATGTACAATTATATTATATGCATAATTGTATTACATGTATGTGACTGTATGTCTTATAATTCTAATATAAAATTAGCTAGGTTTTCTCTTTGTTGCTCTTACACATATATACAAATGACTTCTACAAAACACCAAATCTAAAGACATTTTCTCAAAAATATTTCTTAACCTTGTTGCACCCTTGTATACTAATGAATCACCTTGTTTCCTTGATATTCTCTTTTCTCTAGGCTTTTCTCTCTCCTGTTTCTCCTTTACCTGACTGCTCCTTCTTAATTTCTTCTGTTAGAATTTCATCCTGGTCACACCAACATCAGGGCCTGCCAAGGCTCTGTCCTGAGCCCTGTTCTTTCCTCAATATACTTTTTCATTTGGAAAAAAACCATCAGCTCCCAGGGATCAACTTTAATTTATAAGTCTATGAATCTCAGATCTATTTGTCCAGCTTTAACCTCTCTCCTGACATTTATTATCACATTTCCAATTGTAGTGGATTTCCTTCAGTCTCAAATTGAATGTCTCACAGACATCTTCCACTCAACATGTCCAAAACTGAACTCTTTACCTTACTCCATAAAATTTCCCTTCTTCCCAACTTTTCTATTACTGTTGAGGATACCCCCTTCTCTCACTCTCCCAAACTCCCAATCCTCCCTCTGCCTCTTACCTTCCCAGGCTCCCTTTAGACTTAGCCAAAGTTCCATTATATTAAGAAGACTTTCCAAATCCTAAATCTTAAAGTACTAAAATGGTTGTATATATGTGTGTCTTAATCTTCAAGCTGTCATTCAGAGATTGTCAGATTTCTCCCAACCACATTTTTTGTTTACATGTTATCTCCTCCACTGGAGTCTAAATTCCTGCAGAACAGGGACAGTTTGGGGTCTTCTCACATTGCCTGGGACTGAGCAGACACTTAAGAAATGCTTTCTGATTTGATTTAATTCCAAAATATTCATCTTTTACCCAATGTTAATAAATAAAACATTATTTGCTTTGTGAGGATGAACTTATTGCTGAGGTTACAGCCTTGGTCATATTAAGGTAATCTCATGAGAACAAAGTTTCAGATTTAATTCAAGCAAATATTTCTATGTGTAAGGTCACAGAAATAGAAAGTGCATCAGAGACCATTTTACAGATGAAGAAACTGAAGCCCTGATAAACTCAGTGACTTGTCTGGATTTACACAGGTGGTGTCAGAGGTGTCTGTGTTAGGCACTAGACATGAAATAGGACATCATCCATGACTCTGGGAAGTTTTCCTTTCACTGGTGGTGCTTAGAATGATCAATTTCCTAAGTTGCTATTTGGATAGAAAGTTCTTATCATTGTTATGACATAAAAGTGAATTATTTTGGTTAAAAGGAGCCTGAGTTCTAGGAAGGATAGGTTTGACCCAGTTTCCAAAGTAACCTGTTCCCTCTTCCTCCAAGTCTCTACCATAAACAAACAAACAAAAAAAAAAGCTCACTGTTATTTCTCAGAGTGCTAGTCCTCATCATGGTAACATTCTGTTCTGGATCATGATCAGTCAAACATGGTTAATATGCTAGCAAGACAATATACAACCTGCTTATTCACCTGTGGAGAGGGCCATCTGTTTTCCTTTAATCCTCTCTAACATAATTGCCAAACCACTGAATCCTAAATCAAGAAACAAACACAAATGAGGAAAAAAAGAAGAAGAAGCATTTCACCTATCTGAAATTTATTGAAGATAACAGCCCAGAATAAAGAAGATGACATCAGAGGGAGATTCATAGTGTTTGTTGCCAGACTTTTGAAAGAACTCTTTCCTTTAAATCATTTGTAAAATATTCCACTAACAAAGAAATTCCACTAAAACTATAGAACAAGTAACACTGTGCAGAGTTCCCAAGGCATCTTTTTAACTTACTAGTCAGAGATGGTCCAACATAGTCAACAGAAAATGCTGCATATACAAGTTTGCTTTATTTTTAAATAATGAACCAACAATTAAACCATATCACATTATTGTAAAAAGAAACATTTTCCGATTTCATTTTCTGCCCTACATTTATGGTTCTGGATTGAATCTAGAGATCCAGTCTTGGAATTATATGGATGTAGGAAGAACCTGAAATTAAATCATTGTGAGGATTTAGGTCATTACCACTTTAGAGACAGAAGTAACCTGAGAGATGATTTTTAAGTGAGAATTTTTATTAAAAACTGAAACCACCCCCAGTATCTTCTTCATTAAACACAGGAGGAAACTGAGGTCCAGGGGATTTAGCACTAGAAGGACCAAGTAAGTCCATTGATATAAGAATTTCTTTGGTCATTTGAAGTACTCTGAAATTCTAGTTTTTGTGATTTGGCATGAATCACATAATTGACATCTGTCAGAAATATGAAATGTGAACTCAGATCTCCAGTCCCCAAGCCCAGTGCTTTATTTACTTTAACAAAATGTCTCTGCTGACTTGGAAAGAGATGAACATTCTTCCTGACACACAGTCCCTGAGGGGTAGAGCCAAAGATGCTCTAGGGAAACAATTTTGATGAAAGTCCACATTGTGAGGTGAAAATAAATCATTCTGACTTCTAAGTGATGCAGTGAGTAAAAGTTAAGGTTGGGGGATCTCTAAAGTAGGTAACAAAAATAAAGGGTAAACTTAGGGGAAAGGAGAAGAGTTCAACTTTGAAGCAAGTCTGAAGTTACTATTTCCTATTAAATAGTAACTGAAATTTGTGTCCCACTGTATGTGAGAGCTCAACAGAAGCTGCCTGGGGTCAATACCTGGGCCACTGAGTCCTTTCCCCACCCTTCTGAAAGACACATTCATTTCAGGGCTCATATGTGACTGAGATCAAAGTTTCTACCCAAACAAGGCAGCCTCGCAACCTTCTCGATATTCTACTAAACTTACTATGTACCTGAAATGATCAGAGCAAAGCAAAATGAATTTTCTTCTCAGTCTTCCAGATTCCTTAAATCTAACTCCTGTACAGTGTTCCAGAGGATATAGTGTGATGTGGTGGAAAGATGGCTGGTTCTGGAGTCAACAATCGGGATTCGAATTCTGGATCGGTTCACTAACTTTCAAGGTGTCACTTTCACATCTGTAGAAAGAAGGGCTGGGGCAAAATAATAAAATAGCGAAGTTCCCTTCTGATTTTAAATTATTGAATAGGTCTACACAGAGATTATAAAGACCTCAATCCAGTCCCCTCCTTTTATAGACAATGAAACAAAGGCCCAGGGAGTGTAAGTGACTTACCCAACACCACATAAATAAAAAGAGGTGGGATTTTATTCTAGGTCATCCTACTCAGAGCCAGGGTGCTCTCTGAAGGACCATCATGCATTTCTTATGAACCTCTTAGCTTTGGGGAATTTCCTTTACTATCAAAGTCAGTCTATGGCAATGATTTGTTTATAAAGAAATTAATTAACATTTTACACTTATTGCATCCAGAATACATTAAAAAAAAAGTCAGTCCTCTGTGATTCCATTCCATCAGCATCCATGGCAGCCTGTCTACAAGTTAGTAGCTGGAGGCTTAAGGAACTGTCTGAGAATTAAAGAGCTTCACAGGATTACAGCTATAGAACTCTGAACGTCCTTGTTGCTGTGGTTCAGTTATGTCCTATTTTTTGTGACTCCTTGGATGATACTTTCCATGGAGTTTTCTTAGCTAAGGAGCAGTTTGCCATTTCCTTCTCCAGTGGATTAAGGCAGACAGAACTTAAATAATTTGCCCTGGGTCACTCCGGTAGGGTTAAGTTTGGACTCAGGTCTTCTTGATAGTAGGCTGTGTATTCTACCCACCAAGGTACCTAATTGTCTCCTAGGCACATAGAGGTTGAGTGACTTGCCCAAGGTCACCTAGCTAGTAAATTTCTGAGACTGAATTTGAACTAAGGTGTCCTTGACTCTATACTTTTATGCTCTAAGTGATCTAGCTACCTCTTTTAAGTGTCCTTAGGCTACCTGACTCAACTTCTTTAATTTAGAGATGAAGAAATTAAGGCCTAGAGGCAGAAGTTCATAAACTGAGGTCCATCAACTTATATATGTTTGAGTGTGTAGGTATACATGTGTGAGTATATGTGTATGTAGACAGAAATATCTATATATACATAGGTGATTAAAAATTATACCCATAATACATATATAACTATATATACCCACATAAAATATATAATGTATAATATATACATCAATTTGTATTTTTAAAAAATCCTGCCTAAATGTAGAAATTTCATTCTATATATTTAAAAATATTGTTCTGAGAAGGGTTTTCCAGACAGCCAAAGAGACATGTGGCACAAAATTGGTTAATATCCTAGAAATTGATTGACTTACTCAAGGTGACCCAGGCAAAAAAATTAGAGGTAGAATTTGAACCAAAGACTTCCTGAGCCTAAATCCATCCTCTACCTACCCCGACACGCTTCCCTTCAAGTATTACTCTCACTAATAATCACATTTACATTTCACTTTAAGGTTTGAACTAGAACTCATATCTTCATGACTCCTAATTGACTATCCAGTGAACTGCTCCCACAAGGAATGTCTTTTGTATCATGGTAAAAAACACATCCAAGAATATCATCCAGGTAGTAACACTCAATAAAAACATCAACTTTGTGAATACCTAGCCCAAACCCACTGGTTATGAGAGATCCAGCCAACACTGAATACATTTGGAGAAAGATTGTTAGAATGAACCTGTTCAAGGATCTAGAAATGCACTGATGGAGGAGTGAAAGTACCCGGATTCTGGTTACTTAGTCATATGTTGTTGTTCAGCCATTTCAATTGTGTCCAGCTCTTTGTGACCCCACTGGGGATTTTCTTGGCAAAGATCCTGGACCAAAAACATTTCTTTGTCCAATTCATTTTACAGATGAGGAAACTGAGGCAAACAGAAAGGAGTGGCTGGCCCAGGGCCATATATTTTTTATGTGTTCTAAAAAGGCAGATTTGAACTCCAGGTCTGGCAGTTGATTTACTGTGCCACTTAGCTGCCCACCTGGCCACATGACTTCTACCAAATTTAACCCACTGTGAGGATAAAATGATATGAAAGATTTAGCAACATTTTAATGTAGAAAATGGTAAACAAATGCAAGGCTGGATTATTATTATTATTTATTATTGCTAAGGAGAAGCAGAATGCAGTAACAGGTAGGAAGCCACCTCCAAATTCACAAAGACCTGGGCTGTGTGACTATGGGCAAGTCATATAACCTCCCAGTGCTTTAAGTCAGGGGTGTCAAATATTCATCCATAGGCCAAAAAAATCGCTTAAAATGTGATTGGGAAACACTTAGGAAATTTAATAAAAATAAATTGAGCAGAAATAATATCAATGTATTTTTTCTAATCCAGTATAGAGAATGAAAGAATCCTCATACATGATTTTTGAACTTTTTTTTTTTTAGTTTGACATCACCTGTCTAGACAGGTCTCTAAAGCTAGAAGTTGCAGAAAAGATGTCAACACTTTTTGGCAGATAGAATTTCCTCATCTGGGACCAACAAAATCCCAGGTCAAGTCTCTACCTTTTATTATTGTTGTAATTCTGAAATGGAAATGTTTTGCATGTCAAAATGCATATTAAAACCTTGGAAAATTCATAATAGAATGAGAGATTGCCCCATTCACTTTAAACTGAATAAGGTTAACAATCTGGTAAAATTCTATAGAGGGATGGATGTTGACAATGCACATTTATTCATGTAAACAATAGAGATAAACTAATAAAACTGCCTAAGCTCAAAGTTCCATTTAATTGCTAGAGATAGTCATTAAATAATTCCCACAAACTTTGCAAAGTGACTAAGAACATCTGTTCCCAAACCAGACCTCTCAGATACAACAGTATTATCAAAATGAGTCCATTTCTAGTATTATGGTTTTTCCATTAAGAGATACTAAAAGCTTATCTAATAGCAAATGAGGGTCTGTCAATCCTTTGATATTTAAAAGGTTTTTAAGCTTGAAAAGGCTTAGAAACACTGACTTAGGATCATAGATTTAGAACTGGAAAGGATATCATAGGTCATTTAGTCCAAATTTGACATTTTAGTGATAAGAAATTGATAAACACAGAGGATAAGGGACTTGTCCAAGGCCATGGAAGCAGCAAGTGATAGAGCTTGGATTTTATCTTAGGACAAACCTTCAAGTTCAGTATTCTTTCTGCTGTACCTCACTGCCTATTCTTCCTTCTTACCATACTCAAAGTAAAGGATACCCTACTTTGCTGTTGTGGTTCAGTTGTTTCAGTTGTGTCCCCATTTGGGGTTTTCTTGACAGAAATACTGGAGTGGTTTGCCATTTCCTTCTTTAGCTCATTTTACAGATGAGGAAACTTAAGCAAACAGAATAAAGTCATTGTCCAGCAAAACCTAGCCAGATTTGAATTCATGAAGGTCAGTCTTCCTGATTGTTCAGTGCTTTATCCACTGTGCCACAATGGTACCCCTATAAAGGTATGTAGCCACTTCTTAAATAGATATATAGATGATTATAATACTTCTTATACCTAATACATGTTTATGCTTGTATTTTGTTTATTCTTCTTATTGTTTCTTGAACTACTTAAACCAATATAACTAATGAGAGATGGAAGGAAGAAAGGAGAAAAGGGAAAAAAAAGCTGGTGCAAAAGAAGAATAAAAGAAAAACAAACAGGGAGAGAGGAAAGGAAAGAGAGAAGAGATATTAGGAAAGGAACACGCATAGCTAGGTGGGGAGAAAGGGAAGGAGAGAGGAAAGAAAAGAAGAAAACATAAAAGAAAGAAAGAGAAAGAAAGAAAGGAAGAGAGAGAGAGAGAGAGAGAGAGAGAGAGAGAGAGAGAGAGAGAGAGAGAGAGAGAGAGAAAGGGAGGCAGGGAGGAAGGGAGCAAAGAAGGAAGGAAGGAAGGAAGGAAGGAAGGAAGGAAGGAAGGAAGGAAGGAAGGAAGGAAGGAAGGAAGAAGGTGGGAGGGGGAAGGAAGGAAAGGGAAGGAAGGAAAAGAAAAGGAAAGAAGGAAGGAAAAGGGAAAGGGAAAGGGAAAGGGAAAAGGAAAGGGAAAGGGAAAGGGAAAGGGAAAGGGAAAGGAAAGGAAAGGAAAGGAAAGGAAAGGAAAGGAAAGGAAAGGAAAGGAAAGGAAAGGAAAGGAAAGGAAAGGAAAGGAAAGGAAAGGAAAGGAAAGGAAAGGAAAGGAAAGGAAAGGAAAGGAAAGGAAAGATTTGCTGGCATCAGTATGATAGCACTCTTCACCATCAGTTCATAGCAGTATCAGAGGTCAGGGATTCCTCCCAGCAGAATGGCATGCTCTAAGCTCCAATTCGAAGCATCAATGGGGGTCTAAGGACCCTTTGTCCTTCTAAATTTAGCCTTCAAATGGTGCCAAATATCAGAGAAAAGGCAGAATCACGTGCCTTTTCCTCCCTGACCCTGGGCAGGAGCTTTCTTCTCTGTCCATGTCTTGTCATTACCACCTGTGCAGCACATGAGCTGTGATAGAAAGAGGTCCTTTGTCTGCACTTATCTCAGCCAGCCACAGACCTTTACACAGTGTCAAAGAAAGACTGATTTCACAGAACAATGGATATTAGAGACTTTCTTTCCCTTTCTGAATGGCCTGGGTGGTCTGGAATCAACCCAGGAGGGCAGCCAATTCTATATCCCAATCTTTCCTACAAAGAATAAAACAAAACAAAAAAAAAAGCAAAGGCAAAGGCCTTTCTTCTTTTTCACCTTCAAATTCATGATGAGTGATAAATCAATAGCCATCTGATGGTTCTCCCAGCAGACCCAGAAACATGCAAACTAATAATATATAGGTAGATCCAGGCTCCCTGCAGCCCCCACCCATACCCCCACATCTCCAGTAAAGAACAAATTCACTTGGGGTAGCATTGACCTATTTCCACAATTTCCCCAAAAATATTTCCTTTATTTTTGGCAAATGTCAATGCATTTTCAATTATAAATTTTAGTAGCAAATGTTACAATATACTCTTGAAATTATGGAGCTGAATAAGGGAAGGGAGGCATAGATTGCTAATGAGAACAGAGGGAAAAGATTACTGCTATTGCTAGAAGAAGAATTCTTAATTCTTATGTCCAAAAAGGGATTTTTCTATGAAATTTTAACTTGTTTAATGACATGATCCACTAACCAAATGAAGAGAGTGAGGTTATACTCATTTGAAGCTCTAAAAACATGTTCAAAGAAAAAAGAAACTATGAAGGGAAGAAATGAAATCAAGGAGTCAAGTGCCTTCTATGTGTTAAGCACCCTTTGGACACTAAGGCCACAAGTACTTTCAGTTTAAATGACAACAGGAGAATTCAAAATAGTGTTTGAATACAGCTAAGTTGATACAGGATCAAGTGAAGGCACCTGAGTACAAAACTGAATTCACAAGCCTGGGCAACTCTCTTCACCCTGTTTGCCTTGGTTCCCTTATCTATAAAATGAGCTGAGAAGGAAATGGCAAACTACTTGAATATCTCTGCCAAGAAAACCCCAATGGAGTCAGAAAGAGTCAGACTGGAGTTAAAAATGAATGAATAACAAGAGCAAGAGAGAAAAAGGGAAAAATATTTGAAAACATTGTGAAGAATTCAAGATAGCTTTAACTACTTCATAGAAGCAAAATGTTCTTAATAATGTGTTATTGTTGCTTGTTATTCCTGTTGACCCACACCTTTGATAACGTTAGTATGGGAAACTGCCAAACTGGATGCTTCTTCCATTCTGTAGATCTAGTGCTTAGGTCCAACTTGATGTCTTAGAGGATTTCCTGAGAAATTGATGAGTGAAATAATTTAGTTTTTCTCACTCAAAATCAGCCTTGTATCCACTACTCCCCATTTTCTCTTTAAACCACATTACAAATGCAACAATAGTCAAATGTCATGGTTTTTTTTTCCTTTACCCTCTACAAGTTTTTTTCAGTGTCTTATCATGGAAGTGGCACCTAAGAATCTCAAAGGCTATCCTAGAGTGAGCAAAACTTTTGGCAGTTTCTCCTCCCCAACCCAAGAGGTCTTAAAGGACAGACCTTGAGGTGGAGTACATGCTGGTTGTATTTTGATCAGACTCACTAAGTTTAGAGATGCCCATCTCAGGGAGTCCATTGATGTGATATTTTTTACCACAGCCACTCTCAGACACCATAGCCCTAAGTTAAATAGATGCTGCCATCTTTTTAACTACAGAAAGAATCAATGGTAAGGAAATTATAGATCTTTAGAAAACACGCTTTTCCATAATGAATATTAAAGAGTAGTAAGATTTAGGCAATAGGGTACTAAGGTTGGAGGCAGGCTAGAGAGGGCACAAATCTGACCTTATCTAAGTTATGTGACCCAGGCAGGGTAAGTCCCTTAATATCTGTGCTTCCATTTTCTTCACCTGGTCTTCAAGTTTCTTTCCACTTCTAAGTCTGTGAGTTCCGATGTCACTTATACTTGCTAAAAAAAGCTAATCAATAAGAATTTATTAACCACCTACTATGTGTCAGGCATTGTGTTAAGAACTAGAAATACAAGGAAAGGGTTGTATATTCAAAGCAGAGGATCTTTTGATATTCAGTCCATTATTTTTTTTAAATAATTGTTTTTAAATATAATTTTGTGCTGATGAATTTAAATAGAACTGATTTCCTTTGTAAACACATTATTTTATTTTATGCATTTAAAAGTATTTTTTTCTGAAATGGGGTCCATAGTTTTCATCAGACTGGCAAAAAAAAAATCCTTGTAACAAAAAATGCAATAGAACTCTCATTCTACTAGTTGAAACCCAAATAAAAATACAAAATTATTGTTGGTCCAAATATAAAAGATTCTGATATGCTTTTTCAGTTTCCCTTGTAAATATATTATCAGATTCCTCATCTCTAAAACCTAAACTTAAGACAAGCAGTAAAAAAAAGGATGTAAGACTTAACAAGATACATTATAAATTAGTATCATGGCAAGCAGGTAATAATCAATGGACCTTAGAAGGAAGTACTTGTGTAGGCTACATGAGTTTTGGAACCACTGAAATGAGTCCTTGAGGATAATATAATTATTTGCAAGTTTTTGTTCCCTGAATATAGATCGTTTCTTCAATTGGCATGTTACTATCTGAGGGAAAGGGGGAAGAATGCTTCAGTAAGAACAAAAGAGAATTTAATTAGCCAAGAAAAATTGAAAATTAGGCCCAAAGTTTCAGAATAATTAGAGGAAATCAAAATCAACGACATTTCCTTCAAATGTCCAATATATTTAAATTGTTCCAGTAATGGAGACTAGGCAATAATTAGTATTTGAGGTCTCATACAACTACCCTGGCACTGAAATTATTTCCTTGATTAATCCAAAGGGGTCCTTTTCCCCTGCTGAGAAATAATGGCAGTATGAATGCTATCTGTGTTTATTCATAAGCTAAAAAAAAACCAGACTAAAATTATTCCAAATCTGCTTCTCGTTGGCTATCCATTATCATCACTGCCTACAGAACTCAAAGTTATTTGAAGCCCTGATTCCATGGTCCTTATTTCATAGAGTCCCATCATTGATAGGGTCATAGATATAAACTAGGAGAAATGTCAAATATCATGTAATCTAACTCCCTAATTTTTACAATTGAGGACCTGGAAGCCCAAGATGGTTAAATGATTTGCCCCAAATTAGACACAAAATAAACTCTTCTGAAAAAATGTGAACCTACTTGTTAGGGCTCCAAAGCTATTAGTTCTTCTTTTGTACTATGGTGCAGACAATCTTTTTTCAAGGCCAAAGTCCTCATTGCTTTTGAGTAAATAAGATGCTACCCTGCACAGCACCAAAATGTTTGTGCTTTAGAGAAACATCTTCCATGGATGCTTTCACTTTCAGTTCAAGATTCACCAGTTTCTTTATGCCCTGAACCATTAATCACACAATATAAATAATTTAGGGAACTCTTGATTTTAACATGGTCTAGGAATTACATTTTGCTAAGTATCTTAAGACTATAAGAATCTCTGACTTCAAGGGGGAAAAAAAAAACTCTATTCTGATTGCTTGAAATGTTCCCTTTTTTTAAGCTGCAGTCACTAAAATTATGAATATATCCCAAGAAAAACAATTAGAATCCTACTAAAATTTTATTAATGTTTTAATTAAAATCAACAGATATTTATTTATTTGTTTGTTTATGGTCTCTTTACCAGGCACTGGGGCAGTGAGATGGCCTAAGAGCTATCAGATTCATAGAAGCATACATGTACCCATATAAGTAGAGACAAAATGTCACTTAATTGATTTTAAGAGGTATAAGTAACCAACAATATATGCAATGAGGAAAGGTCTCATGGATCAGATGGTATCTGAATTGGACTTTGAAGAAAGACAGAGAAATTATAGCAGGAGGACATAAGCAAAGATATGAAGGCCACCCATGCAAATACATAGAATCATGTTTCAAATAGGAAAATGAAACTAATTATAATAGAAATGACCCAGTGCTTGGTATAGAAGCTGGCATATGGTAGGAACTTAATAAATACTTGTTGATGTCACTTGAATAAAGCCTATTAATATGTTAATTAGTTTTTTTGGTTTTTTAATCTTTTAGAAATAACTAAGATACATAATGATTTTTGAGATCCCTACTCACAAGGCATTATTTTTTTTAAAACCCTTACCTTCCATCTTGGAGTCAATACTGACTATTGGCTCCAAGGCAGAAGAGTGGTAAGGGCTAGGCAATGGGGGTCAAGTGACTTGCCCAGGGTCACACAACTGGGAAGTGTCTGAGGCCAGATTTGAACCTAGGACCTCCCATCTCTAGGGCTGGCTCTCAATCCACTGAGCTACCCAGCTGCCCCCACACAAGGCATTATTTTAAGGTTATTTGATCTACTAAAAAATTCACATATCTAAAGTACCACATCATGACTCAATTAGAGTAGGATTACTCCTCTTGTGGGATGTATATTTCAGAGTAATCCTTTCATATTTTCTTTCTAACAAAATGTTAGTCTTATATTCTTATTTTTCAATTAACAAGTATTGCTTTTCCATCACTCCCACTTCTTCATTTCTACTTGGGAGGGCAGGAAGGGAAAAATCCTATATTGCACCCCCCCCAAAAAAAAGTGTTTCATTATGCCCATTCTCTCAGTGAGGAAGCTGATAGTATCCTTCCTCACTGGACCTTCCAAGATTGTCTCTTTTTACAAGGAATTCATATAAATTCATAAGAATACATTCCGTACTATCATTCACATCAACATATTTATGATTTTATTTGTGGGTTTTAGTTTTGTATGAGTTCTTACTAATGTCCTTACAACAATGTGTGTTTTTACAACAATGGCCAATATGGAAGTGTTTTGCTTGATATTGCATTTATGGTCCAGATTAAATTACTTATCATCTATGAATAAAAAAGGGAAGGGATAGAAGGAGATAGTTTGAATCTTACAAGTTTGGAGAAAGTATTTTGAAAATTATTATTACATGTGATTTGGGAAATAAAATATCTTTGGATAAAAAAAAATGTTATTTCAGATTGTTAAATAGCCAAAGGATATGAACACCCAATACTCAAAAAAAGATCAATACTTAGTACTTAGTACTATTAGCTACCCCAAACTGTGTACTATGGTAACTGGGATCTCTAGTTGCAGGTTAGAAACACTTATTGATTTGGCAATCTACTATCTCTTTTAAAATGCATCACCCATGTTGGGAGGCATTTGTTGCTCCTGCAGATGGGACTTTTCCTGGTAATTATTTACCTTACCAATACTATTGTACTGTATACTATGTCCTTATCCCAAGCCCAGAATATAAATCCTGGCTTTGCCCACAAGGATCAGCCCACTTCATCCCAGACTGCCCTGGGCTGGGACTCCAGACTTCTCCTCAGGTTTGAAATTTCAAAAGGTGTGGTTTGGCTTATACCACTATTTTCCCAGACAATATCTCAGGATCTGAATATTGGCTTGGACTTAGGTTCTAAAACTGGGACAGCAGATGGGGAGGGGCTCACTCTTGGCTTGAGCATCTCTCCTTGCTACAGATTTTTGCTGGTTCTGCTTTCCTTTCACCCTAGTGCCCCAGATGTTCTATTTTTATCTTTTGGATTTTTCTCTTCCTGAAAGTTGTTTAACTCTGTCTCTTTATTAGTTCATTCACTCCTATATTCATTTTGTGATAATATTTTAATCTTACTCAGAGAGGGTTCTCAGGGTGATAAGGAGTTGCTGTAGTTTACTTCTCCATCTGGCTCCACCCACAGGTAAAGTGGTGGTATTTAAAGAGGGGAGGCAGGGTGGTGGCATTACCTCAGAGGAGTGATAGTATCAACCATCAGTGTATAAGAAAATGAGTTCTAGCTCACCATCATTATAATATCCCCAAATGTGGGTTCATTTTCAACATGCCCCACCTTATTATTATTTTCTAACATTCTCTCCCAAGTTACTCAAAAACCCAGGTCCCCACACACACACCTTCTGATTAGACAGCAATAACTTTAAAATCACCTACAATAATTACTGTGCAAGTGCCACTTTTTCACACAGAATACTCACTCTCTAATCATGAGATCACTTTGTGCTGCAACAGGGGGTTCTTGGAGTGTGTGATCTACCCATTGACTCATAAGACCCTGCCCCATCACTTTTCATTGAGAACAAGAGTCACAGATAAGGCTTAGATGAGTTGTGATCTTCATCACAAATGTTCTGTTCCATAATATTCCCCAAAAAACCCACCCCTCTTCCAAACTTTCCTATTACTATAAGAACACCAAGTCACCCCAAATGTCAACTTCTTCTCTTCACCTGCACTCACCCCCTATATGCAATTATTTAGCAAATTTCAGCATTTTACTTACCATAACATCTCTTGCTCTAACCTCTTCATTTTATTATAGCAACCATTCAGATTCAGTTTATCTTTACCTCTCTCCTAAACTCATGTAATAGTCTCTTAATTGGTTTCTATAACTCATCTCTCCCCATTCCAATCCTTCCCCCATCTAGTTTCCCAAGTAATTTTCCCAAAGTGCAGTTCTGATGTCACTCCTTTCCTCAATACATTTCAATAGGTCCCTATTACTTGTAGAATAAAATACAATTTCATTTTTATCTTCTTTTACTTTTTTGTGAAGTCTTATTAAGTAGATAATTATTCACAAATATATATATATATATATATAAGTTTAGAATAAACAATCATATACAAATTTGGAGTAGAGGATTAGTTTTTTTAATTGATGGGGGGACAGGATCAAACAATTTTATGAATCACTGCTCCAGAAGGCTCAAAAATAAAAACCACTTTCTTAAATAATTGAAACTCCTTGTTTGAAAAACATGGGAGGCATGGATGGCCTGTGATATGCAGAAATGGAGAAAACTTCCAAACTGATAGGATCAGAGATCCAGTGGAGCATTGGGACATTTTCAAAATGCAATTTTGAAATTTTCATGTATGATTAATTATGAAAGAAGGTTCCATTTAGAAAACACAAAAGAACATGTAATTTTAGTAGAGAAGGAACTTGCCTCAACTTATACCAGAAGAATTTAATGAGAAGGCAATATGGCAATAACAAAAATAGTCCAAGATCAATATTTAGGTTCCTGGGTTCAAATCCTGTCTTTGCCACTTTTTATTATGTGACCTTTGGAAAATCACTTAATCTCTCTGGGCCGTAGTTTCCCCATATATAAAACATAAAGGATAATATGAGATGTTTTAATTAGTTTTATAGTGAACAAGTCAAGAGTAATTTATCAAGCACTTCCTTTTTACCAGGTACTGGGCAAGCACAAGGAATACAAGTCAAAACAGAAAGACAGTCCTGGCCCTCAATGAGCTTATATTCTAGTGGGAGAAGACAACACATAAAAGGAAATTGAAAGTGGGTAGGGGAAAAGCCAAAAAAAAAAAGAAAAAGATCCAGAGGCTCAGAATGGAGGCCCATGAAGGAATGAACTTAGTTGGTCTGGATCTTTCTTTAAAATGAAATTGTGGAGAAGAATTGAACAAATAGCAGAAAGAGTCACAGGGCTGTATTGATCTTCCAGGCTTTGGATGATCTTCCAGAGTGAGAATGTAGCTGAAATGTGTGGGAAAAGAAGTCAGGAGAGTCTGGAGAAAAAAGTCTAGAGAAGAATGAAAACCTTGAAGCATAATCTGGCCCCTTAGCACCCTTTCAGTCCTACTATACTCTATTGTTGTTCAGTGGCTTTGGTCATGTTTATGGGGTCATTTCCATTTGGGATTTTCTTGGCAAAGATACTAGCTCATTTTACAAATGAGAAAACTGAGGCAAACAGGGAAAAATGACTTTCCCAGAGTGACACAGATAATAAGTACCCAATTCTAAATTTGAACCCAGGACTTCCTGATTCCAAACACTTTATCCAATACACCACTTAACTGCCTCATATCTAATTCCCTCTGTTTGCTCTCTAATCCAGTGACACTCCATACACTGACTACAAGTACTTTCACAGGTTGTCCCCTATGCTTGGATTGTTCTTCCTTTTCTCCTGGCTTCCCGAGATTCTTTCAAGTTCCTGTTAAAATCTCTATTTCTAGATTAAGCCATTCCCTCTCCTTATTCTTAATGCCTTCCCCTTGAGACTATCCCCAAATTATCCTGTGTGTATCTTGTTTGTACATAGTTGGTCATTGTCTTCCCCTTTAAACTAGTAGTGTCTTCAAAATAAGACTTATCTTTTGCCTTTCTTTGTAATCTCATCCTTTAGAGCAGTGCCTAGACAACTGTAGGAACTTAATAAATACTGACTGGCTGGCTGACTGACCCATCTTGTTATAAATACCCTAAATTATTAACTGGGAAACTGACATGGCACCTTCCTTCTTTCATTGTGATCATTCCAGCACTCCAGATTTTGGCCACTAGCAGCTTTGGAAAATATATTCCCTTACACTGTTTTTGGATCTGTGGAACTGGGAAGCCTCAGGAATTCTGGCTTTGTCACTGCTAAGAAGTTATTTGCAATCTACTTCTTCCAAGAACTATATTGAAATAATTATAATTACCCTAATATATTAACTAACATTATCTAAAATTGTCTCTACTATTCCTGGCAGGCTCATTGAAAAATCCTTTTATTTGTCTCATATCCCTCCTTTATAATCCTTAATCTTTTTTTTACTCCCAAGGAACAAAAGAAATGATGGAGAAAAGTGATTCAAAACCCCTTCCTAATGGTTTTCATAGTTTATGTTAACATCTATTTTCCTCCCAAATGTCTGGTGCTAAGTCAGGACCAAAACATTTCCTTTTAACCAAGGTGACAGAGTACTTTTTGAACTTCCATTTTCAACTGAAAATTCAATTCCACGTAAGCATTTACTAAGCATTTGAAGGCACTAAACTAGGACTCGAGACGACAAAGACAAATACAAAATAGCCTGGCCTTAAAGAACTTAATTTTCTAAAATACAATCATATTGTATTTTATTTTTAATTAATTAAAAATTAATTTAGTTAATTAATTATATTTATACACAATATATAAATATACATAAATAACAAAAATAATTAAAAATTAAAATTAATTTTAAAAAATTAAATATAAGATTTGATAAGCTGTCAATCAAGTGCCTACTGTGTACTAAACCTTAGCAGAGAGGCAAAAAATTTCTATACCACTGTATAATTTACAAAACAGGTTATTTTTTTTATTTTGTATTCTGTACAATGCTGAAACATTGACTAATAATCTCCATTTTCTTCCATGGATAAGAATTTCTTATAATTTACAGCTTCAAAGGGATGAGACGGACCACAGACATACTAATGTGTGTTGGGGGAACCATAGTCAAATGCTCCGTTGAGCGTAGATGAACTCCTGAGAATCTTTTGTGAGTACAGAGGGAAATGAGAATAGTACAAAGGTACCTGAGAGAAAATGTTACAAACATAGGAACCTGATGAGGATATACAAAGGCAGGAAAGTCAGCATGGCTCTGTAGGCACATAAGGGGTTTGGGAATATTCTGAGAAAGTGGAGAAATATGAAAGGATAATTGATTTCAACAAGTTGGCCAAGCACTTACATTATTCTGCCTGAAGGCAGCAAGGTTTCAAGTGAGTAAATATCTGCCCACAGACTTTCAGGATAGTAATATCTCCCCTACCCATAGTCCTATGGAGCAATAACAAAACAAAGAGAAAGATAACAAAATAAGAAAGACCTGAAGTCTTGATTCTGCAGAAGTAAGTAATATGGACACTATACAGAAAGACGCTATCCTGATATAGAGTTATAATCTAGGAATTTAGTGAAAATAGATTTTATAAGTAGACTTCCTGGGAAGGTAATGGATTAATCCTTGATAAAAATCTTCAAGCAAAGATTCAATGGCCATTTGCTGGGCATACTATAGGTGAATTCTTCATGACTGAACTGAGGTCCCATCCAATTCTAAGTTTCTTTGAAAATATCCTCCATCTCCACTGGGGTTTAAATAAAGAAAAGAGTTCTAGAGTATATTAAAGCATATAGGCCCAGTTATAAAGAACTTCACTGACTTGAGGAAATATTAAATACTGATACAGGTTAACAAGAGAAATGATGGGATCTCTGCTATTAGAGAGAAGATACTCTCTAATAACAGACATCTCATTTCCCTTGAGAGATATGTATTTTTTGATATAATTATATTATGTATAATTTTGATGAGTTATATATAGTATATAAATATACATACATATCGCCTTTGATTGACTGATGACTGATTGTTTTCTCTTGTGAGACTGTGTAATTCTGGATAAGTTATTTTACCTCTTGAGTTCTCAGTATCCTGAACTGCAAAATGAAGGAACAACACTAGAGGTCCTTTAAGGACCCCCCCCCCGTTTGGAGAAATTATGGTTCAGTCATTTTGATATAACCTTAACATAATTCTCTTTGGAAATAATGGAATTTATTTTATTAGGACTTTCCCATGTAAATATATTTCCCATAAATTCCAAGGACAAATATTATTTGATGGGATTTCCTTATATGGGCATATATAAAATCATATCTTACAATGTTAACAGCATCATTTGACAATACTATTAATTCTATTAATAACACTAATAATATTTTAAGTTTAATAACTATGCCATCAAGTTGTAAAGAATCTGAGAAACTATGTTGAAATATTGATTCTGCCTCTAATTCCCAATGATGCCCTAAATGAAGCATTGACTACCTATAGAACTTAATTTCCTCATAAGTAAAATAAGAAGCCTGAACTAGATAACTTCTAAACTCTCTTCCTAAAACTATAATTCTATGATGCAAAATGCCTCATAATATTTCATTATTTATTTCCCAGAATCAATTAGGCAAGATATGACTAAATAAAAATATTGCTTTTACTTGTACAAATTGGGCAGTTTGTTGGGACTAATAAATCTTTGTTATAAATAAATCTTTCATCTGAAGGGGGGGAAAAAAGAGTCATATACTCACTTAAATGGTGGCAAATCATGCAAAACACTCAGCTCTTTTTTTTTTCTTGGTGGGTCCTGTGTCCAAATCCAGACACTGATACTTACTAGTTCTGGGACACTAGGCAAGTTACTTAACCTCTGTCTGCCTCAATTTCCTAATCTGTAAAATGGAGATAGTAGCACCTGCCATCAAAATGATTGTGATGATTAAGTGAAATATTTCTAAAGTGCTTGGAAGAATACTAAGCACTATATGAATATTAGCTAATGTTATTCATGCTGATATTATATAATCACACATTTGTGATTTTTAATCTCAAAAATGTTACCTGTTAAACTATTCCAAACAAGTTAATATGAAAAGCAGCCTTAAATTCTGTGAAATTATCCTCCAACTCCACTGGGGATGAAACAAAGAAAGTAGTTGTAAAGTATTATAAGATTCATAGGTCAGTTGGTAGCAAACGTTCAATTCATACAGATCTAATGAACATTCCTTCTTCAAGGACCAAAAATAGATTATAATCATTGTTAGTGGAAATTCTCAAATCTCTCTCTCTCTCTCTCTCTCTCTCTCTCTCTCTCTCTCTCTCTCTCTCTCTCTCTCTCTCTCTCTCTCTCCTCCCTCCTCCCCGTCTCTCCCCCTCTCTGTCTCTGTCTTTCTCTGTCTGTCTCTGTCTCTTTCTCTCCCTCTCTCTCCCTCTCCTTAAATAAAACATAATGAATAGGTACATTTTCTTAGGAACATTTGTTTAGCTGTCATTTAAATCAGGATTTGAATTTTGCAAAGACCTTTGTAGATACTCTTTCCTAGCATTCTTATGACACCGTGAGGGAGGTGCTACTAATATTCCCATTTAATAAATGATACAAGAGAGGCCCCAGAAGATTAAATGACTTGCTTGAGACCATGCATACAGTTAGTGCTTGAAGATAGATTTAAACCCAAATATGGGGGCCTCTAAACCCCCAAAACTATCTCTTTGCTGATAAGTTAAATAGTCTCAATTGATATATGCTTTAAGATCCCTATGTCTGCATGTTGTAGCTTTTGCTCTGGAAGAAAGATTGTGATTCTTTCTTAATAGCACAGGCCCCCTTGGTGTCAATATACTCCTTTCTGGATCCCTAATTCTTGACTTTCCATTGAAATCTTGGAATCAAAAAATTCAATTTTGTTAGAATTATATTTAAAATAAGACTAATCAGGTTCTAAAATTAAAAATTTCCCAGGTCACACCATCAGTATGTTCAAGGTAGAACTTGATCCATGGTCTTCATAATTCAGAAACAAGATCTCTCTATCTGCCAGTCAGTGCAAATGTTTTATTAAATCCTTTTTCCCACCATAAGAAGACCACATGCCAAGTGGCCACTAGCACAAAATATGGACTGAATCATTTAGATGACAAGATCTTGGGCATAAATGTGAATGTGTTTCTGTGTATGTATTTTCCCATATACCTGTATTTATGTATACATATATATGTACATTCCTTTGTTGTTATGTAGTCATTTCAATCATATATGAGTCTTCCTGCCTTAATAGTTTTTTTTGGTTAAACATAACTGGAATGGTTTGCCATGTCATTCTCTAGCTCATATACAGATGAGGAAACTGAGGCAAACAGGGTGAAGTGACTTGCCCAAGGTCACTCAGCTAGCAAGTATCTGAGGCCAGATTAATACTCATGAAGATAACTCTTCCTTACTCCAAGCCCAGCACTCTATCCACTGTCCCACTCAGCTGTCTATATATTCATTACATATACATGAATGTAGGTGTGCATCTACATTGATTTATAGATTGAAATCTCAATTATTCATAGAATGAAATCTCATTAATTTGCCCCAATGTAGGAGTTCCACCATTGTACAATACTAATTTTCTCTAGACTCTTGCCTCAGGAACTGTCTGAAACAAGGAGAGATTAAGTGACTTACTCATGGTTACCCAACTAGTATACATCATTGGATAGACTTCATCCCAGATATTATGAACTCTAAAATCAGCCTCCTATCTATTGCAGTGCATTATATTTCTCCTTCTGTACAGCAGACACTCAAGGATTGAGAATGTGAACATTGCCTAATTTTTCCCTTAAAATTATGTCCTAATTCCCTGCTTTTTGAACTCATCTTCATCTTTTCTCCAAATTTTACTCTGAAAATATCTAATCCATACCTAAATACTACAGGGAAAGAATTTATAATAGCCAAAATGCTATTTTAAAGGTTCTCTCCAATTGCAATTAAATAAAACATAGATTAACATTTTGTGGACTCCCTAAAGAGATACATAAATAAATCAGTAAACAGTCATTTGACAAGGCCATTTATATATCGAGGATGTGTTGTTTAGTCCTGATAGATCACAAACTAACAAAAATGTACAGAAAATTTTGAAAACACTCTTAAAATTCAGGGGAAAATAAGTGACTTGCCCAGAGTCACTTGACTAGAAAGTTTTAGGATTTGGTCTCAGATATGTCCAGTACTTTATCAATTGTCATTATAACTCCCTGGATGAAGACTTCAAAGAGAAATTTTAAAAAATGTTTAAATGCCTGACCCCTGTTATATAGGTATTTTAATTTGAAATGAGGGAAAGAAAAGTTCCTTTTAATAATGACAACACAAACACAAGGCTCAAAATGTGCAGCACAATGAGTATGATTATTGTCAAAGGCACATGCCTTTTCATTCCATAAAGTGAATGCATTAGGAGCTCCCTCATGAATAATAATGATATAATATTTATAATATAATATTTAATTGGACATGAAAATGATTAAAGGCATCTCATGATCCTATAAGTAGGCTTTTAATTCATTGAATATAAGTTGTAAACTTGCAGCATCTTGCAGCAATTTAAGCCAAAACAAAGATGGTGAAAGCATATTCATTGTAAAACCAAAGGATACACGTTTTGTCTATTATTTCTTTCATTTGTTCAAGTATGAGAATGCATGAAGCAGGGCATATTTTTAGAGATTTTCATGCTTTACTGGATAAAGCAGTATATTATTTAAAAAGCTAGAATTTAGGTACTCTTTGAACAGAAAAGGGAAACTGAGGGGCCAAGTTACACAAACACTTCATAGCTAAGAACGTAGGAAATGTTTGAGATTTAACTTTGAAAAATCCTAAGAGGGAGAGAGGATTCTGAAGCAATACAAATACTTCATTTTCTATTATTCCCTTCAGTGAAGAAAGGGAAAATATATAGAAGGAAAAGACAGATGGCAGTGTTAATGATAATTTAATTAACTTGATTATATTTTAACTCTTCTGAAAGGCCATTAGATTGGGTGCTTGGAAAGAAAGAAATTTTTAACAATGCAACAACAGAAATTGTTATTCTTATAAATATGTTGTAAAGATCTGGGCTAACTGATATTTGAGTTAGTGGAATAAAGAAATGGTTGAAGAAACAAGACTAATACATTATCATGAATGGTTCAAGATCAACTTAGAAGGAATTCTCTGGTGAAGTGACAGAAAGATTTTCAGAAGTGACACAAATAAAAATAGAACTATGTATAAGGTAAGAATTTGTCAATGGGAGGGGGCAGCTAGGTGGCTCAGTGGATTGAGAGTCAGGCCCAGAGACTGAAGGTCCTGGGTTCAAATCTGACCTCACACACAGTCTAGCTGTGTGACCCTGGGCAAGTCATTTATCCCCCATTGCCTAGCACTTACTATTCTTCTGCCTTAAAACCAATACCCAGTATTGATTCTAAGATAGAAGGTAAGGGTTTAAAAAAAGAATTTGTCAATGGATAAAAGCAAAATTCGTGATCAAACAAGAGATAGAAAGCATTATAAGATATAAAATGAATAATTTTGATGAAGTTAAAAGATGCTTGTTTTGTACAAAGAAAATCAATGAAATTATCATTAAAGAAGAGCAGAAAGCTGAGAAAAACTTATACAGAAATTATATCTGGTAAAGGTCTCATTTCTCAAATATGAAGAGAAATAAATCCAAAAAATGTCATTGTCTAATTGATAAATGGTTGAAGGATATGAGCAGGCAGTTTTCAGATGAAGAAATAAAAACAACCTATAATCCTATGAAAAAAATGTCTGAAATCACAACTCTGGAGTATCACCTCATACTTATCAGATTGACCAATATAACAGAAAAAACAATATAACAAATATTGGAGGAGATGTTGAAAAATTCGGATATTGATGCATTAATGGAGTTGTGATCTGATCCAACCAATCTGGAGAACTTTTTGGAACTATACCCAAAGGGCTCTAAAATATGCATATCCTTTGATCCAGTGATATGAATCCTAGGTCTGAATCACAAATTACTTTTATAAAAGGAGGGGAATGACCTATTTGTACAAAAATAGTTATTGTAGCTCTTTTTGTGGTACAGTTCTTTTTAGCTGGGATAAAATAAGTGAAAATTAAGGAGTTATACATCAATAGAGGAATGGCTGATCAAATTGTGGTAGATGATAGTTATAAAATATCATTGTGCCATAAGAAATGGTAAGGAGAATGATTTAGAAAAAAATGTGTAAAGACTTTAATGAACTGATGCAAAGTGTAATAAGCAGAACCACAAGAATATTGCACGTGGTAATAGCAATATTTTTTCATGAACAACTATGAATGACCTAGTTATTCTTGGCAATGCAGTAATCCAAAATAATCTCTGAGATTCATGATAAAAAATAAAATGTCATCTGATTCCAAATAGAGAATTAGTAGAGTCTGAAAGCAGAAAAAATATTTCATATTTCACTTCCTCCTTCTCCTCTTACTACTTCTTCTTTCTTCTTCTCCTTCCTCTTCTTCTTTCAGTTTTAGGTCTCTTCCACAAAATGATTAATGTAATTTCATATGTAAAACCTATATCAGATTGCTTATTGTTTCAGGAAGGGAGAAAGGGTAAGAGGAAATGATGGAAGGAGGTTTGGAAGGAGGGAGATAATTGAAAACTCAATTTTACCAAATGAATGTTTAAAAATTATTTTTACATGTAATTGGGAGAAATAATATATATTCTATATATTTAAATGTAATGAACCAATAAATTTAAATTAAAATGGAAGCCTTAAAGTTAAAAAATAAACAAAAGTAAATATGTCATGCTTATGAAAATGCCTAGGAGATATATCTAACAATACAAATGACAGGACTAGGATCTCAAAGGAGCTTATTGAACAAGAGTGAAACTATTAAGCACAAGATATTCCCAAATGCAGGCAGAACTATATTCAAATATAACTGAGAAATATTTAACAAAATAAATAAAATCACAATTGAGCACAGATAATGTTAATATGGGATTTCCTAAATCACCATGCAAGCCATAGAGATCCTTGTGTACTATTTAGTGGTCCTTGTATTTTTCAGTTTGACATGATGTGGCTGAAGCACTGGGTCAACTCTAATCCAATTAAATTTAGTAGGGATAAAAGTCATATAATTGGGATCAAAAACTTCATTTCACAAGAATAAGTTGGGAGAGAATACACTTACGAGTTCTAAAACATACTGAAATAATAAAAAAGTGTTTTCAAAGACTGCAAGATCAATATAAGTTAACACTGTGGTATGGTATCCCAAAATGTTAAGGCTACATTAGAAGCATCATGGTGTACAGAAGTTAAGATGTTCCAATATTTTTGCACTCTACTCAGATCAGAACAGATACCAAGTATTTGGTTCACAAGAAAGATATTGGTGAACTGAAAATTAGGACCCAAAGTAAGGCAAGCAGGTTGATTGAAGGACAGCAAAATCATACTGTATGACATAAAAGAATTTAAGATGTTTAATCTGAAGAACTGGAGGACTGGAGAAGAAAGGAAATTTGACTTGTTCTACTTAACCTGAAAGGGAAAACTATAGATAATGAGTAAAAGAGTCAAAGAAACAATTATAACCTTCACATAAGGAAAAAACAAAAGGCTATTTCCCTTTCTGAAGATAAGTGATGTTCAAAACGAGATTCTGTTGGACAAGATGGCTTTCAAAAGTCTCTTACAATTCAATTTTGTGAAAATTTAAAGGAGGACCCCGGTGAAACACATGAATAATTCTAATACAAAAAGGCATGCTAGCATTTGGGTATTACAACAAAAGTAATACGGGAAAACCAAGGCATCCTGGATGAGTCATTTATTCTCTCTAGACCTCAGTTTCCCCATCTGTAAAAAGAGGGAGCTGTACTCAGGGGTCTCTGAGGTCGCTTCCAACTCTAAGCCTCTGACCTTATGATTATAACATTATCCTGATCCTGAGCTTGAAGTGTCTTATAGGATCATAGACCTAAAGCTGGAAAGGACCTTAAAGGTCATTAAATCCATCCACCACCTTTTCCGCACAGGATAGAACTGATCCAGGAAGATTATGTGATTGATCAAAGGTCACAAAATAACACGTAGTGGTAGTAAGCTCATCTTCAAAGCCAAGTTTTATAACTATCTCTCTTCTGCACAGGGCTACCTGGAGAAAAGTCATTGCCTTCTGTTAAAAGCATGTGTGAAGGGATCAGGGAAGTCTTCACAGAGAAAATCTCACTTGAGTTTGGCTTTAAAGGATAATAAGGGATTCAATAGGAAAATATCAAGAAGGAAAGCAGGATAGAAATAGAATGAGATAATTATGGCTGAGGAAAAGAGCAAACTTAGTTGCCCGGTTTCCCCAGAGATAATAGTCCTCATATTAGTGGGAGTTTTAATTATTTTTCTAAAATTTTATTTAATTAGATGATTTAGAATAATTTTTCATGGTTACCAGACTCATGTTCCTTCCCTCCCCTCCCCCCAACCCCCTTCTATATATGACACACTTTTCCACTGGGTTTAACATGTACCATTGATCAAGACCCATTTCATTATTAGTAGTATTTGCACTAGGGTGATCTTTTAGAGTCCACTTTCCCAGTCATAGCCCCACCGACCCATGTGATCGAGTGGTTATTTTTCTTCTGTTTATTTTCCCACAGTTCTTTCTCTGGATGTGGATAGTGTTATTTCTCATATGTCCCTCCAAATAGTTCTGGATCATTACATCGCTACTAGTAGAGAAGTCCATTACATTCAGTTGTACCACAGCGTATCAGTCTCTGTGTACAATGTTCTCCTGGTTCTGCTCCTCTCACTCTGCATCAGTTCCTGGAGGTCGTTCCAGTCTCCATGGAATTCCTCCACTTTATTATTCCTTTGAGCACAATAGTATTCCATCACCAACATATACCACAGTTTGCTCAGCCATTCTCCAATTGAAGGGCATCCCCTCATTTTCCAATTTTTGGCCACCACAAAGAGTGCAGCTATGAATATTCTTGTACAAGTCTTTTTCCTTATTATCTCTTTGGGGTACAAACCCAGCAGTGCTATGGCTGGATCAAAGGACAAACAGTCTTTTATTGCCCTTGGGCATAGTTCCAAATTGCCCTCCAGAATGGTTGGATCAATTTACAACTACAACAGCAATGCATTAACGTCTCAACATTGCCACATCTCCTCCAGCATTCATTACTTTCCTTTGCTGTCATGTTGACCAATCTGCTAGGTGAGGTGATACCTCAGAGTTGTTTTTATTTGCATTTCTCTGATTATGGGAGATTTAGAACATTTTTTCATGAATTTATTAATAGTTCGGATTTCTTTATCTGAAAATTACCTATCCACGTCCCTTACCCATTTATCAACTACAGAATGGCTTGATTTTTTGTACGACTGATTTAGTTCCTTATATATATGAGTGATTAAACCTTTGTCAGAGGTCTTTGTTTTTTTTTTTTAAATATATTTTATTTGATCATTTCCAAGCATTATTCGTTAAAGACATAGATCATTTTCTTTTCCTCCCCCCCACCCCCCATAGCCGACGCGTAAGTCCACTGGGCATTAGATGTTTTCTTGATTTGAACCCATTGCTTTGTTGATAGTATTTGCATTAGAGTGTTCATTTAAAGTCTATCCTCTGTCACGTCCCCTCAACCTCTGTATTCAGGCAGTTGCTTTTTCTCGGTGTTTCCACTCCCATAGTTTATCCTTTGCTTATGAATGGTGTTTTTTTTTCTCCTGGATCCCTGAAAGTTGTTCAGGGACATTACACCGCCCCTAATGGAGAAGTCCATTACGTTCGATTATACCACAGTGTATTAGTCTCTGTGTACAATGTTCTCCTGGTTCTGCTCCTCTCGCTCTGCATCACTTCCTGGAGGTTGTTCCAGTCTCCATGGAACTTCTCCACTTTATTATTCCTTTGAGCACAATAGTATTCCATCACCAACATATACCACAGTTTGTTCAGCCATTCCCCAATTGATGGGCATCCCCTCGTTTTCCAGTTTTGGGCCACCACAAAGAGCGCAGCTATGAATATTTTTGTACAAGTCTTTGTGTCCATTATCTCTTTGGGGTACAGACCCAGCAGTGCTATGGCTGGGTCAAAGGGTAGATATTCTTTTGTCGCCCTTTGGGCATAGTTCCAAATTGCCCTCCAGAATGGTTGGATCAGTTCACAACTCCACCAGCAATGAATTAATGTCCCTACTTTGCCACATCCCCTCCAGCATTCATTACTTTCCTTTGCTGTTATGTTAGCCAATCTGCTAGGTGTGAGGTGATACCTCAGAGTTGTTTTGATTTGCATCTCTCTGATTATAAGAGATGTAGAACACTTCTTCATGTGCTTGTTAATAGTTTTGATTTCTTTATCTGAGAACTGCCTATCTATTTCCCTTGCCCATTTATCAATTGGAGAATGGCTTGATTTTTTGTACAATTGATTTAGCTCATTATAAATATGAGTAATTAAACCTTTGTCAGAGGTTTCTATGAAGATTTTTTTCCAATTTGTTGTTTCCCTTCTGATTTTAGTTATATTGGTTTTGTTTGTACAAAAGCTTTTTAGTTTGATGTAGTCAAAATTATTTATTTTACATTTTGTGATTCTTTCTATATCTTGCTTGGTTTTAAAGCCTTTCCCCTCCCAAAGGTCTGACATGTATACTATTCTGTGTTTACCCAATTTACTTATGGTTTCCTTCTTTATGTTTAAGTCACTCACCCATTTTGAATTTATCTTGGTGTAGGGTGTGAGGTGTTGATCTATTCCTAGTCTCTCCCACACTGTCTTCCAATTTTCCCAGCAGTTTTTATCGAATAGTGGATTTTTGTCCCAAAAGCTGGGATCTTTGGGTTTATCGTATACTGTCTTGCTGAGGTCGTTTTCCCCCAGTCTATTCCACTGATCTTCCTTTCTGTTTCTTAGCCAGTACCAAATTGTTTTGATGACTGCTGCTTTGTAATATAGTTTGAGGTCTGGGACTGCAAGGCCCCCATCATATGTGTTTTTTTTCATTATTTCCCTGGATATCCTTGATCTTTTGTTCTTCCAAATGAACTTTGTTATGGTTTTTTCTAAATCAGTGAAGAAGTATTTTGGTAGTTCAATGGGTATGGCACTAAATAGATAAATAAGTTTGGGTAGGATGGTCATTTTTATTATATTGGCTCGTCCTATCCATGAGCAGTTAATGTTTTTCCAATTGTTCAAGTCTAGTTTTAGTTGTGTGGCGAGTGTTTTGTAGTTGTGTTCATATAGTTCCTGTGTTTGTCTTGGGAGATAGATTCCTAGGTATTTTATTTTGTCTAAGGTGATTTTGAATGGGATTTCTCTTTCTAGTTCTTGCTGCTGAGCTGTGTTGGAGATATATAGAAAAGCTGATGATTTATGTGGGTTTATTTTGTATCCTGCAACTTTGCTAAAGTTGTTGATTATTTCAATTAGCTTTTTGGTTGAATCTCTAGGATTCTTTAAGTAGACCATCATGTCATCCGCAAAGAGTGATAACTTGGTCTCCTCCTTGCCTATTCTGATGCCTTCAATTTCTTTATCTTCTCTAATTGCTACTGCTAGTGTTTCTAGTACAATGTCAAATAGTAGAGGTGATAATGGGCATCCTTGTTTCACTCCTGATCTTATTGGGAATGCATCTAGTTTATCCCCATTGCAGATGATATTAGCTGTTGGTTTTAGATATATACTGTTTATTATTTTTAGGAATGACCCTTCTATTCCTATGCTTTCTAGTGTTTTTAATAGGAATGGGTGTTGTATTTTATCAAAGGCTTTTTCTGCATCTATTGAAATAATCATGTGGTTCTTGCTAGTTTGCTTGTTGATGTGGTCAATTATGTGGATGGTTTTCCTAATGTTGAACCAGCCCTGCATCCCTGGTATGAATCCTACTTGATCATGGTGAATGATCCTTCTGATCACTTGCTGGAGTCTTTTTGCTAGTATCCTATTTAAAATTTTTGCATCTATATTCATTAGGGAGATTGGTCTATAGTTTTCTTTCTCTGTTTTTGACCTGCCTGGTTTTGGAATCAGTAACATGTTTGTGTCGTAAAAGGAGTTTGGTAGAACTCCCTCTTTGCTTATTATGTCAAATAGTTTGTATAGTATTGGGGTTAACTGTTCTCTGAATGTTTGATAGAATTCACAGGTGAATCCATCAGGCCCTGGGGATTTTTTCTTAGGAAGTTCTTTGATGGCTTGATGGATTTCAATTTCTGATATGGGATTATTTAAGAATTCTATTTCCTCTTCTGTTAGTCTAGGCAGTTTGTATTTTTGTATATATTCATCCATTTCTCCTAAATTGGTGTATTTATTGCCATATAATTGGGCAAAGTAATTTCTAATGATTGCCTTAATTTCCTCCTCATTGGAGGTGCTGTCCCCCTTTTCATCTTTAATGCTGTGAATTTGCTTTTCTTCCTTCCTTTTTTTAATTAGATTGACCAGTACCTTGTCTATTTTGTTTGTTTTTTCAAAGTACCAGCTTCTTGTCTTATTTATTAAATCAATAGTTCTATCACTTTCGATTTTATTAATTTCTCCCTTAATTTTTAGGATTTCTAATTTGGTTTTCTGCTGGGGGTTTTTAATTTGATCGCTTTCGAGTTTTTTCAATTGCATTTCCAATTGATTGATCTCTGCTCTCCCTTGTTTGTTAATATGAGCTTTCAGGGATATGAATTTGCCTCTGATTACCGCTTTGGCTGCATCCCAAAAGGTTTGAAAGGATGTTTCGCCATTGTCATTTTCCTTGATGAAATTATTAATTGTTTCTATGATTTCTTCTTTAGCTAAACGGTTTTGGAGTATCATATTGTTTAATTTCCAATTGGTTTTAGATTTGGTTTTCCATGTACCATTACTAATCATTATTTTTATTGCCTTGTGATCTGAGAAGGCTGCATTCATTATTTCTGCTTTTTTGCATTTGTGTGCTATGTTTCTGTGACCTAATGTATGGTCAATTTTTGTGAATGTGCCATGTGGTGCTGAGAAGAAGGTGTATTCCTTTTTATCCCTATTTATTTTTCTCCATATGTCTATTAATTCTAATTTTTCTAAGATTTCATTCACTTCTTTTACCTCTTTCTTATTTATTTTTTGATTTGATTTATCTAAATTTGATAATGGTTGGTTTAAGTCTCCCACTAGTATGGTTTTATTGTCTATTTCTTCCTTCAATTCTCCTAGTTTCTCCATTAGAAATTTGGGTGCTATATTATTTGGTGCATACATGTTGATTAATGATATTTCCTCATTGTCTAGAGTCCCTTTTAACAAAATATAATTACCTTCCCTATCCCTTTTGATCAGGTCTATTTTTGCATTGGCTTTATCAGATATCATGATTACCACTCCTGCCTTCTTTTTATCAGTTGAGGCCCAGAAGGTCTTACTCCATCCTTTAATTCTGACCTTGTGGGTGTCAACCCGCCTCATGTGTGTTTCTTGAAGACAACATATGGTAGGGTTTTGGATTCTAATCCATTCAGCTATTCGTCTACGTTTTATGGGTGAGTTCATCCCATTCACGTTCAAAGTTATGATTGTCATTTGTGGACTCCCTGGCATTTTGATTGCCTTCCCTAATTCTAACCTTTTCTTCTTCGGCTCTACCTTTTAGTCCAGTGATTTACTTTGAATCAGTCCCCCTTGTCCCCTCCCTTGATGTTTCCCTTTTTAGTCCCTCCCTTTTTGTTCCCTCCCCCTCCCCCCTCTCTTTCCCTCCCTTTTTGTTCTCCCTCTCCCCCTCCCCCCCTTGGTTTTCCCTTCTCCTTACCCTTGTTGGGTAAGATAGAATTCAAGATCCCAATGGATCTGGATGTTTTTCCCTCTCAGAGTTGATTTCCCTGAGATTGAGGTTTAAGTAAACCCCCCCCCCCTCTCTTCCTCTCCTTCTTATAGGAGTTTTCTTCCCCTCCCCTTCCCCTGTGAATCTTTGTGTGAGAACCATTATTCTATTTGGTCTTTCTTTACCCCCTATTTATACATTACATTTTCCCCACATATTAGTATACATAGGTTGATATAAATGTAGTCCTTATAGAAGAGAGTTTGAGTAAAAGAAGATAACATTTTTCCCCTTTCCTTAATATTTACCTTTTCAGGTATTCCTTGCTCTTTGATTTTCGGTATCAAACTTTCCACAGAGCTCTGGTCTTTTCTTTGCAAAAAGTTGGAAGTCTTCTATTTTGTTGAATGCCCATACTTTCCCTTGGAAGTATATAGTCAGTTTTGCTGGGTAGCTGATTCTTGGTTGGAGACCCAGCTCTCTTGCCTTTCTGAAGATCATGTTCCATGCCTTACGATCATTCAGCGTAGAACTTGCAAGGTCTTGTGTGACCCTGATTGGCATTCCTTTATATCTAAATTGTCTTTTTCTGGCTTCCTGTAGGATTTTTTCTTTTGTTTGATAGCTTTGGAATTTGGCAATTACATTCCTGGGAGTTGTCTTTTGGGGGTTTAGTGTAGAAGGTGTTCTGTGAGCTCTGTCAGTGGCTGTATTGCCCCCTTGTTCTAGAATCTCTGGGCAATTTTCTTTGATTATATCTTGTATCACCATGTCCAGTTTGGTGTTTATTTCTGGCTTTTCTGGGAGTCCAATTATTCTTAAATTTTCTCTTCTCCCCCTGTTTTCCAGATCTATCACCTTGTCGGTGAGATATTTTATGTTCTCTTCTAATTTCTTGGTGTTTTGGCTTTGCTTTATTAGTTCTTGCTTTAAAGCCTGGTTTTCTTTTACAGTTTGGTCAAACTGGTTTTGTAGATGCGTGAATTTCTTTTGCATCATTTCCCACTTTTCCTCCCAGAGGGCTTCCATCTTTTTGGTCCTTTCTGATTCAAATTCTTCATGGGTTTGTGGAGAGTTTCTATTTCCTTTGGAAGATTTTGGAGAATTTTCTTGTATATCATCTTCTATCTGCTCTGTATTTTGTATTTTGGCTCCATAGAATGTGTCCAGAGTCGCCCCTTTCTTCTTATTTTTCTTGGTATTTTGGGGCTTCTGTGCTTCTGTGGAGTTTGTCATCTCTGAACGTGGAGGATTGGCTTTTCTTGTCTTTGTCTGGTGATCAGAGGCTTTAGTCCTGGGCAGATGTTGGTTCTATGAGCGTTCCCTGGGTTAAACTGAATATGCCTCACTGGAACTGGAATGGAAGGGTCGGACCACGAGGCCACACTCTCCCCCTGGCTCGATTTCCGGAAGTTGCCTTCAGAATCCCTGGCCGTGAGGCTGTTTCGTCGGCCTGCGGGGGGATGGGCTGCCGCTTCCCCAAGCTCCGAGAGCACAGACTTTCACTGAGACTTGGATAGCAGGATCCAGCCCGTGAGGCTGTCTTGCCCGCCCTGAGGGTTGCTGTTGTTTTGACCAGCTCTCTGCAGCGGAGGCCCCAGGCAGTAACTTTCACCCGGACCAACGGGCTCTTTGACCGACTGGCTCTTTGCAGCGGAAGCCCCAGGCAGTAACTTTCACCTGGACTGGGACTTGGGTAGAAGACCCTGAGGGTTGTTGTTCCTCAGACCCTGCTCTCTGAGCCCGGCGCGGCTGCCGCTTCCGGGAGCCTTGGACTCTGCGCTCCTACCCCTGAGGTCCGAGGGATCTCGGGTTCTGGCTTTTAAGGGGAGCCGTACCTTTTGAACCGGGTCCAGGTCCAGGAGGAGGGTTCCCAGGGTCTGTGCTGTTGATCGTTTTGAATTTCGGCGCCTTAGGAGCTTCTAGTTTGAGATCGGTCGGGAAGGGTTTTCCGGAGATCTGAACTTCAGCTTTCTCTAAGCCGCCATCTTAACCGGAAGTCAGAGGTCTTTGTTATAAAGATTGTTTCCCAATTTGGTGCTTCCCTTCTAATTTTGACTGCATTGGTTTTATTTGTACAAAAGCTTTTTTTTAATTTAATGTAATCAAAATTATCTATTTTCCATTTCGCAATTTTTTCTAACTCTTGCTTGGTCTTAAAATCTTTCCTTTCCCAAAGATCTGACAAGTATATTATTCTATATTCACCTAATTTACTTGTTTCCATCTTAATGTTCAAGTCATTCACCCATTCTGAGTTTATCTTAGTGCAGGGTGTGAGATGTTGGTCTAAACCTAATCTCTCCCATAATGTTTTCCAATTTTCCCAGCAGTTCTTGTCAAATAGTGGATTTTTGTCCCAAATGCTGGGATCTTTGGGTTTATCATAGACTATCTTACTGAGGTCACTCACCCCAAGTCTATTCCACTGATCCTCCCTTCTGTCTCTTAACCAGTACCATATGGTTTTGATGATCACTGCTTTATAGTACAGTTTAAGATCTGGTACTGCTAGACCACCTTCCTTCATTTTTTTTTCGTTATTTCCCTTGATATTCTTGATCTTTTTTTCTTCCAAATAAACTTTGTTATTGGTTTTTTTTCCTAATTCTACAAAAAATGTTTGATGATGGTCTACTTAAGGAATCCTAGAGAATCAATTAAAAAGATAGTGGAAATAATAAAAAAAAACTTTATCAAAGTTTCAGGATACAAAATAAAACCACATAAATCATCAGCATTTCTATATACTTCCAACTCATCCCAGCAGCAAGAGTTAGAAAAAGAAATTCCCCTTAAAATCACCACAGATTTATAAAATACTTAGGAATCTATCTGCCAAGACAAATGCAGGAACTATATGAACACAACTACAAAACACTCTCCACACAATTAAAACTAGATCTAGATAATTAGAAAAACATTAATTGCTCATGGGTAGGATGAGCTAACATAATAAAAATGCCAATCTTACCCAAAATAATTTACTTATTTTGGGCCATATCCATCAAACTACCAAAAAAAAAACCTTTTTCATAGAATTAGAGAGTTTTAATTCTTGATGACATATTTACACAATTCTTTAGAGTGGCAAAAATATTGTTCAGGTCACTTCAACTGAGAATCATGGTAGCCAAAAAAAGAAAAAAAGGATGGTAATCCTCAGGAAAGGTTAAATACCATACAGCTAGTGGGAAATGAATCCAGACCTTGAACCTAGTTCTAATATGATCAACTCCCCAACGCTATTCCTTCTATCATACCAACTCTTGGTGCTACCATCTCATGGGATCATAATGGCAGAGTAAACAGAATTCTGGATGCAGAGTCAGATTGTTGTTTGAATGTATCTCTGAGAACCCATAGCAATGGGACTCTGGGAAACTCACAACCTCTCTGAGGCATGAGCTACTGTTCTATAAAATAGGGATAATAAAAGAACTAATATATATAGAAAGAGTTCTTGTGAGGCTTAAATGAAATGATTTATGATTTATAAAAGTGCTTTGCAGACTATAAAGCATTATACAAATGAGATATTATGAAGAACTATGGAGATATTAAATAAATTCTATTTAGGAAAACAAAGTACTTCATATATTATGGTATAGGAATCAGAGAGGAACCTTAGAGGATAACTGGTTGATGCTCTTCTTTTTAGGCAAGAAAACCTAGAGAGGTTAAATGGTGTCACTGTTTAGTCATTTCAGTCATGTCCAACTCTGTGACCCCATTTGATGTTTTCTTGGCAAAGATACTGGAGAGTTTTTCCATTTTTTTCTCCAGCTCATTTTATAGTTGAGGAAACCAAAAGAAAATAGGTCCAGGGTCACACAACTAGTAAGGGTCTGAGGCTAGATTTGAACTCAGGAAGATGAATCTTTTCTGATGCTAGGATTCATGCTCTGTGCAGTATGGCACCACCTAGCTTCCCCTAAGAAGAGTACTTGATTGCATTTGCCCATCTGACTAATGGCAGAACTAAGATGGGTCCTCTAACTCTAAATCCAAATATATTTCTAACTTCCCTACACTATAAATAAAGGAGATAATTTTAATCTTTAAAATCCTACCTCTTGAGTCATTAAAAGATTGAGAAGGGGAATGTGAATATAAACCAAATATAAAACTGTTTGCCAATAGTGGTCCCTAATGAATGGAAAGAATTTAAAGTCCTTATTTAGATATCATCAAGCAGGATGTAAGGTAAATCTTCAGTGAATTATTTCAAAAGGAAATATTGATGGTATAAAACCCCAAACATAAGTGCTATAAAAATCAAAGAATTCTTCATTAAGTGAGCAAAAATCTCTATGCAGACAACAGTCGCTATGCAAGGATGATGAGAAATGAGACTCTAAGTTATAGTTGGTCCTCTGCAATTATTTTGAACACATTAATTATATTTAAAGCAGCAGAAATACACATCAGAATAGAAGTATATTTGCATCATTGAGAAGTTCACACACACATAATCATATGGTGCCTGTTTCTGACTTTGACATGAAGTTTTTCCAGCCCCAAACCAGACTACAGTGTATCATTATCACCCAGCCTCAAATGAAGCAAGAACGTTTGTATAATGAAGCAGCTAAGATGCAAAGTCAAATAACCTGCAACTTTGGTAATTAATAAATATCCATTTCATTAGAGATTAACTGAACCTCAGGAGCCTGAGCATCAGAGAAGCCATGCATCTTGTTCAATCATTTAGCATGTTTTTATACATGCATGCACGCACACACATACATATAAACCAAAGTCCAACTTGGTTTGGCAGAATCAAATACTAGATTTTGAGTTATTTCAAAGCCTACTTTTCATACTTATTTCCTGTATTGATCCTGCACAAATCACTTAATTCTTCCATTAAGTCCTTCAATTAAGATCTGAGTTTCTTCTTCTAGAAAATAAAGGGTAGGTGGAGCCAAAATGGCACCTAAAGCCATACCACTCCTTCCAAACCAATATGAATATCAGCCTTCAAAAAAAAGAAATCCAAACCAATAAGAAGTCCCAAGGAGCTCCTACTGAAAACAACTTGAAAGATAGGCACAGACCATCTATTTTCATAGGAAAAGGAGAGGCACCCTCCCCAACTCAGTGCACAGAGACCTGTGATAATACTGGACACTGTGTGAGTCCCCTGCAAAGAGAGAGCAGCCCCAAAGGTTCACTGCTGACCCATGCATTTATTAAGCACCTACTATATTCCAAGCTCTGTCAAAGTTTACAGAGATCATTTCATTTGATCTTCATGACAACTATGAAGTAAATATGAAGTAAATAATTATTCTCCTCACATGGCAGTTGAGGAACTGAGACAATCAGAAGTTAAATGACTTGCATAGGATCACATAGCTAGTAAGTGTCTAAGGCCAGATTTGAACTGTCAAATGTATACAGATCTAAGTCATTCTCCAAATGATAATAGTCAAAGGATATGAAGAGACAGTTTTCAGAAGAAGAAATCAAAACTATTTATAATTATATGGGGAAAATGCTCTAAATCACTATTAATTAGAGAAATGCAAATTAAACAGCTTTGAAGTACTACCTCATACATATCATATTAGCTAATAGAACAGAAAAGGAAAATTAAAAGTTTTTGAGGGGCTGTGGAAAAACTGGAACACTAATGTACTACTGTAAAATTTTGGTCTAACCATTCTCAAAAAAATTTGGAATTATGCCCAAAGGACTATAAAACTGTACATCTTTTTAACCCCTGGATATTACCCCTGGATCTGTATTTCAAAGACATCAAAGAAAAAGAATCTATAATGTTCAAAAATATTTATAGCAGTTCTTTTTATGCTGACAAAGAATTGCAAATTGAAAGGATGCCCATCAATTGGGAAATGACTGAATAATCTATGGTATTTGTGATGATACAAGAAATGGCAAGCAGAATGGTTACAGAAAAACTTGGGAACATTTATATGAAGTGCTGAAAAGTAAAGTGAACAGAATCAAGAGAGCATTGTTCACAGCAATAATAATATTGTATGATGATCAATTTAGCTTTTCTTGGAAATATAATGATTCAAACCAATTCTAAAGAACTTATAAAAAATACTATCTATCTCCAGAAAAGAAAGCTGATGGAATCCGAATGCAGATCACAACTTTTTTGTACTTTATTTTTCTGTTTTTTCTGTTGGTCTGTATTTTCTTTTTCTTATGGCTAATATGGAAATATGTTTTGCATATGTATAATCTGAATCCCCTTCTCAAGGGGATAAGAGATAGAAGGAGAGAATTTAGAACTCAGAATTTAATAAAAACAAAGGTTAGAAATTATTTTTACACATTATTGAGAAAAATAAATTTTTAAAAAAGAAATTATACATTAGATCCAAGAAAAGCAATTCTTAATCTAAAGTCTTTAAGGGGTCTATGAACTGAGATAGGAAATAATAACATCCTTATTTGAACACAATCGGTTATCTTTGTAATCTTTTGTATTGTATGTATTTAAAAATATCAGTGTAAAAAGGCTTCCATAAATTACTAGACTGACAAAGGAGTCAATGTTGTGGAAGAGATAAAAAAAAACTCCTCTCCCCTAGAGAAACTCTTCTAAGATTTAATTGATTGCCCCATTATTTGCTGCTACTATTGGAGTCTCCTACCCTGTAGTTGTGTTACATGAGACTCCAAAATCTTTGATTTCCATTTCTTGGTACAGTTTCTAACCAATATAATCCCCTACCTTCTTTTTCATAATGAGTAAAAGGACCAATGCTTATTTCTACTCCTTGTCCCAAGTCTAAACCTGTTGTTAACCACCAGGATCTAATTGTTGAGTAGATTGGGAAACTATAATCATGAGGCGACCTACAAACAGAGTAGGTATCAAAGCAGACAATTTTGAACCATAGTAATGGAGATGTGAATACCTAGAGAGTGCTTGTGTTCATACTAAATAATGTGGCCTGAGAGTAACAACTGTTTGGTCATGTCCAACTACTCATGACCCCATGGAGCATACTTAACCATGGGGTTTAATTGGCAAGGACACTGGACTGGTTTGCCATTTTCCTTTCTGGTGCATTCTTTTGTCAGAAAATCAGAAGTTAAGCCACTTGTCCAGGGTCATACACCTAGGAAGTTTCTGCATTCAAATTTGAACTCAGATCTTCCTGACTATAGATTCAGTATTCTATGCCCTTGAGCCATTTAGCTGCCTCCTGAGAGTAACAATGGGATTTAATAAAATCCAGAAGAGAAATTCTGCTGATTGAGAGTCATAGTTGCAATGCTATATAGCAACAGAAATAATGTTTTAAGAACTCCAAAGAAATAACTGATAAGTAGAAATAAACTACATATATATATATATATATATATATATATGCATATATATATATATATATATATAGGTCAAATGATGCCTTCTCTAATAGGGGGAGGGAGAGTAGTTCCCTGGGTATTTTAATGTAACAAAAAATAAATTAAATTAAAAATACATTAAATAGTAAATATTAATTAAATCATCAAAATTAATTAAATTAAATCACAGTCAGAATGGGAGACCAGGAAGGGATCATAGAGGTCATCTAAGCCAAGACTCTCATTTTAAAGATATGGAAAAATGGCTCGATTAATATCAAAAGCAAATATTAGAGCCAGAAATTGAAACCCAGATCTCCTAAGACCAAATCTAGTTTCATTTCATTATATACCCAATTCAAGATACTACACCTACATATTCATCAAATCCATACTATGTGCAAAGTGCTGTACTAAGCAATATGGCACAAAGACAAACCAAAAATATATTGCTCATGCTTGAGGCAATTCAGTAGGATAATGAAGACACTGCTGGACTTAGAGTCAGGAAGTTCAGAGTTCAAATTTTATCTCAGATATTCACTGCCTATAAAACCCTGGGCAAATCACATAATGTGTCTGGCTCAGTTTCCTCATCTATAAAATGGATATAATAATAGCATCTTCCCAGGGTTGTTATAAGGAATAAATGAGATATTTATGAAGTGCTTTGCAAATACTAAAATGTTTTCTTATTATTAATTATTATGTACTATAATAGTTTGTGGCAAAGGGGCATAGCAGAAAAAAGCCTGAGATTTAATGTCAGAGGACCTCACTTTGAAACCCAGCTCTGTTCCTTGTTAACAGTGTGACCTTGAACAAATCACTTCATCAGTATAATATGCCTCATTTTCCTTATCTGCAAAATGAAGAGGGAATGAGACCAAATGACCAGGAAGCTCTCTTCCATTTCTGTCTATGATCTTGCTGAAAGAGGGAGAAACTTAATTTGACCTTCCCCCATCCCCATCACTCAGAAATGCAAAGAGACAGGGCTCCTTTCTATTAATAGGGTTTTTGCTGTACATATCAATAGTGAAAAGAGAAAATCTTGGCCTCGAAGACTCACTGATAGTGTCAAGAGGATATCAAATCCAACATTACATACTCAATAATTATTGAAGAATCATAATTCCAATGTTGATCCTCAATTCTGACCCTCCAAATAATAAAGTTTCTAGTATGAGAAAAAAGACAGAAGTAGGAGGAATTCTCCAGAAGAGAAAAATGGTTTTGAATTAAACTATATTATCTTGAATTAAACTTGAATAAAACTATAAAATCAATCAATTAAAGAGAATTACCCTCTTTTTAAAAATTTTGAACATGAATGTGTATAGGAGATAGAGGGTGGACATGTATCTTCATTGATGTAAAAAAGTGGTCTCAGGATTCTTTTATACCCTTAAAATTATTGAAGACTAAGAAAAGAGCTTTTGTTTATGAACATCATCTCTGTCAACACTGTATTCAAAAATAAAACAGCTTAGTATTATTAGGAAAAATAGTTTTAACCTTGTAGAGCTTCTGGAAGTGTTCTGAAGATCATTCCCCTAGGGATACCTAAAATATTTTGAGGAGAACTGAGAGGATTTCCAGATGAAAAACTACCTTTATAAATAAAAACAACTACTTTACTGTAATTCCCAACATTAGGCAACTAGAGGGTAATGTGGGAAAAGAGCAGGACTTCAATTCAGGAAGATCTGACATCAAATCTAACCCAGATCTTTTTTGTGGTAGCAGAGAATTGGGAATTGAGAGGATGTCCATCAATTGGGAAATGGATGAACAAATTGTGGTATATGATAGTCATGGAATACTATTGAGCTATTAGAAATCATGAACAGGATGATTAAAAAAAACTGGAAAGACCTACATGAACTGATGCAGAGTGAAGTAAACAGAATGAGATCAATGCACACAGCAAAAGCAACAATGTACGGTGATCAACCATGAAAGACTTAGCTATTCTTGGCAATACAATGATCCATGAAAATTCTGAAGGATTAATTAAAAAATGCTATTCACCTCCAGAGAAAGAACTGATCGAGCTGGATGTAGTTCAAAGCATACTATTTTTTATTTTACTTTTTTTCATTTTGTTTTGGGGTTTGGGTTTCATAGGAATATCATTTCACAACAATGGCCAATATGGAAATATGTTTTGTATGATCCTACGTTTATAGCCCAGTTCAAATTGCTTACCATCTCTGGGAGGAGAAAGAGAAGGAAGGGAGGAAGACAATTTAGATATTATAATTTCTTTTTTTTACCTGTAAACTGAATTTTATTTGGCTCATTATACTGCATTTTTATGGAAATTTTTTATTTAATTAATTAATTTAGAATATTTTTCCATGGTTCCATGATTCATGTTCTTTCCCTCCCTTCATCCCACCCCAACCCTATAGCCAACAAGCAATTCCACTGAGTTTTACATGTGTCTTTGGTCAAGACCCATTTCTATATTATTAGTATTTGCATTAGGGTGATTGTTTAGAGTCTACATCCCCTAGCATATCCCCATCAACCCATGTGATCAAGCAAATTTTTGATCAAGAAGTTTTTCTTCTCTGTTTCTGCTCCCACAGTTCTTCCTATGAATGTGGATAGTGTTCTTTCACATAAGTCCCTCAGAATTGTTCTGGATTATTGCATTGCTGCTATTGGAGAAGTCCATTACATTCGATTGTACCACAATGTATCAGTCTCTGTATACAATGTTTTCCTGGTTCTGCTCCTCTCACTCTGCATCAATTCCTGGAGGTTTTTCTAGTTCCCATGGAATTCCTCCACTTTATTTTTCCTTTGAACACAATAGTATTCCATCACCAAGGTATACCACAATTTGTTTAGCCATTACCCAATCAGAGGGCATCCCCTCATTTTCCATTTTTTGTCACCACAAAGAGCACAGATACGAATATTCTTATACAAGTCTTTTTCCTTATTATCTTTTTGGGGTACAAACCAAGCAGGGCTATAGATAGAGCAAAGGGCAGTCTGTCTTATAGCATCCTTTGGGCATAGTTCCAAATTGCCATCCAGAACGGTTGGATCAATTCACAAATCCACCAGCAATGCATTAATTTCCCAATTTTGCCACATCCTCTCCAACATTCATTTCTTTTGCTTGCTGTCATTTGGATCTTATAATTTCAAAAAAGCATGTTGAAAATTGTTATTATATGTAATTGGAAAAATAAAGTTTAAAAAGAAAATTTAAGAAAATTTAAAAAAGAAAATCTACTTGATTGACTTTTGCAGTTTATGACAGCTTTTTGGGAACTAAATACTCTTCAGCTCACTGGATTATGCTATATAATTTGTAGAACAGATTTTTCCACTGAGATATCTCCCTAGTAAACTTATTTTATCAGAACAAAACACCTTTGTCAGTATCCCTACAAGGCTTGCCAATCCTTTCCCAAATTTTCTGATTTCCAGAAAATTTTAAATTTAGTTCTTTTTAAATGTGTATACAAATACATATAAGGAAAGCAGCCATTTACATCATTTAGTGCAATGATGTGACAATTCTGAGACCCCAAAAATCATTTACGCCATCATTTCAGTCTCTTAATGGATATATTTCCCCAAAGCACCAAAAATTATATAAATGTGGCAAAAGAGTAATTCCCAGTAATTTTTCCTAATCATATTTTGGCATTCTATTTTTATTGACACCTCGATATGGGATGACTGCCAAGATTCAGCACTTTTATTTTTTTATTTTAGTTTATTTTATGTCAGTGACTTAGCAATGAAAGACAGTATGAAAATTCTTTTTAAAGGGAACACCTGATGTCGTTCCATGGTCTGTTCCCAGCAGGGAAGCTGTAAAGCGGGTTGTGCTGGCATATGTTGTCTCACTGTGTGTCCCTCTGCTCAAATCATGCTGCTAACTGTTGTAAACAAAGGAAAGATTTCTTCTGATATCTTGTCTCTTCTTTTTCTGTGAAGTAGTTCATGGAGTAAAAATGAATCAGTGTGAATCTCATGAGCTTTAGATAATCAGGTTAATCACTCTGCTGGCATATTTCTGTTTTAAACAGCCTGTAAATTAAGGAGTTTTCTACTATTGTCTGATTATAGCTTCTCTTCCAAGTTTGCTTGCTATGATCATTGTAAAATAAAATCTTTATGGTCTTAAAGTATAAAAGGCAGGATGAAAATATCCCATTCGATTTTCAAGAAAGGGGGAGAAATAGGGGAGGTCCATTACTGCTGAAACAACACTTGTCAAAGACCCATCTCAAACACATTTGGGAAAGTAGTTAAGCTGCCAGGTTTCCAATTATCACAGGGATGGGAAGAAAGACATTCAACAAAAAACACAGACTTTCCAATGTAGTTAATGGACAAGATGATTCACTGTTCTAATATGGCAAGATAAAACAGGAAGTCAATGGCTAAGACAACAAATGGAATACAAGAACTAGAAGCTTGTATTGTCCAGAAAGAGCTAATGTTTCCTCACAATTCAGACCCTAATATGCTGCACTAAAATTTACAGAGATCTCCCTTTAGAGCAAAGGTCTCACCTAATCTGAACAGAAACTTGGACTAGAACTCTGGTCCCTTGATACTATCTTACAAATGAAGAACATGCAATTCTAAGAAGTTAAGAATTTGCCCAAGTTCTCCAAGTTGATGATCAAGAGTCAGCATGAGAACTCCACCTACCTCCTAGTCAATTTTCTTCTCCACCCTACCACGTATACATAACTAGGTTACTGTACAGTATATTTTTATGTTATTTTCAATTACGATTTTATTAAACCTACCCTCAGGATTTCCCATTTTCTATAATTAAGTGTGTTTGGAGAGAAGATGAAAAGGAGTACGTATAGAACTGAATAAGAAACATGAAAATTTCCCCTGGCATACACAAGTTCTCTGACACCGGGCAAATCACTTAACCTGTCAGAGCCCCCAGAAAACTCTAAATCTATAAATTGCAGAGCATGTACATATCTGTGCTGGCAGAGGGCGCCTCCTCATCAGGGAGTTCCCTATGCTGAAGAAGTCACAAGTCTATATTAAAAAGAAACAAGATCCTCCATGCTCTCATATCTATATTCTCTCTCTCTCTCTCTCTCTCTCTCTCTCTCTCTCTCTCTCTCTCTCTCTCTCTCTCTCTCTCTCTCTTTCTCCTTTCATTATCTCATTATCTACCTCTGTACCTTGTATTTCACACCTCTTATTGTTGGAAATACAAGCACTAAGAAATTAAACTGGTTTCCACTATTTCTCTTCTGAATGAAGATAAACTGACTCAGCAATGAATCTAATGCATAAATCATTTTATTAATGAAAATCTTAATATATCTGGGGATCATCATTCAAGCCTTATGCAAAAGTCTCATGCAAAGTCTCTTTTCCTTCTTTAGGCTTAAACATCCCAACTACAGAATTATGAATATTTCCTAAAGTTGATATTTTATTTTTCATCAAGGCACCCCCCTTTTGTACCTTCTGAGTATGTAGAATCATAAAATTGTAGATATGGAGCTAGAAGAGACCTTAAAAGCCATCAAGTACAATCTCCTTAATTTACAGATGAAGAAACTGAGACACAGAGAGGTTAGTGACTTGTCCAGGGTCACATCCTTAACTAGAGTCTGAAGTGACATTGGAACCCATCTTCTTGATTCCAACACAGTGTCTTCTCCATTGTATTATACTGCCTTATTCTGTTCTTAGCTTAGAACTGAGAAGGAAATTTTTAAAAAACCTTCTCCAGCTTTTGAAAATACTTTCCATTTGCCGAGGATCATTTATTATGTTAAATTAATGTGTATTTGTGGCATATGGATGTTGTTTAGTCAATTAGTCCTTCTCTTCCTGACCCCATTTGAAAATTTCTTGACAAAGTTGCTATAGTGGTTTGTTATTTCTTTTTCTAGATCATTTTATATATCGGAAAACTGAGGTAAACAAGGTGAAGTGACTAGCCCAGAGTCTCACTGTTAATAAGTATGTGAAATAAAATGTGGTCTAAATATCAGCCTTTCTTTACAGTTCTTAAGAAATGGAAAGTCACTAATAGGTTTATAAAGAATTTATAGTCAAGAAATTGGCCAAGGAAAAGGAGAACAAGCTGACAAAACCAGAGGAATTCCAAAGTCAGATTTAAAAATACATTTTCTGAAGGATATGCCAAGGTTTCTTTCAAAATATCAGAACTTCAAGCAACCAGAACTCTAACCAGAATTCTTTTCCCTACTTGACCTTTCTTCTACTCTTAAAGATGCTAAAGGCAAGAAGGCAACCTGCTATCAATCATTCTGTTATGAAATCCCTAAGGACTTCTTGGATTCAGTATAGATTCAGCCCCATTTTCTACCTCTGCAACTCAGTATCTACCTTCCCTAATGAACACTGAAATCCTACCTAATGGCCTTAAGTAACTGTGAGGCCCTCAATTATCAAAGAAAAGTTCAGTTGTGTTCACTGTGTTAATAAAGCCTCAAAATGGAGTTTTAGAAAGATTTTCGATAACAAGGAATGAAATGTAGAAAAAATTAAAAGCTTCAGTTAAACAGGAATAAAAAGTACGTCATTCCTTGAGCTTGTCAGTTAATTGAGATATTACCCAGGACCAGCTTATCTTTCTATATACATATACTATTATATAGCATTTCTTACTGTATAATTTCCAAACATGGAACAATGGAATAAGCAGCAAGATAACAATCAGAAAACATTCCATCTATTCTCAGCCTCTGCTACAGGCTAGCTATATAATCATAGGCATTTTGCTTTAGTTCTCGGAACCTCAGTTCCTAAAATCTGAATTTGGGAGGTAGGGTCAGACGATGACTAAATTTCCTTTTAGCTGAAAAATAATAAATGTCACTTTCACTTCAAGCAATGTGATAATATCAGAGCTGGAAACTAGGAGTCAAGAAGACCTAGAATGAAATCCCACTTTAAATATTGGTTATACAAACAACCCTAGGCCAGACACTTAAACCTCATTGTGCCTCAGTTTCCTCAAGTGTAAATTGAGGATGGAAGATTAGATGACCACTAAAATCTGTTGAACTTCTAAAGTGACAACCTATAATCCCTATCTAGGAAGACCACTGCTTCTAAAGTCAGAATTCCTGGGATCGATTCTGACTTCTGACACTTCTGAATGGCGTATTCTTGGGCAAATCACTTTAACACCGAAAGCCTCAATTTTTATCTCTATGTTCAGACATTTCTCAGTTATGGCTGGCCCTTCATGACTCCATTTGAGGTTTTCTTGGCAAAGATACTAGAGTGGTTTGTTATTCCCTTTTCTAGCTCATTATACAAATGAGAAACTGAGGCAAACTGTGTTAAGTGACTTGCTCAAGTCTCACAGTTGGTATCTAAATCTACATTTGAACCAAGAAAAATAAGTCTTCCTGACTCCAGATCTGGCACTGTATTTTCTGTACCACTTTGGCTGACCTTCCCCATCTACACATCTATAAAATATGCAGATCAGATGTCCACAATTCCATACACAGAACACATTAAATACATATACATACACACACATACACATAGAAACACATTCACACTTAGAATTGTAGGATCATAAATCTTGAAAAGGAATGAGGTTCACCCAGAAGCCATCTAGCCTAATGACTTCATCTTACAAATGATGGAACAATGATCCAAAGAGGTTACATAATTTGTCCAAGATCACACACAAACAGAGCTTCTACTCTAAAGGATCCACAAGCCAAAAAAGCAGATATAAATTCTTAAAAAACCAACAACTAAAAGAAGATTCATTGCATATCACAAAGACAAAAAGGGCAATTTCTTCCGTAATAGCTAGTTTTTGGTGCTGTTGTAATTTATATTATTCTCCACACTTGCTCCTCAAAATATAAATATGGACTATAAAGCTCAAGCAATCTATCCTTTCCCTGAATTCTACGTATGCTTTTCAAAGTTCCTGAAGTGGATATACAACTGCATGCTTGAATTTTTTCCATGAATTTTTATTTAGTCAAGCCCTTATTCTCAGAACTCTTGTTGGAAAATTCAGTACAATCATCCATCTTGATTTCCAGGCCCTTGAGTTATTTTAAATTACAGATGCTTACCCAATGCTAGTTCATTTGAAACTGCAATGTCTACGTAGACCAAGATATAGGCAAGATTTGAAATCCTATTTCAAATATTTGATTTTCTTATTCCATCAAGCAGGACCAGATGAGATGGAGCTTCATTTGTAATTCTAGTTAAACTGATTTGGAATTTAAACATGTAAAATAATAGACAAAACAATTGATGTTCCTTTAAGAAAAGAATCCTGTTTGTGTCTTCCTAGAGACACTAAGCCAGGTTTAAAATGTAATCATTAGAAAACAATTTGCTGTGTAACAAGTTTCAAGTTAATAAGTAAATTAACTAAAATTTATTAAGTTCCTACTAAGCGCTAGGAACTATGCTAGATTCTAGGAATATGAAAACAAAAAACTCTCTCTATTACGTGTAGAATATTATGCTAGATATAAGAGAATGTCCCTGACCTCATGTAACTTATAGACTATTAAGAGAATCACTCATCAACATAGATATGAGTTAGAGGGTGCCAGCCAAGCCCATTAGATTTTTATATAACAGAGCCCTAAGCCAAGCATATACTATGTACCATGAAAACAAAACCTTCTAGGCAGGTTGCTATTACAATGTTGCAGGTCATTACTGAGAGCCTATGTATTTAGGAATAGATCTTTGCCAGTAGGAAAAATGTTTAAAGAAAATAATTGTCACAGAAAAAAATGAAAATTTCTCTTCTATTTTAAATGGGCAACAAATACAAGGGATCCCCTCCAAAGGGAAAGAAAATAAAAGTCAGTAACTCTCAGCCAATTGGGATTTTAAGATATAGTTTTATGTCAAGGCTATAATAAGGTGCTTTTGAAAATTAGAGGACAAATGGTAAAAATGTCTAACTTTGCAAAGAGGTCCCATTTGCAAAAGTTTCTCCCTATGTCCCCCACCATCAGTGATATGAAGAACATTAGTTTCCCAACGGACTTCCCTAAATTTTATTTGAAAATTTCACTTCTTTACAGCCAAGGCCTATATAAAAATATTATTTCTAAAACCATCATAATTTTGGTTTTATGCAGCAGTAGGAAAATATATATTCTATCTTTCTTATATTTAATTTAGAAGTTCTAAGCTGTGTGTGCTTGTTTGTGTGTTTACACTAATGACAGTTTATAACTTATGGGAAAATATCAAAAATCCAAAGTTTTACTTGGTAGCTAGGAAATTGGGGATCATAATAAATGTATTCAGTTATGCACAATAACAGCAATAAAGTACAATGATCAACTGTAAATGATTTAACTATTATCAGCAATGCAGGGATCTAAGACAACTCCAAGGGATTTGTGACAAAATTTTTAAAAGGCCATCTACTACCACAGAAGGAACCAACGGAGTCCAAATGCAGATTGCAGAAGATAGCATTCTTCACTTTATTTCCTTCTTGAAATTTTCTCTAGTGTAAATGATATGTCTTCTTTCACAAAATGAGGAATGTGAACATATGATGTATGATAATACATATATAACCTACATAATATTTTCTGCTGTCTTAGGAAAGGGGAGAAGGAACAATATCAATTTAAAATCTGCCTCAAACTTTTTTCATTAAATACTGATGATTCCAAATAAAAATTACTACCCTCTATGCATCTTATGTATGTGTGTATACATATATGTATACAATGTGTATATTACATGTATATATACATATATACATGTGTGTTTGGAGATTCTTACTATATTTATATATATGCTAAGAAATACAACATCTTAATTAAATTTTAGGTAGAAAACAATCTGCAATTAGACTTGAATCATCATGCTGGAGATGTCACTGTAGAGAAAACATTTTTCTTCCTTGCACAGCACACGTTCTTCATTACTGAACTTTTGATTCACCTTGTAAATAGCAAATCACAGCAGGGGGAGTAATTGTTTTGAAAATAGTGTGGAAAATAAAAAGGAAGCAAGAAACCAAACTAAGAGTAGCTCTTAATGGAAATCCTGCATCCTGCTAAGCAGTGAACATTAATTATAACCTGGCTGAAGTGGGCAAAGTCCACACAGATTTTTAAGACAACTAAAGCATGCAAATCTGTTGCATAGATATCAGATAATAATTCACGCATCACAGGCAATACCACACAATGAAATAATCTAACCCAAGCAATAGCAATGACTGTAATACTTTAGGGAAATCCACAAAGTCCACCAAGACATGGCATTATATATAGCTGGACCACTGAAGAATAAGAAGCAAATAATGAATAGTCTATTCATAATAATAAGGAGATTATCTGATTTGATTCTAACAAGAAACATATGAGGAAGCAATCAAACCCTAATCATCTATTATGTTTTTCCTCTGTGTGAGGCACTCTGTTAAATTCTGGGGATAGGAAGAAAGGCAAAAGTCTCTGCCTTAAAGGAACCCATATTCTAATGTGGGAGGTAGCCTGTAAATATATTCAGTCAGTACAAGATATATGCAGATAGGAGGAACTCTCAGAAGGGAAAGCACTAGCATCTGGAAGATGCAGGAAAGACCTCCTGCAGAAGATAAGATTTGAGCTGATATTGAAAGGAAGCCAGGAAAGTTAAGAAGGGGTGGGAAGGTAGAATGTTTTACTTCCATCTTTTATATAAAGAGACTGAGGTTCAGGCAATGGCTCTGAGACCAACAGCTAGTGAATAATTAAGCTAGGACCAAAATCCATGTCTCCCACCTTCAAATGCAATGTGCTTAAACTAAACTCTAAAAACTCAGTCTTGAAGTCCAGTGAAGAGCAATATATCGAGGGGGCTGACCAATCAGTCAGGATGAGATAGTTTCAAATCTTTAATTAATACATGCTGTCTGTGGGACCATAGGCAAGTCATTTAACTTTTCAGAGTCCCACACAACTATGATTTAGAACAGTTCGTGATCTGTACTGGTAAAGGGAATTTTTTCATTGGTGAAATCACTAATTCAGAACAATATAAATTTAAAATCTTCCTCAAAATTTTTATTCAATACCGATGATTTCAAATCAAAATTACTAACCTCTTTACTATTAAGAAATCCCTATAGATAGATCCCTCAGTGATATACTTCTTATGCAAGCCTTTCAAGACTGTGAATTCTTCATTCCTAAAATCACTTTCCAAGGTTACACTCTAATGCCTCACTGTGGTGTGCTGATGACAATAAATTCTTAAAGGCTATGTTAGCTGAACATACTCTGGGACATCTTATTAGGCTGAAGGACCAGCCTACCAAAGTTCAAAGATACTCACTGTTGTTGATGAAATGTATTACAACCAAGGAATTCAGGGGACAGATTTCAGGGGGAACATAAAATTGGATGAAGAAAAATAATATCTTTATTTCAATATAATCAATTTTCTTTTTACTCCTATGTGTTTTATTTTATAAATTTGTTTATGAAAAATTCTTTCAGCCCCAATAAATCATCAAAATTCTATCTTAAAATGTAAAAGGACTGCAATATTCATTGGTGTAGTCAGGCAACAAACGTTTATTAAGTGTTTACTATGTAGGGAATACTCATTCCCACAAATTCATAGGTATTTCAAGTATGAAGATGAAAAAGAAATACCCAGAATTATACATCAAGCCAAACTCTCAGTGTAAACTCCTTGAGGACAAAGACTAATTTTTTTTCTTTATATCTCTAGCACCTAAGACAATACCTAGCACATGGTAGGTGATTAGTAAATGCCTGCTGAATGGAAGGCTCAAGGTACCTTCTAAACTACATCTAGAACCAAACCAACTCCTATTTGTAACGTATGAAGTCTATTGGGCATGGAGGGGTCTAGAGACCTGAGTTCCCTTGGAATATTCTTCCTCAAAATTGCCTCCAAACTTCCCTGGCTTCTTTCAAGTTCCAGTAAAAATTCCATCTTCTACAAAAGTCCTTTCCCATCCCCTTTAATTTTAGTGTCTTCCCTTTGTTGATAATTGACTTTCACTCCATATATCTGATTTGCTTGTACAAATGTGTTTGCATTTGGTCTCCTACATTAGATTATGGCAGGGATGGTTGGGGCCTTTTTTTATATCTACTGTGCCTAGCATAGGGCCTGGCACTTGTGAGGGCTTGGCATATGTTGGGCACTTAATAAATATTTATTGATTGACTGGGTCCAAATGAAGTTTCTGGCTAGTACTAACTGTGTTCTTGGGGAATTTGCTGAATCTTTTCATGTCTCCTAGGAAAGAGGTTCTAAACTTGGGAATCAAAGATAACCAAGGAATTTAGTGGACAGATTTCAGGGGGCCCTTAAAATTGAATAGGGAAAAATTAATCTTGATTTCAATAAAATCAATTTCCTTTATAATCCTGTGTTTTATTTTATGAACTCATGAATATTAATCTAAGAAGGGTGCCATAGGCTTCACCTGATTGCCTGAGAATTATAACACAGAAAATATCAAAAACTCCCTCCCTAGAAATTGTGCACCAAGATACAAAGGGTTTGGAATTCACTTGAATTTGAATTACCCATGCTGAGGGAATAGAAGCTCCATAACGTATATTTACATTTAACATTCAGGTACCAGAGTTCAAACAGTTGAACTATACAATATAGGACAAAAGATGGCATGAAAGCCCCAAAGAGATAAACCTCCCTCAGGATTGTAAAGGAAAGCACAAAGAGAAATGTGCAAGCAATTTGATAAATAGACAGTTGACACAGCATCTCACAGCTAAGTGAACAAGGTAATAAATTGCCCCCCAGCAGAGCTCAAAATGCCACCCCCCCCCATAATATTCTAAGAAAGGAATTCTGGTGCATGGGGTGGGGTGGGAGGGTGCAGTTTGCAGGGGGGGGGGTGTATTGATTACTCCAACTGAAGATTCATCTTCATCCAGAGCATGTGAAAGCTGTCCCAAATCAAGCCTGCTGCTTAGAATCCGAGGCTCACAAGCCTCCGACAACCAGAAATTTTCAATTAATCAAATGAAATATGCAGCATTAACCCAGAAACACACGCTGTCGTTTCCAGACTCTGGCTCCAGGGCATATGAACCTGACAGGTCTAGAATTCTGTTCTAAAGCGAAGCCAAATTTCTTTATGGTGGGGGGAAAGGGGGTATATTTGGCGACTCCAATCTCAGTTAGAATCCACTTTCAAATCACTCCTTGAGAGGCAAGGTGTCAGGCAGGAGCACAACCTGGTGGGTTTAGCTCAAAGTATTTAAGAATCACGTGGAGAGAAAGCTGGCGTTCCTTTCCTAGCTGGACCCAAGCAGTCACCTGCGGGTCATTTAGCTACCCCTAGCCCAAATGCAGAAGTCCTAGAAAAGACAACCGACTTTTTTTGGGGGGAGGAGGGGGCGGAAGAAGGGAGAGAGGTGGTTCAGCCTTCAGCCCTCAGTGCAACTTCACTGGACTCCCTAACTCGGAAGGGAGGCAAAGGGTGGGAGACGAGACTTGTCAGAGCCCGACCTGACTGAGGCTGCTGACTGACCAAAACTCCCCTCCTCAGAGGACACCCAACCCAGCCTTTTTACTACTGGCACTCGTGGAGCTGCCGGGGCATTCAGCCTCGCCCATTAGGAACTCCATGCCCTCTCTGGCGCCCACTTTAATTAGTCCCCTGCCAGGCAGCAAGGCTTCCTCCTTTACTCTTGGGGCAACAGTGCCCGGTGGTCCTCCCAGCCTTGGGACAGTGTTCCAACAAACCAGCTCCCTGCACGCCCCCTCTACTACAGAGACGCTGGAGCGCGTCTAAGGAGCCCTAGGCACAGCTACCGTCCAAGACACAATCAGTCCCGCCACCCCCGGACCTCCTCTTTCTGACCCTCCACTTACCGTGCCGGGGTTGGGGCGGCTTGGGGGCCCCGGGTAGCTTGTCCCGCCTAACGCCCAGCGAGCCCTTCATCCTCCGAGATGCTGCTCCTCTGCCCCCTAGCCCCGCCATGCGGGAGCAGCTGCCGCCCCGTGCCAGGGCACAAGCACCTTCCCGCTCACCGACTGGCCTGCAAGCTGGGAGAAGGGTTGAGAACGGGGTAGCAAAGGGAGAGAAAGCAGCGGCAGTGAAGGGGGTCGCTGGGGCAGGCGGCGCTCTCGTTCTCCCTCTCTTGCTCACTCCTTCTCGCCCTGGATGCTTTTAGGCAGGCGGGCGCGAGAAGTGGCTGAGGCGGCGGTCCCGCCTCCTCTCGGTCCGGCAGCGGGGCTTCTGTCACTCAGACTCTGGCTGAGGGCTGGGGACCTGGGGTTGTCGGGCGGTGCACTCGCTCCCTCCTCGCCGCTGCCGCCTCCTCAGCGCTTGGCTCCGCTGGCCCTCAGCGTTCGCGCGTCCTCAGGCAGTAACTGGGGCCAGGTAGCATCCAAGGCATCTCGCCTGCCCTGCCCTTGGCACCTTGCTCGTTGGTGCCACAAGAGGAGAAGAAAGAGTGGAGGCTGCAAAGGGAAGGTAGAAATGAAAATCAGAGAGCCCTGAAAAGCGATCGCCTTAGATGGAGTGACTCAGGGGTGTCAGTGGGGTGGGGGAAGGGGAGAAAGGATGTGTGCCAGCATATAGGAGCCCGAACTGTTTCAGGGAGGATGTAGTATCCCCACTCTGCTCCCCAACACTCACTGCTTTGGCAGCCTTCTTTTGATATAGTGGTTCCTTTTCTGTAGAGTTTGGATCCCATCACAACACACACACACACACACACACACACACACACACACACACACACACACACACACACACACACACACACACCTTCCTCTCTTAAGACTTCCTCCCTCCTCAACTATCCTTTGACGGCCTAACCCAGAAACCTTGAAGAGCATTCTTGGGTGTCAAACCCTCAAACGATTTTGTGGTATCAATTTAGTCAAACCTGGCAACAGAACCCCCACCCCTGCAACTTCATTTTGTAGATGAAGAAACTGAGGCTCAAATACAAACCTGCCTAAGGTCACACAACTATTGGACATAATAGAAGAGGAAGCCTGTAATGATGGAATGAGCACTGACTTTGGGGTCAGACAAGTGGATACTGTGCCTCTGGCACCTCCATGACTTTGGTCAAGTTACAAAATCTCTCTTGGACTCAGTTTACTCATTTGTAAAATGAAGAAGGCGTGGAATAGGTAGCTTCCAGATCTAAATTTATGATCTCATAACTAAAATCCTTCATTCAGCCAACATTCAAGCACCTAATGTATGCAGAGCACTGTGTTAGGTACTGAGGAAAATAAAAAGTTTAGATAAGACAAGGGTCATGTGCAGAAACAAGTTCACAAACCTATTTACATTTATGCTATTCTTGCCTACCAAGGTTCATTTCCTCATCTGAGCTACTCATCTCCTCCCATGTGACTGGGCAACACCCACAAACTTGAATATAATTGTGTTCTTCTCTAGCACTAATGACCAGGGTTCTAGGCAAAACTGGCAAATCTAGCCAGGAGATCCTCAGAAAAATCATTTCTCCACCCTGTGCATTATTTTAATGAACTGCCAAATGAAAATGATCACACCTATAGCTAGCTACATGGCAATAAGGTTGTTGAGATAAAATCAGGTTCAACAGTAGTGAGAAGCTGGCCCCATAGTATGGAAAAAAGTTTGAACTCTACCTTTCATGTCTACAAGCTGTGTCAAATCAGGCAAATCTCTTTAATTCCCTTAGCCTCAATTTGTTCAGCTATAAACATGAGGGAGTTGGACTACATTACTTCTGATGTCTCTTACAGCTCTGGATCTCTAAGCCTATGATATTTCTATGTTGTGTTCCTCATCAGAATGTAAGCTCCTAAAAGCTAGGTGGCTCAGTGGATAAAGATACAGGCCTGGAAATGGGAAGACCTGGATTCAAATCTAGCTTCAGGTAATTTCTAGCTGTGAGACAGTGGGCAAGTCACTTAACTTCAATTCCCTAACTCTTACCCCACTTCTGCCTTGGAACATGGATTGATGCATGCACAGGATTGATTCTACAATGGAAGGTAAGGGTTTAAAAAAATGAAATTCCTCAGAAACAGTCAAAGAGTAGACCTGACCATCTCTTCAGATCTCAAGATTAGAGAAACAGTTTTTGCTAAAATAAGGAAATTCTCTAGCTAGAGGCAGCTGGTAACAGTGAATAGAGCATTGTGCCTCGAGTCAGGAAGATCTAAAGCTCAAATCTGACTTCTATACTTAGCTGTGTAACCCTTAAGGATAGAGGCAGTTTATTTTTCTTTGTACCCCTAATGCTTAGCATATTCTTTACACATAGTAAATACTTAATTTTTGTCTTAACTAGCTGCCTGATATGATCCTCTGTGGAGAGCCTAACAATTATGAAGTAATATACAAATATGGGTTATCTGGTTATGATAATAATTTAATAGCCATTGGACTACAAGCAAATTTTGTAATTTTATTGCTATAACCTCATTCTCTCTTCTTAAAAAGTGATCTTAAGTCCCCTGCTTTTAGACAATGTAGCAAAATATGGAGAAATTTACCTTCCTCCAGTAGAAAATTCTAGAAATTAGGAGTAGAGATGAAAAATGAGATATAGAACTAGATTACTTTATCTTAAGAGATTCTGGTAGAGAAGTTAACAGCATGAATTCTGCTTTAAGGTAGGGCAGGGAAGTATGGTATTTACTTTATAGAAATTAGTTGTATCAAATGAAGTCAGTTTCTTCAAACACAAAATTCTACTTCAATCTCAAAGGTAAACCCTTCTAACCCTTCCTTAGATCAGTTGCTCAAAGCAACAGCTACAACCATTCTTCTTACAAGCTGCAAAATATTCTGTGGTTTCCTCTAAAATACTTGGTAAGCAGAATTGATGGGATTTCCCCATGGTAAAACCAAGAATCCTTCTACCTCTTCTTTGAGATCCATCCATTTTTCACCCTTGTCTCTTCACATCCCTCCCAGCCTTGTAGCTTCTATTAATTAAACAAACAGATAGACACACAAATCGTCTTTTCTATAGTTTCAGGTTTCTTAGTTCCTGCAGTCTTTCAGAGTTTTGAAATCTAGAGGGAATGTGCAGGGTATGAACCATGAAAGCCTTGAACTTCAAGATATAGATCTCACTTTTAAAATTCATGTGCAATTTTATTCCAACTGTTATTAGTTTTTTTTTTTTTCTAAAGATACTATAACTAAGCATAAGCCCATGGCAATTTTACCTTGATATTTTTGTTCAGAAGGCTTCCCACAGGAAAAAAAAAGAACAAGAAACAAAAACATGATTGAAAGTTCCAGTAAACTAACATGGATACTTAAGGTGTTCTATTTTGTTTTAAGATAGCAGACTGAGACATTTTTCTCTCTGCTCTCAATAGCATTGAAACCCATGAAATATTATCATAGCTAGACCCACTTTGAAAATGTTATTGGCTGCCATTTTGCTTCCAGATGAAAAACTGCATCACAAATCAAACTTGATATCTTTTAGCAATGAAAAAATCTATTACATTAGTCAGTTCCTTTATTTTCCCATAATAATTTTCAAACATTAAATGATGAGGTCATTTACACAGATATGTGAGCATCACAACCTGGAGATGTCTTAAAAACTAATAAAAATGTATTGAAATCTCCCTTATATGTAACACAATTTTTTTCATTTGAATAGTATGTTATAGGATACTATGGTCCCCCAAAAATTATGGTAAATACAAACTGTAGGGTTCAAATTTGAACTTGGGTTAAATTCTGCCTCAAGGGGTGGAATCAGGATGGCAGAGAAGACAGAGGGATCCATCTGATTTCCACCAAATTACCCTCTAAAAACCAATGATGTAATACCTCAAAATGAATTCTGAAGTGGCATAAACCATAAAACAGAAAAAGTAAAGTAATTTCACCTCAAAACAACATAGAAAGCCACTAGGAGGGATCAGTGCATCATGGTTGTAGAGGGGGAACTCAGACTTCCAGGGCAGGCCCTACCACAACAATAGGCTTTGGGTGAAGCTAAAGCTGTATAGCCAAAGCTTCTGGAACTCTCAGCCACAGATGGTAAGGGGTAGGCAGTCAGAGAAATGAGAAGGAGATTATAAGGGTTCATTTGATGGCTCTGGGTGCAAGACTTGTCACATTGCACATACACAGAACCAGATCACTCCCCTGGAGCACAGTCCCAGGTGAGGAGGACTACCAACATATACCATCACTTGCAGCCACAGGAGATCATGGGACCCTGATCACAGTTCCAAGGGATAAGAGAGTGCTTGAGGTTACTAAAAGATCAGAGCACAGGCTCTGAGAGTATTAAATACAACTCCCCTTATAGCATACTACCTTGGAAGAACTAAAAGCAGAGAGATCCCCATTACCAGCTCTGAAGGCATCTGGACAAAGAACCTAATGTTTGGAACAGTGTTCTCCCTTCACCATAATTACAAAGCCCAACTTTAACAGTTTTTTTTTAATGTATAAGAAAAGAAAAAGGTGGGGAAATGGGGAAAAGACAAGAAAATGAGCAAACAACAACAAAAAAAGCTCAACATTTTGGTGACAGGGTATACCAAACTCAAAATACAGCAAAATCAATATTGCTTAAACCAAAGTCTCCTAAATTATGTTAATTATGAGAGAGTTAGAAAAAATTGGGGACAGAAATAAGAGTAATGCAGGGAAATCATGAAAAGAAAGCCAACAGCTTGGTAAGAGACACAAAAAATATGGAAGAAATTAATATCTTAAAAAACAAAATAGGCTAATTGCTAAAAGAAGCAAAACAATCAAAAAAATAGATGAAATTTCTAAAAAAAACAGAATTGGCCAAATGGAAAAAGATATAAAAATGCACTTAAGAGAAAAATTTCTTGAATGCCAAAATTGGTCCTTTGGAAAAAGAGGTACAAAAATTCACTGAGGAAAAAAATCTTTACAAAGTAGAATCAGCCAAATAGAAAAGGAAGTACAAAAACTCACTCAAGAAAATCACATATTAAAATTAGAATTGGGCAAATTAAAGTTAACGACTCTATGAGACATCAAGAAACAATCAAACAAAATCAAAGGAATGAAAAAATGGAAAAAATTTAAATATATCATAGGTTAAAACAACTAACTTGGAAAAACATTCTAGGAGCTATAATTTAAGAATTATTGAACTACCTGAAAATCATGATAAAAAAAGAGCACAGATATCATCTTTCAAGAAATCATCAAGGACAGTTGTCCTGATATCATAAAACCAGAAGAAAAAAATAAGAATTGAAGGAATCCACCAATCACCTCCAGAAAGAGATCCCCCAAAGATCCCAGGAATATTATAACCAAATTTCAAAAACTCACAGGTCTTGGAGAAAATATTACAAGGAGGCAAAAAAGAAACAATTCAAATTTTGTGGAGCAACAGTAAGGATAACAAGAGACTTAGATGCCTTTACATTAAAGTATTAATGAGCCTGGAATAAGATATTCCAAATGGCAAAGGAATTAGGACTTCAACCAAAAATCACTTACCTAGCAAAACTGAGCATAATCCTACATAGGAAAAAATGAGTATTCAATGAAATAGAGGAATTCCAAACATTTCTGATGAAAATACCAGAGCTGAATAGAAAATTTGATTCTCAAATACAAGATTCAAGAGAAACATAAAAAGGTAAACAGAAACAGAAAAAGGTAAACAGAAAAGAGAAATCAGAAGATGTCCAATAAAATTAAACTATGCACATCCCTAGAAATGGAGAGGATTCTTGTAATGATTCTTTTCATTATGATGTCATTAGGAAGGTGTGGATATAGAGGGCAAGGCTGTGTGTTGAATATGATGGGATGATATAAAAATTAAATTAAAGTATGAGAAAGAGGAACTTATTGGGAGGAGAGGGAAAGGGAAGAATAGGGTGGAGTAAATTACTACACATAAAAGAGGCATGAAAGAATAGTCACAGTAGAGGAGAAGAAGGGAGATGTGTGGAGGGGAGAATATGAACCTTTCATTATCAGAATTGGTTCAGTGAGGAAAGATATACACAATCAATTGTGTATAGAAAGTTATCTTTCCCCTACAGGAAAGTAGGAGGGGAAGGAGAAAGGGTTTGGGGCTGAGAGAAAAAAGGGCAAATTGGGGAAGGTAGGAAGTCAGATACTAAAAAGTGGGAACTAATATGGAGAGTAATATACAGTAATCATAATGGTGCAATTTTTTACATGTTCCTCTAATAAAGGCCTCATTTCTGAAATACATAGATAAATAAGTTTAATATATAAGAATACAAGTCATCCCCCAAATGATAAATGGTCAAAGGACATGAACAAACAGTTCTCAGACCTTTAATTAAAACTTTGTATCATCATTCAAAAAATACTCTAAATCACTCTTATTTAGAGGAATACAGAACAAAACAGCTCTGAGGTACCACTCCACACCTCTGAGATTGGCTATTTTGACAGAAAAGGAAAATGACAAAACTTCAAGGGGATGTGGGAAAGCTGATCCAATCATTCAGGATAGCAATCTGGATCTATGCCCAAAGGATTATATTATATTTGACCTAATTTAAGAGCTAATTTAAATATTTTGTATCCCAAAGAGCTAAAAATGGTGGTACCTATATGTACAAAAATATTTAAATTAGCTCTTTTGAGGAGGGAAATATTTGGGAATTATGGGGATGTCCATCAATTGGGGAATGGCTGAACAAGTTATGGTATATGATTGCAATAGAATATTATTGTGCTCTAAGAAATAACAAGCAGGAGGAGCTAAGAAAAACCTGGAAAGACTTACACAAACTGAAACAAAGTGAAATGAGCAGAACCAGGAGAATACTGTATGTACAATGAATTACAAAGTATTCCTGTCACTTTATAGTGAATTACTGTGAATATTAGCTAGCCTCAGCAATACAGTGATCCAAAACAATCACAAAGGACTCATGTTAAAAAATGTCACCTACTTTCAGAGAAAAATTGCAATCTAAACCTAGACCAAAGCAAAGTTTTCTAGTTCCTTAATTTTTTTTCTATTTGAGTTTTGCTCCACAAAAGTATTAATATGGAAAAATGTTTTACATGATTGCATGTGCTAAATCTATATGAGATTGTTTTTCACCTCAAATAGGAGGTTGAGGGGGAGGGAGTGAAAGAATTGAAATCTCAATTTTCTTTGAAAATGTTAGAAATTGTTTTTACATGTAATTATGGAATAAATAAATTAAATTTTAAAAATTCTACCTCTCAAGTTTACAATATGATTGACATGAGGCAAGTCACTTAATATTCCTGGACCTCAGTTTCCTCATGTATTATTTAAGGTCAATGGAATATGTGGCCTCTGAGGTACCTTATAGTTGTTGATGTTGGTGATGGTGATACAGTTAGGTGACATACAGAATAGGATGTGGGGCATGCAGTCAGAAAGACTCCTCTGACCTCAGACACTTGGTGGCTGTGTGACCTGGGCAAGTCATTTAACCATGTTTGCTTCATTTTTCTTATTTGTCAAATGACTGGAGAAAAAATGGAAAACCATTCTATTATCTTTGCTATAAAAGCCACAATGGGGTCACAAAGAGTGAGACACAGTTGAAAAAACTGAACAGCATGGTCCAAGTAGGTGGTAATGAGAAGCAATGGCCACAGAGGGAAGACCAATGATGAAATGGATTCAACAGATCAAGAGTCAATCAATGCCAATGTATCTGTTTTCAAAAAATTCTTCTCAAATGTAGAATAATTCCTGATTTGTTTCATTTATAGTACTACTATATCACATGCAAACTGGCATCTAACCATTGCTTTTGATTATGACTTTCTCTTACTCCGTGAATCAAGTGGCCTCTTTTACCTGTATGCATGCTATTAATCTAGTCAGATCTTCAAAATGCCTTGTCTATAATCAGAAAATCAATAGTACAGTCAAGACTTTCTACTTGCTGGAAGGTCAGATATTCCCCTAGGTCATGCAAACTCTCAGTTCTTTAGATTTTTTCAAGAGTGTAGCAATCAGTAGTTCATTCATTATTTCTCTCTCCCTCATTATGATCAATTCATTTTTCCCCCAGGAATATATTTCCTTGATAAGATCTTTTCTTTTGCTCCTCTCTAGTCTGCTCACTATTATTATCTCCAGCAATCTTGAAATATTACTTTTATTGATTGATTGGTTCTATTAAAAATGTAAATTGAGAATGCATAGAAACTCACCTGGCATCAAAATATTAACCCCCCCCCCCCAAATCAGACACAATAGAGTAGGGCATGTTCTTTAAATATACTGGTATGTACAACCTTTATCAAATTGCTTGCCGGGGACAGGGAAGATGGGAGAGAAACTGAAACTCAAAACTGTAAAAAATAAAGTACAAAATTGTTTTTAAATGTGATTGAAAATATGTTAATATATTTTAATGTAATTATTTTTCCTTTGCAATGTGATACATTGTTTTCAATTTTTGAAATATTTTTTTAATTTTCTGAGAAATTAATAGGCTTCATCAGATGGCAAAAGGGGACTATGCTGCAAAAAGAAATTAGGAACCCCTGGACTAAAGGAATTTAGCTATTGCCTCTTTAATGGAGGATGAAGGATAGCTCTTAAATCAATGGGAATGAATTTTTTGTTGTTGTTGCTTTGATAAAGGACTTAAGTAAAGAATGTTACAAACATTCAAAAAATGCTTTCTAAATAGAGGATGATAATATCCATCCAATAATTAAGAAAATATTGCATGGAAAAGAAAGAAGTCTTTGGGGCAAAATGGAAGCTATCTTGAAATACTCAGCAAACTTTCACTTGAGAGAACAATCAGACTTACTTGATGTCACACTAATGGTTGGAAATTTATAGTGAGGCAATTTTCAGTTCAACATAATAAAGTTCTCATGATTAAAAAAGAATGCAATGAGAAGTAAGTAGTGAGTTTCCTGTCACTAGGAGTGTTCAACCAGAAAATCTAAATAGACCCCTAGCAAGGTTCATTGCATTGTCTATATATCTGGAGCAGGGCAGGGGGATGTGATTAAAGTTCACTAAATCCCTTTCTAACTCTCATAATCTACATGCTATTCCATAAATCAGGATGTTCCCTTCCTACTTTCTCAGTAATGAGTGACTCTCATCAATTTTCCACCCACATTTTCATGTTTCCAGCCATAGTGTTTTCAACTTAATCTACTACTTCCCTTCTTGCCAACCTTGTCATTAGTTAAATGTCACTAGTCCATACCTCTGAAGTTTGTAATCAATTTAAAAATCTCCCTACGTAGATTTTTCTCAAGTTAGGTACAATATAACCTATGCTATCATTCACATCATGGGCTCTTTAGCAGAACCCAAACTGGGAACTCCTTTATATTGGGCAAATGCAATGTGTTAGGGGAGGGAAAAGTGTAGAAGGTCCATCATGACACAGATACAGTCAACTAAGGTGGGCCTTGGAAGAGGGACAGGACCCTTGACTGGGGTAGACTGCAAAAAAGGACTGGACAAGAGGAGATAAAAGACATTCTACATAGAATCCTATATTCTATGTACTAGAGAAAAATGGTGGTTCCAACAAACTACCATAGTGAGAAAGTATGTCCCCTGGATGTAAGATCCCTGGGCAAAGCCCCATCCATCCCAGATTTGTTATATTTATGCTTGGGAATGTCTTCAGTGTCATAGCTTCTGCCTAGACTTTTATTCTAGAATCCAAAAATGCAATTATATTCAGATGCATTATTTTGATGACTCCTCAATGTTATTCTTTTGGCACAAGGCAATAGGGTGGTAAGTTTCACTTCCTGATCACTAGATCAAAGACCTGACTTTTGTGAAAGAATGGAGGGGAAAAATTCATCTTTACCAAATCCTTTTCAACAAATCTCACCATAGTATTGACACTTGGTATTTAATCACCTTTTGATGGAAAAGAAAACCTTTTATTTTTAGATTTAGTGTCTTAAGTAAAAAAGGACATTTATCGATCTTTATCTTGCCAGATTTTTAAAGAGACATAAGCCATCCCTTATGTTTCCTCCTACACATCTTTCAATAGTTGCATGCTAACCACTGAGAAGTAATAACAAGTTGGCATGTGCCAATCCTCCATTTTTTTAATAGAAGAGAGGTTCAGGGGGGTGGAAATCAATTAATCTGTTTTGAAACCTTGGGATCAAATTTCTTACTGTAGCACTATGACATTTTTACACTAGAGATTTTCACAGTGGGGTCTCTTAAAGAAATAAGAAGAGTACTTGAAGTTGTCTGCCCCAACTGGAAGCTGCTGGATATCATTTTCTCAACAGCACAGGGGGGAAAATCTTCAGAATTAATACAAAAGTAAATAACATAGTAGAGGCAGGATCCCCAGAGATAATAAAAGGGAGACCATATTTCATCAATGAATTAATAAGTATTCATTATTTGTCTGTTACATGTTAAGTGTTCTGGCAACCATGAGTTAGGTACTGGGGCTTTGATTTCAAAGAATGAAATAATCCCTTCCCATAATGAGCTCTCATTTTAATGGGAAAGAAAAGAAGTTTGTATAAACAGATTTAAAGTTGAGGCCAGCTAGGTGGCTCAGTGAAGGACTGGGTTCAAATCTGACCTCAGATATTTCCTATGTGACCCTGGGCAAGCTACTTAACCCCCATTGCCTAGCCCTTACAGCTCTTATACCTTGGAATCAATATATATAGTATTGATTCTAAGATGACAGATAAGGTCTAAATGTGTGTATATATATATATATATATATATATATATATATATATATATATATATATATATATATATAGAGAGAGAGAGAGAGAGAGAGAGAGAGAGAGAGAGAGAGAGAGAGAGAGAAAGACAGACAGACAGACAGAAAGTCAGACACACACAGAGAACATTAATAAATGCACAGATATCCCATAAAATTGTTTATATGTACTATTTGTACAATAGTTTGAGTAATGTTTGACTCTTTGTGACTCCATTTGGGATTTTCTCAGCAAAGATACTGGAGTGGTTTGCCATCTCCTTCTCCAGCTCATTTTATAGATGAGTAAATTGTGGAAAACATTTTAGTAATACATTTGCTTATACAAAGTGATTAAATAGAAAATACTATGGGAGGGAAGTGCTTAGCATAGTTCCAGGCACATAATAGGTACTTAATAAAAGTTAAGGGACCGATTGACTGAAATGTTCTAGTAGTTGAAGGGATGAGGAAGGGCTTCAGGAAGAAACTGGTACCTGAGATGCTCATAAAAAGCTACAGAAGGAACAGTGTTGTACAGTAGTTAGAACACTGACTGACATAACAGGAATGGCATTCAAATCCTACCTCTGATGCTTATGATGTGTGAGAATTAAAATTAATACACAATAATTCAAGTATTATATTTATAAGATTTATTAATTACTTGAAATAAAAAGCTAGAGAAAACCTGCCTAACTAGAACAGCTAGAGGAGAAGAGAAAAAAGGGAGGAGTCCCAGAAACTTATAAACAATCATGTAAATACACAAGTAAAGGAAGGGAAAAGGATGCTGGGAAATACAAAAGAAATTTTGGGGAATTTAATCCAAAAGTAGAAAATTTCCACTAATACAGGTGTGACTTTCGGCAAGTCCCTTAAGTCCTCCAGGCTTCAGTTTCCTCATCTGTAAATGAAGCAGTTAGACTGGTCACCTACCAAGATGCTTCCAGCTATTGATCAATGATACTATAATCTTTTGGGATCTATGTGTCTAGAAACACCATGGATACAATGCCTCAGGAGTGCTGGAGAACAGTACCAATCAGCTCTACTCTCTAATGTCATTAGTTGGTTTTCTCTGCAGTGATAAGGGAAGAAATATGGTATAATGGAAAGGATGCCAGAGTTTTATAATCAGGAAGGCCAAATTGGCAGAATGAATACAAGGTTGAACTCAGCAAGGGTCATTTTCAATCATGTGACTGTGGGCTGGTCACTCACTTTAACCTCTTTCAGCCTTAGTTTTCACATCTATAAAATAAAAGGAGCAATAGCAACTAACTCACAAAGTTATTATGAGAATCAAGTAAGAATTCATATACAAATCCAATAACTTAAAACTATACTAAGACTTTAAGAATAACCAGTATAAAGCATGATGTACTAAATGGAAACCTACTATGAAAACATGAGCTAATGTTTTCTTTGAATAAGTGACATTTTTGCTATGGGTGGGGGGGATGTTGGTTACTTCTATAATCTTCAACTAGATAGTAAACTTGTAAGTTCCTGAAAGAGACTGGCCCATATATTTGTATCTTCTCTGGTGGCTATTAGCACTTTGCACAAAGAAAGGGATTAATAAATATCTGCTAAGAAGGAATGTATTTTAATTAAATGATTTTGCATGAGGAAGTTTATCTGCATCCCTAAGAACAGCAGTTCAAAATGACATGTCTTTAAAATATGGTTATGTAAAGTTATGTATATACATACATATGTACATGTGAGTGTATTTATATATACACATATATGTATATATATAGTGGGTATATGCAATGCTACTTGGTAACATAAGCATAAAAATATATTTTTTTAATTAAAGGACTTTAGAACATTTAAGTTCTTTTCCTTTTCCCTTAATCGCCTTAAGAAATGAACTTAATAGTGGTATTGCTGGGTTAAAAGGTATACTTTAATATAACAAACAAATGAAATTATTAATTAAAGAATTGAAGGATTATGATGCTTTTTGAAATAAAAAGTCAAAAATGGAAAAACCTAATTTGTTACTCCTATAAGATTCCAATGTTACCTTTTAATAATTAACATTATAGTTTTTATGAAATCTTGGGCTTCCCTCATCATTGGGCCCTCCCAGGGATACATCATTAAGTCAATAAACATTTATTAAGTGCCTACTATGTGTCAGCCACTGGGCAAAGCACTGGGGGATACAAAAAAAAGGCAGAAGATAATCTCTGCCCTCAAGGAGTTCATCTAGGTCATGGCAAGTCTGCTCTCCTAATCACATCTCATAAGCCCCTATACATGTGTTTACTTTTAGTAATCAGAAGGAATATGTACTTAAATTATAGCAAAACAGACATTTATTAACATTTAAGTTATTAAAACAAGTGCATAACACCCCCTTATTAACTTAGAATTCTTTCTTTCATGAATATACAGCTGTTCAGTGCCAATGGTAAATATGCTTAGGGCCAATAAGTTGGGCATTAAAAATGGTGAACAATATGATCAGAGGACCCTGGTGGAATGGGATAAATGCATAGGACAAGTGATCAGGGAATGTACATTAATGAGCAACATGTGTACAATTCTGCAGAGCTATAACATCTTTGGATGACTTCATTATTTTCACTGGTTGGATAGCTCTTTGCTGCCCTGCACCAGACATCACCTCTCTAATCTAGCTGCTCTTTAATCTTCTGGCCAATGGCAGGACTTTCCAAAACTCTTCCATGGGTGATGCTATGATTAGTAAGCCTCTCCGCTTTGGGAGACAGTCATAGTTCTGTCAGTCAGTTCATTCAGCCATAGCTAGCATCTGTTGAGAGACTGGGTAGATAGTCAACCTTCCCCAGGCAGGGGAGGATAATAATTCTTTTCATTTAGCTCTTTAGCAGTCCTACAATGCCTCAGCAATAGTTTCCTCTACACTGATAATATAATTTTAAGGCTAACTCTTCCATTCCATTTTAAGAGCAAAAATAACAGAAAAAGGCATTTAATTCTTAAGCTACCAAGTGCAGGCTATGCTTTTCCTTTATTCTATCTGGATCCCCAAAGTAGTAGATGAAGTATTTCCATGCCATACATCTAATATAGCATTCTAGATGATAGCCAGAAAAAAAACTACAGCAGAAAGAACAGTCATTTTGATGTACAACAATCAGAAAAAAGGAGTTTCTTATTGAATACAACATTGAGTTATCATTTATAACGCAAAGGTTAATCTGTGAATAGAGATTGCAAGAACGGAACAGACCGTTTATTATAAAAACACAGCAAAGGTCTGTAGGCCATGAATCCATCTCCTTGGTCATACTGGTAATCACATTTGAAAGCACCATGAATCACTGCTGTATCTACATTTCTTAGGCTAGGCTACCCAACTCTGAGTACAAGTCCCCATGGAAGACATAAGAAGCTTGTCAAAAGGGTACGAGGAACATTTGGCAAATAACTACATTATCCTATTGAAGTAAATTAATTTCTATTTTATATTTTATGTGCATATGCACGGTAAAGCCTCAATTTTTTTCATTGTCCATTAAATAAGGGCATTAGGAAGTTTTCTCAAAGGCAAGAAGTACAGGAACTAAAAAAGTTTCAGAGCTTCTGTTGAATATAATCTCAACAAATTAGGTATCTCCAAGTCATAGAATGTCAGGATTCTTCAGGATCTTAGAGATAATTTAGTTCAATGCACTTAAACAAAATAAGTGAACAAACTGAGACCCAAAATATTTAAATGACTTTCCTTAAAGGTTAGTGGCAAGAGTGATACAATGTACCCATTTCTCCCCTCTTCTCTGGGGAATATGTATTCCCCAATGGAAGAAGGAGAAAGAAGCCTTTTCTCATATCTTCATTATTATTTTTTCTTGGCCAGACCCCACTATTGGAACACCTCATGTGCCTAGGTTATTGTGCTAGTCACAAAGGCTACAAAAGCTAAATATAATCAAATTAATTTAATTCAAAAATATATTTTAAAGGTCTACTGTGTGACATGCATTCTGCTGGCTGTTGGCTGGATAGAATTACAAGAACTAAATGACCCTTGCTCTCAAAAAAGCTTAATTCTACCATGCAGAAACAATAACACGCAGGTAAATAATTTGAACAAAATGATAAAAATGAATATTCCTGTAATCCTTTAAGTCTTAAAAAGTGTTTTTCATTTATCACGTAATTTAATTTCCATTTCCAGTTTTGCCCTGGTGTGGCCACTGCACATGCTACAGCTTCTTGGAGCCACAGGTGAGAGTTGAATGACTGGTAAGCACCAAAGTGGGATGAACAGCCCTTGAAGGGCTCAGCAAGACTTCACCCCAAAGGTGCTAGTCCTCCCTGCTCATCTTGATACACAAAGCAGCAGATGAGTAAAAAGTCACTCTCTACTTGTTAGTGATCATAAGGGATTGAGCAACTCACTTATTCACCAAATAGCCCCAGAGGCTGATGGGTAGCCAACAGAAACAGGGCACTTTGCTCATGTATTACCAATAAACAATAAATTTGGATATACTGATAAATGTGTTAAGATTGATGGGCATTCATTTCAGTGCTTTTAAGCCAGACACTAACTGTGAATCACTAAGAAATTGGTTCAAAAACAGAGATGCTTCAGAGGGAGACTTTGCGTACTGTTCCTCAAAAATGACAAACACTGCTAGTTGGCCTCTGGTCTCTACAAGCCCAGATGTAGGAAGGCAGGACTATGGTTCTGATGAGGATTATGATACACCATGACCATCCATTAGCACTAAATTAGGACAAGGTATAGCACAAAAGAGCAAGGAACATCTAAGCATTGACCATCTTGACTTATGATTATCAGGGAAACCTGGGAAAAAGTTACATGCATAGCTAGGCAATAATGCATATCCATCTAATGTACACCTTGATGGAAATTGTAGTTCTCCTTGGTGCTTTGACATTTTTTATTGAACCAAATTGAAATGGGGTAATAGAAGTGCTGAACAAGATGATATTCCCTCTCTGTGAAACTTCTAACTGAGGCTAAAACTGGACAAATGAAGCAAGCTGCAGTATTTAATATGTGCTTTTTGAAATTGAGAATAATTTTATTGGCAAGGCATAGGACTGTAAATAAAGGGATGAATCCTTTTATCATTCTGAAGAAAAAAGGAAAATAACTCTATGTGTCCTTGAAATAAGCAGCAGCAAATTAGAGATGATTTTGAAACAAAAATTAATTCTTTGCTTTTGTATATTTAAAAGCTAATTGTTAAGACATGAACAACAAATGGAAAATAAGTTAACTAAGTTTAGTTTGACAGTTCAGATATAGGTGGTTATGCATTCTTTAAAAAAATGGAACTTATCACTGCTGCATTAAAAAAAATCTCAATACTCCACTTACCTCAATGTAGTGGCTAATGCACTATTGCTTTCCACCATACTGTGAATTCTATGTAGCCAGTGTCTAAATGGATCATTATGTTGTCTGTATAATATACTAGTAAGGAGAGAAATACAAGGAATTGCATTTCCTGGAAATAGTCTGAAAGATTTAGAGATGGGATTCCCAGTTGGCTTCATTCCTCTAGACTTGTCCATCATTCCCCAGGAACCTCATTATCCAACAAGATTACTTCACCCCCTAGAATTCACACTTCCTCAGCACTCTCTGTACCTGAGGCCCCTCCTTCTAAATGCAAAGTGGAGAGCTCTTCCTAGAATCTCAATTTAAAGAGGATACCAGCCATCTCTTCATTTGAATTGGGTTCATGTTTCTCTGGATTTCTCCATCATGCCCTCTACTGCATAGCCTCTATTCATCCTCCTCTTAATTTTCAGTTTTCTTTGGGGCATTGTCTTCCCTTGTTAGACTGTAAACTCCTTGAAGGCAAGGATGGTATTTCTTTTTTGTATTTGTCATATTTGTGTTCCCAGCATTTTTCACAGTGCCTGGATCATAGGAAGTGCTTAATAAATTACTGACTGTCAACCTCTCCCATCCCTGTATAAGTCTGTGTACTTTAAATGATCTGGTCAGTAGAATTGATGCCAATGGAATTTATCCCAATTAAAAAGGAAAAATAAAATAAAATCTCTACATCAGCATTAGAACTAACACTGAAGTTATTGACCAGCAAGTTTTCTGAGCATCAGTAAGCTTCTATGGAAAATTAATTTCATGCTTGTCTGCTCTGGTAAAGCCTTTTACTGGGTTGTTATGAAAAGGGAAAGATTGAAAATGGTTTGGGAATACCAAAAAAGAGTTGATGCAGTTCAAAAGACTGTCTTGTTTACATGCTTTATGATATTAAGGTCCATCCTTACGTTTAACCCTACTTCAGGCATGATTGTCACATTTTGAAGAAGGGACTATAAACCCACAAGGCTCATATGCAGAGTTTACAGAAAAAGTGAAGGATTCTGTCTCAATACAGATTGGAAAAGAAGTCAGCAAACTAGTAGGGCTTTTTAAGATCATGTGTCATCATGCTAAAGTTAGCTTTTTTGCCAGTTTTCATCAGATAGATAGACAGACAGACAGACAGACAGACAGACAGACAGACAGACAGATAGATAGATAGATAGATAGATAGATAGATAGATAGATAGATGAATGGGTATGTATAGATAGACAGAGACAGATTGAAAGAGATAGAAACATAGATAGACAGAAAGACAGACAGATGAATGGATAGATAGACAGATAGACAAATATGTATATAAATGGTCATGTATATATTAAATTCCCATATAAAGTCAAATATGAGCAAGACAACTATCCTCTGATCCTAGAACACAGAATCAAATCTTCTGAGTCACAGAGATCAAATCTCATATTAAATTTACTAGCGTTGTGACCCTGTACAAATTATTTAATCTTCCCAAGTTTTTGTTTTCATATCTATAAAATGGGAATAATGATAATATCTCTCATGGATCACACACCTAGATATGGAAGGAACCTCAGAAGTCAACCAGTTCAGTCAATTTTCAGATAAAGAATCTGTGGTCCAAAGAAGTTATGTGACTTGCCCAAGTTTGTAAAATTTAAAAAAAAATCAAGATCCTCTGCTTCCAGACTCATTTCTCTTTCTGGAGTACCATGCTAATCAAAGGAGATGCCCTGAAAATCAAATGAGATAATACAGATGGAGTACTCTATATACCTTAAAATAGCAAAAATGTTGTTGATGTTAAGTCATTAAGTTGTGTCTGACTCTACATGACCCTGTGGACCATAGCACAGCAATACTATCCATGAGGTCTTCTTGGCAAAGATATTGGGGTGGTTTGTAATCTTTTTCTTCAGTGGATTAATGCAAATAGAGATTAAGGTATTTATCTAAGGTCACACAGCAAAATAAATCTGAGACTGGATTTGAACTCAGGGCTTCCTGACTCCAAATCCAGCACTCTAACCACTTAGCTACCAAAATGCCTCCAAACATAATATACATGAGACCTATTATGTTCACCTTTGTCACAATCACTGTCCTAGCTTCCTTATTATTGTTTGATATATTAGTCCCCTCCACACTGAATTAGACATATATTCTAGACTGAGCCAGAGAGATACCCAGAAAAGTTATGTTCTCTAGAAATGTGTCAGTGGAAACTAAACATGTTCCTCATTTTGCACTGGCAAATAGTTTCCCTCGAGGTACAATTTAAAGAACTGACCTTGATTTATAATTGCAGTCTGGGTGAGCCTTCTATATGATTTCCTTCTCTCCCTCTCATCATGCCTGGGAAAAGAGGTTGGGTGTGATACATGCAGGACCTTCTGCTGGTTGAGTGAAAAGAGAGGGACAGATGATGATTGACCTTTATGTGCAATCAGGTTCTTTTTAGTGGCCCATGCATCATTTTATTTGTAAAAATTAAAGCACTAGCCTAGTGCTACTTTCAGGTCTGAAAGGTGGATTTAGCAGCTGACTGAACATCAATATAATTATGAAAAGACTGACATGGGAACATGTACTCATTTAATGTGATCTAAGCTTTGGAAATGTTATTTTCAAGGCATCCATAATGATCCAAAAAATAAAAAACCAACCCAGTGTATGTATAGCCATAATTTACTTGAGGGTGCAGCTGGAAAGGGGTAAAGAAGGCATTCATCACCAAGTTTCCAGAAACATACATCAGAAAATGCACAAAACACGAAAGCCATATTGAATAAAACCGAGACTTAAATGGGCCAGACCAGATAGCAAGATAAACAGGAGTCTCATCCCAGCTCTGTGACTGGCCATAACCCTTTTCTCTCTCTGCCTCTCTTCTCTTTATCTTTCTCCCTCTTTATTTCTTGATGAATAATACCTAACTAACTAACTATATATATACATATATATATATGTATATATATGCTATATGCAGATATTCTATATATAGTTATAAATATACATATGTATTTTAATATGTATTCATATACATGTACTAATTATATAACGACTTCTAATTAAGCATAGATAGATAGATAGATAGATAGATAGATAGATAGATAGATAGATAGATAGATAGATAGATAGATATAGATGTAGATATATGGGGCAGTTAGTTGGTGTGATAAAGTGCTGGGACTAGAGTCAGGGAGACCTGAGTTCAAATCTACCCTCAGATACTGACTAGCTATGTGACTCCAGGCAAGTCACTTCACCTAGTTTGCCTGTTTTCCTCAGTTTCTTCATCTAGAAAATGAGCTAGAGAAAGAAACACCAAACACCCCAGGATCTTTTCCAAGAAAATTCCAAATGCAGTCATGAAGAGTCAGACACAACTTGAAATAGCTGAACACAATGTATGTGTATGTGTGTATACATTTATATAAAAGTGTATGTGTGTATAAATTCATACATATATACATAAAGGCTCACATACATATAATCTCTCCTAGTTGAGTGCAAACTCTTTGAGAGCCATTATTATTCCACTCTTTTTATTATTGTATTCTCAAAGCTTCACATAGTGCCCGTTATAACATGTAGGACATAATAAATGCTCATAAATTAATTGTAGGGGTAAAAATAATGGCACTGCCAATGGCACTGGATAGTTGTTCATGCCAGCTGAAGCTCATAAATCCCATGTTGGGTTCAGCTGACTTGAGAAGTAGCCAGTTCTGAGCAATACCAAGGGTTGAAGGGTGGGATGGTCTTTATTTGGCTTTTAAATTTCCCTTTGCAAAATTGCCTCTGTACAGAGTATCCTGACTTTGTTGGATTTTCTATACTTTTTTGACAAATCCACTTGATTGACCTCCCATTATAATTTTCTCACCATTTTCCCCCATTCTCCCTCTCTTGCTATAGAGATAGAATCATGGAAGAGGTTCAAGTTGACCTCGGTAATGTCTCAAATGTGTTCCTTCCTTCCTGTCTCTAGTTTTGATGATACCCTTTCCAATAGCACTCATGGGGAACTTTTTCAGACCAGTTTCTTTGTAGAATCATCCCTGGTTGCCAAGTAGTAAGTCAGCTGGGTTGTGAGAAATGTGAATTTTGTTTTCATTTTGTTTTGCTTTGTTTTGTTTCAAAACTCTTACCTTCAGTCTTGGATGCAATACTAAGTATTGGTTCCATGGCAGAAGAGTAGAAGGGGATAGACAATTGAAGTTAAGTGACTTGCCCAAGGTCACACATTTGGAAGTGTACAAGGACAGATTTGAACCCAGGATCTCCCTTTTCCAGGTCTGGTTCTATATCCACTGAACTACTTAGCTTTCCCTGAGAAATTTGTTTTAACCTGAAAATCAGAGATTTCCCACCTTTATATGAACAAAAATCAAGGACAATTCAGCCACACTTTTAAAAGAACTTGTACTGCATTAATCACAATAGAAACCACATCTGTTATAAAAATAGCAATGTATATATATAACATTGTACAGTATGCAAAACATTATGTATTCAGTCTCCTGAAAGTATGTTTACTTGTTTTGCCAGAGCTAAATATGGATCAAAATAATAATGCTCAGTGAATCCATGAATTCAGGAACCCCTTGTAGCAACTTTGCAGCCCCCTCCCACTGTAAAGCACTACTGTCCAAGGTGTGCGAATATAAGCTAAAATTTGGTTAAAGCACATTTTTAGTACAATAATGCCTAAAACACCCTGAAGTGTACAGTGAAAAGTTTGCTGGACTTGGTGTCTAAGGCTATGATCCCAAATCCCTGTTTATCTCCTCTCATGTTTATTGCTTATGAGACCTTGGGCACAATTTTTTTAGACGTCAGTTTTCTCATCTATAAAGTAGAGTCAAACTAGGTGACTTTCTAACATTAGACTTTTGATGTTCATACACTATAAATGATATTCTTTAGATCTTTTTTAGAACAAATCTGTTTGGGGAATGGGAAAAAATTAGCAACTCTGGAGCATTTACCTGAATAGAAAACAAGAATTCAAAAGTGTGCATAAATAACTTAGTATTATTGGTAGGCACAGCTTCTCTGAACTAATAATGTCTTTTGTTTGCAGAGATAGTTTTAATTTGACATTCATAGAGTACTGGAGAAAATACTAAAATTTCTTTATGAGATATCCTTAGGAAAAGAACATAAACATGTATATATATATATATATATATATATATATATATATATATATAGGCTTAGATAGATGGATGGATGGATGGATAGAGAGATAGAGATAGAGAGATGGATGAATAGACGGATAGCAGTTAGATCAAATACATTGTTGTTTGGTCAATTCAGTCGTTTCTGACTCTTCATGATCCCATTTGGAATTTCATGGACCATATGCTCAATGGGGTTTTCTTGGCAAAGATAGTGGAGTGGTTTGCTTTTTCCTTTTCCAATTGATTAAGGCAAACAGAAGTCAGGTGATTTTCTCAGGGTCACAGAGACAGTGTCTGAGGATGGATTTGAACTCAGGTCTGCCAAACTTCAGACACAGTGCTCTATCCATTGAGCCAAACCTAGCTGCCTCCAAGTATATATATATATATATATATATATATATATATATAAATGTATGTATGTATGTATGTATATATTTTTGTTTCCATTGTTTTTCAGTTATGTCTGGCTCTTTGTGGCCTCATTTGAAATTTTCTTGGCACAGATACTAGAGTGTTTTGACATTTCCTTTTCCAGCTCGCTTTTCAGATGAGGAAACTGAGGTTATTAGGGTTAAGTGACTGCCAAGAGTCACACCACCAGTAAGTATTTCAAGTCAGATTTGAACTTCCTGACTCCAGGTCCAGTACTCTATCTACTGAGCCACCCAGCTGACTCCTACAATTACTGATTCTCATGGGCAAAAGAGGCTTGTCCACCAACCCAAACAACAATAGCTACCATTTTGACATTTTCCATTGTTTGAATGACCTGTTCTTTGTCTATTATACAAGTGTGGTTACTTTTAAATAACAAGATGAAATCAATGTAGGTACTCTATCCAGTCAAATTAAAGCCAATTCGTGGCTTCTGTCCATCTCTTTTTTGTGCCAACCAATAGATCTACCATAGGGGTCCTCCCAACCTTCTGAGGCTCTTTTTCATGTTCTCTTTTGTTTTTAACTCTTACTTTTCATCTTAGAACCAAGACTAAGTTTTGGCTTCACAGCAGAAGAATGGTAATGATGACACAACTGGAGCTAAATGACTTGCCTAGAGTCATACATCTAAGAAGTGTCTGAAGACATATTTGAACTCAGGTCCTCCTTTTACCAGGCCTAACCCTCTATCTAGCTTTACTCTTGATATTACATAGATTGGATCTTGTGAACTATCTTCTTTGATTATACCTTGCTCTAATCATGTGGCCATCCCATCATCTTTTCAAACCTTTCTTTTTTTGATGAAGTCAATGTCCTCCTATATTCCTGACATAACTTCTCACTTAAATAAGATATTGAATCATGATTCTTTCAATTCACCTTGAGCTTCTTTCTTGTCCTTTGAGTAATCTTCAACTTTACTTATGAAGCTACATTTGTACCAGAAGTAGAGTTCTGACTTTACTAATATCCTATTCCAATATTTAAAGAGGATTGTATCCTACTTTGGAAAGACCTGAATTCAAATCCCTTTTCTGTTACTTAGACCAGTGTGATCAAAAGCAAATCACTTTGCCTCTCCAGATTCCTTTTACATTTTCTATAAGAAGAAGGGATCATGCTAGATAGCCAAGATATTTTCTAAATCTATATGGTCATGAACCCTGAAAGACATTTTCAGCAGAATGTGTATTTGCTATTTCAACTGAGGTACTCCAATCAATCAAATGACAACCAATTCATGCCTTCTGTGCATCTCTTGTCTATGCCAACCAATAATTTTTGAACATGTGTCCAATAAAGAAAATTACTTTTATCATCTGAAGGCAAATTTAGACAAAATCAAAGGGATTCAATATTTCTTAAGATGATAGAATTAGAATCCAACATCTTAATTTTATAGATGAAGAAATTGAGGTATAAAAAGGACATATGACTTGCCCAATACTCATAACTTTCTGAGGTGGGGATCAATTTGCAATTCTTTCTAATTCCATGTCCTCTATCCTATCTATTATATCAGTGGTGTCATATTAAAATAAAACTGGGGGCTACTTAACTGTACATAAGGATAAATATGGACTGCATGTTGACTTAGAAAATCACATATTTAGCATTATTTTTGTTGTTTGGTCATTTCAGTTGTGTGCATCTCATTGCGACCTCATTTAGTGTTTTCCTTCCAAAGATATAGAAGTGGTTCATCCTTTCTTTCCTCAGCCCAATTTATAGATGAAAAACTAAGGCATTTGGGGTAAGTGATCTGCCCAAATATCTAAGGCCAGATTTGTACTCATTAAGATGAGTGAGTCTACCTGATTCCAAGCCTAGTTCTCTGTACTGTGCCACCTATCTGTCCCATATGTCCCATTACAAATGTTCCATAATATTTTATTTATTTTATTAAATATTTCCCAATCACATTTTAAAGTGATTTTGGCCATAGATTGTTTTGGGTAATATTTTTTACATCTTTGTTATGCTATTCTACTTTTCTAGATGATGAATGTTTACATCCAGTAAGCTGACAAAGAGTATGTGTATTGATCAGAGACATACCAAATGCTCCCAGCATATTCTGAAAGGGCATTCTCATTGGGTTTTCCCCTGCCACCAATGGCAAGGCCAATAGGAATGATCCCTCGGACTATACCAGCACACCTGACTCTCAGATAATCATGCATGTGAATGACTAATTCAAGGAAGGATTGCATTCTCTCCTTTAAGGTTAAGAGAGTAGCCACACTGAAGAAATCAAGGATCAAATCTTCTGATCTGCATACATCAAAATAGGTGCTCCACATTTCTTTAGAAATAATGATCTTTGGCATTTGGCACATTTGCTTCCATGGAATCATTTCAAATGATTTTTGTTTATTTTTTTTTTGCTATTGATTTTTGACATTTTCTGCTGGCCAACATGGCTGAATTGAAGATGGAAATATCCATATAATAATTAAATCTCTTACTTGTCTGATTACTATTCTATATCTTTTGCAGTGAGACAGACTACATGATAAAATAGTATAGAGATGCTGCATTGTGAGACATGCAAGAGGAAGGGGTATATATAGGGTAGATGGAATACTGAATTGAATTCAGAAAATTAGAAGCTTGAATGTTATCCCCCACATTCGAAAAAATGATCGCTTTTGAGGTTACATCTCAATATAATTTTTAATAATTGTTTTTCTGGCATTTTGCTATTCATGTTCTCTTTCTCCCTCTCTCCTTTTTCCTCTTCCAAGATAGCAGGTAATATGATCTCAATTGTACCTGTGTTATCACATAATACATATTTCCATGTTCATCATGTTGTGAAAGAAATCCCATTGCTTACACTATAAAAAATTCGTGGAGGAAATAAAGTGAAGAATGACTTGCTTTCATTTGAATTCAGATTCTTATCAATTCCTTCTATAGCAGTAGATTGCCTTTTGTGTCATTAGTCCCCTGGAGTTGTCCTGTGCTTTTTCATTGATGGTAATAGTTGTCATTTACATTTAATCATTAAGCATTATTGCTGTTATTGTGAACAATATTCTTCTGGTTCTGCTTATTTCAATTTGCTTCACTTTATATGTCTTTCCATGTGTATCTGTTTGGTTTGTGATTGTTCTGTTCATTATATCTTGGCATGATAATATTCCATTACAATCAGATACCACAGCTTGTTCAGCCATTCCCCAATTGATGGACAATCCGTCAGTTTCCAGTTCTTTGCCTCTACAATAAGAACAGTTATCAATTTTTGGCACAACTAAGTTCTTTCCCCCTATCTTTGACCTTTTTCTAATATAGACCTAATAGTGGTATTGATGGGTCAAAGGATATGTACAGTTTTATAGTCCTTTGGGTATGGTTCCAATCATTGCTCCCCAGAATGGTTCTATCAATTCAAACCTCTACCAGCAGTTCATTAGTTTCCAAATTTTTCCACATCTCCTCCAACATTTGGCATTTTCTTTTTTTTTGTCATGTTATCTAGTCTGATAGGTGTGAAGTGGTACCACAGAGTTATTTTAATTTACATTTCTCTAATAGTGATTTAGAACATTTTTCCCCAAATGATTAAAGAAAGTTTTAATTTCTTCAACTGAGAATTTCCTGTTCATATTATTTAACCATCTGTTGACTGGGAAATATTTTATATTTTTATGAATTTGACTCCATTCTCTATCTAAAAAGTGAAACCTTTGCCAGAGATACTTGCTATAATGTTTCCTCCAGTTTGTTGTTTCTCTTCTAATTTAATTGTATTGATCTTTTTTACACAAACCTTTTTTAATTTAATGTAGTCAACATACTCTATTTTATATCCTGTGTTGTTCTTTGTGTATTGTTTGGACAGAAATTCTTCCCTTATCCATAAGTCTAACATGTAACCTATTCCATACTCCCCTAATTTGTTTATGGTGTCAGCCTTTATTTCCAAATCATGTTTCCATTTTGACTCTACCTTGGTAGATGGAATGAGGTGTTCATCTGTGCCTAGATTCTACCATACCGTTTTCCAGTTTTCCTAGAAGTTTTTGTAAGTTAGTGAATTCTTCCTTCGCGATGGTAGATCTTTGAGTTTGTCAAACATTTGGTTACCAGGGTCTTTACTGTTGTATGCCGAGTGCCTAATCTATTTCATTGATTCACTATTCTATTTCTTAGCCAGCACCAGATTGAAACTGAGATCTGTTATAGATTATCTACTTTTCTTCATATTTTTTCGCCCATTAACTCCCTTTTTATTCTAGGCTTTTTTGTTCTTCCAGAGGAATGTTATTTTTTTCTAACCCTGTGAAATAATTTTGGCTAGTTCCCTCCACACTTATAAGCTCAGTGAGCAAACACAAATCCCTTAACCTCACTGAGAGCTTTAACTGCCTCCTCATTGGCCCATGTTAAAGATCCAAAGAGACAACATCTGTAGAGGATTTTGCAAATCTCAAAGTGAATGGAAATGTGAGCTATTATTTTCCTTGTGTGAACTTTTCTGTTCCAACTCCAAGCAATGTGAATTATTCAGAATGATAGCTTCAGGGTCTAAGATTCTATGGGCACCACTTTGTATCAAGTGTGTTATGCATATTAGAAGAGAAGGTCACAACTGTTCACACATCTCTGTTTATGCATAGCTAGAAGGAAAGTAATTACAAGCTGAAATTGTAAAAATAACTGGCAGCTGTGCACTCCTATAGTTTGAATGAGGAGATGCTGGTGAATCATTAAATGTATGGAATGGTTTAGTGAAGAGACCACTATTTCAGTAGGGGTTACAGAGAGGACTTTATTTTATTGCTTTTTTTTTTCTTTACCAGGCCCTGAGGAGCTGGAACAAGGCTTTAGTGTTAAGAAATGAGAAACTATAACTCTATCTAAACTGCTAAAATGTCATGGTCATCAATAGTGATTTTTCAAAAATTAATTAATTAGTTACATTAAAATATCCAGTTAATTCTCTCATCCCTCCTCCAATTAGAGAAGATATAATTTGACAAAGAGATAGATAGATAGATAGATAGATAGATAGATAGATAGAGAGATAGAGAGATAGAGAGATAGAGAGATAGAGAGATAGATAGAGATAGGAAGGAAGGAAGGAAGGAAGGAAGGAAGGAAGGAAGGAAGGAAGGAAGGAAGGAAGGAAGGAAGGAAGGAAGGAAGGAAGGAAGGAAGGAAGGAAGGAAGGAAGGAAGGAAGGAAGGAAGGAAGGAAGGAAGGAAGGAAGGAAGGAAGGAAGGAAGGAAGGGAGGGAGGGAGGGAGGGAGGGAAAGAGGGAGGAAGGAAGGAAGGAAGGAAGGAAGGAAGGAAGGAAGGAAGGAAGGAAGGAAGGAAGGAAGGAAGGAAGGAAGGAAGGAAGGAAGGAAGGAAGGAAGGAAGGGAGGGAGGGAGGGAGGGAGGAAGGAAGGAAGGAAAGATAACAATGTCTTCCTTATTTCTATTTATCTGCTCTTTCTCAAGGTGGACATACACAAGTCATTTTTCAAACAATATTTCTGTTCCTGTATGCAATGTTCTCTTGCTTCTCTCTCTGTAATTTGATGTAGGTCTTTCCTTGTGATTTATATCCAAAAATGCCCATAAGCTCAAAGAGAAGGGACATGAAAATTGAATTCATCATGAGCCATTTCAAAAGAGTTTATTTTAAATGTCTCATCAATTGCATGTGCAATAATTTAAATATTTTGGTCAGCTAATCACTTGAGTTTCTAGCACTACACAGCTGCCAAAACAATTTTCTTACAACATGAATATGACCGTGTCATTCTCCTATTTGATAAACTCCAGTGGCTCTGCTTTGACTTTTAAGGTCCAATCACACCTCATCTACCTTTCCAGCCTGTTTATATGTGACTCCCCTTCAAAGACTTCACTCTTCAACCAAACTGCCTTTCTTGTTCTAACAAAATATTCCACCCCTCCACGTGGACTTTTGCACAGACTGTCCCTTGGGGCTTGAATGTGCTTCCTTCTCACCTCTGATCCCTTAGAATCTATTCTTCTTCTTTATGACTTACCTTCTGTCTTAAAATTGATGCTAAGTATTGGTCCAAAAGTAATGGTAGATTAAGTGACTTGCCCAGGGTCACACAGCTAGGAAGTACCTGAGGTAAAATTCAAACCCAGGACCTCCCATCTCCAGGCCTGGCTTTCAAACCACTGAGAAACCCAGCTCTTCTATAAAGATCAGCTCATGGTGCCTCTCCTGATTCCACCTATCTTCTAATTACCTTGGATTGATTCTGTGTATATATTTTGTTTTTATTTGGGTATGTGCATGTGTTACATTTCTTGATAAACTGTAACTTCCTCGAGAGCTGAGTATGTTGTATTTTTGTCTTTGTATCACTAGAATCTAACGTTTCCTGTCACATTGTATTTAATAAATGTTTGTTGATTGATTGGTATAAGTAACACTTGGAAAATATCTCTACTATGGATTAAAATAAGGCAGTGTGGCAAAGTAACTCAAGAAAAGGTCTTGAGATCAGCAAGTATATTCAAGTCTTATCTCTGACACATATTGGCCACATCATTCCCAGAGCTCCAGAAAACTCATCATGATTAAATTAATGATAATGATGATGGCAGTACAATAGCTAGTTCTATAAGGTTTGCAAAGTGCTTTATAAATTGCTTTTCATTTATTTCTCTCAACTACCCTGGGATGTAGGTACTATTATTACTCCTTTTTTTTATTGTTAAGGAACTGAAGTAGAGGTTAAGTGACATGTCCAGGGTCATACAGTTAATAAATGTCTAAAGAATTAATTTGAACTTGGATCTTCCTATTTCCAGGTCCAGTGCTTCATCAGAAAATATAGTCCTAAATTGGAAGAAAGAATCCCCATACTTGGAATGCCCTAAACAGATAAAAGAAAGAAAGGGCATAAAAACACGATTTAGGGAGAGAAGGGCATATTAGAATAACAAAATAGCAGAGTTAAAAGGAATCTTGGAAATTTAGTGAAATCCTTTCATTTCTTCAATAAAATACTAAGACTTCTAGTTTATAAGCTCCTTGAAGGCAGGAACTATATTTTACTTTTTGTATCCCTAGGATAGTACAATGTCTAGCACATAATGAGCACTTAATGTTCATTGGTTGATTGATATCTTTCTACCTAACAGTGTTTCGAGTGAGTTGTCCAGTCATATGGTCAATTAGTGAATGAGCCAGAACTAGAAACTGTTTTTTCTAAGTCACAGGACAGTGTAAACCCTTCTCGGACTCTACTACATGTTGTCCCAATATTTTAGTGGGCAGAACAAGATGCTAAACCTTGGGGAGGAGGGTTTGTTCAGTTAAATCAGTAACAAATGAAATTATTATAGCCCACCTTTATATTATCTACCACCCCATAAATTCCTTAGAGACTATGAAAGGCAGTTCCTCCTACAAGAGCAGTTCTCGAATTGATAAGATAGTGGCTTTTCTTGGTTGAGTTGATAAAGCAGAGCCAGCAGAAATACAATAAACTCATGATCACTCTTGTCTTTTCCTTGTTACCTGGGACAGCCTAGCTACTGAAATGTTCTTCATCTTCAGTGTGGAAAAGAGCCTGGGGACAGAGCCTCATTTCCAGATTCATCCTGATCAGAGATATTGACTAGGTCCAGTACAATATAGAAACTGTAGTTCTTCAATTTCCATGACTTCTGCTTGGCTATTATTACTTGCCCTGGAGCCCGTAGTCTTCTATGTTAACTAATTCTCAATACTAAATTAGATCATTTATTTGAGGAGTGCAAGTTTTGTCTAACTCAAATGGGCCTAAAAGTTTGTTTGGTTAATCTTAGATTTTTTTTTCCCCCAAGAAAGAAAATCCAGCTTACCTATTTTGCACTCATGGAGACTCACTACTTAGATGTTATCAAATAAAAATAAGATGGACCTCATTTGTTTATGGATTATAACAGGTAAAAGAAAACAGAAGGTAAAAATTCTAATTATGTGAATTATTTCCCCCCTCCATATCTTATAGACTACAAAAACTGTTATATAGATCAGGATTATGGGGAGGGGACTTGCATGTGCAATTCAAATTTCCACTATTGCAAGACTCCTCTGTAGGGAGTTCCTGAAATTACTATGGTTAAAACATCATTCTATACAGAGATAAAACTTGAAATATTTTTAATTAGTTAAAAAGTTTGGGAATGGGTAGAATAGAGATGCAGAGGACAGTTCAGTAATGGGTGCTACAATGGAATAAGGTAAGGAGCAATCTGATTCTTGTTTCCATAGGAGTTTGATAGAAGGTAGGCCTGGATTATGGCTAGAAGGGCACCCTTTGGAGAATAATTATATCATATATACCATATAATGACAAACATGTAGCAGAAAACTGTAAGGAAAGACTTAGGGTGAGAATGCATCTCCTTCATATGTTGGATACCCTGAACAAAACAACCTTTACAATCTGCTAGTTACAGAACTAGTCCCATGACCAAGTAAGTGTTAAGTCCATCTGAATGTAGTTTGAATATGAGACACACAGTCCATAGCTAGCTGATTGTGTGTATATAAACATACGATAAATTTGTGCCCATTTCCATGCATATAAATAATGGATCTACCATATATCGATAACAGTTTTTACCTTAAGCATTTACATCAGTTTGGACTCAAAACTTGGTATATTGTAGTCACTTGGTATGAATTCCAACTTTGGTTCAATATGAACCAAATTTCTGGAGATCATTTACAAATCTTAACCCCAGACCTTTTCTCAAAAATAATGAGCAATGAATTCTCTGCTTCCTCCTCCAACAATGGGCCTGTGGCTGTGACCTTATGAATTGGCTTCCTCTTTACCTCATCGACAGTTTGATCTGGTGGTAGTACTTGTTCCTGCCCTTGGATTTCTGGAGGGCAATGAAAGCTACTTTGCTAATAGTCATGAGGGCGAATGGGAATCCATTCTACATCCAAGTGAGCAGTTATTAGTGCAAAGTGATGAAGAAGAGTCCAGACTTTGCCTGAGGTCCCCATTCAGAAATCCTCTCTCTATCCACCTGAATCCAGCTTGCTTTCTGTCCAGGCACTCCTTTTTCTGACTCCATGAGATTCCCATATATTTGTTCTAATTCCATTCATGATTCTGATCCCTGGCTCAGTCGAGTTCTTGTTGTGCTCTCAGGACGATCTGAGAAAACAGGTGCTTTCCTCAGATTTTTATTTACATACAAATTATCATGTAAGACATTTATCAGCCTTTATCTAAGTCTGACTAGTCTTTACGCAGCTCTGAAGATCATAGCACCATAGAACTGCAAAAAGAAGGAATTATGGAGGCCATTAAATCCAAACTTCTCATTGTACAAATGAGCAAACTGAACCACGTGGGGGTAAGTCACTTACCTAAAGTCACACAGGCAGAACTTGAAATAAGATCTGACAGATCTGTTTCTAAACAGTCTTTAAGCATAGCAATAGATTAATTTACTTATGGATTCATCAGATCTTGTTTCAAGTTCTGTTTGACCTTGAGCAAGTAACCCCCATATGACTCAGTTTACTTATTTGAATAATGAGACATTTGGACTGAATGGCCTTTATTATCCTTTTTTTTTTTGCACTTATATATTGCTATGATCTCCAAAGCTGATGAAGGAATAGGAAAGAACTTGTTTGATGTATAAGTAAAATATTTGTGATCATATTAAATAAAAATAATTTAAACTTTAAAAATTCCAGAACCATCTTTTTAATAAAACTTTTTCTTTTCAGGCAATTATAGAATTACTGACTCTAAGAGCAAGAAAAGACCTCTGAGACCAAATAGTATGATTCATCTCTATACAAAAACCTTCTCCAAAATGAAAGCAAAAACAAAAAAAAAAACAAAGAATGTCTTTGTGTTTCTCATATTCTCCTATGTGTCTAAGTGCTCACACAAACAGATGCTCAATAAATACTGGTTATTAATGGAAATATGCTAAATTTCTACACCAGAACCTAAATTATAATTTGGACTAAGGTATCTAGTTCATATGCTACATGAAGTCTTAAATGATGTGAGTGTTTTCTACTATCTCACTATCGGAGTTTATTTACAAATGGTACTCACAGTTTCTCAGGATACAGTGTGCTTACTGGGGTAAAAATCTACCTTATTAAATTTGAAGATCTGAATTCTATTTCTGGTTCTACTAAGTAACTCTGTGATTTTTCAGCCAGTAACATAATGTCTGAGCCTCAGTTTACTCAATAGTGTGATAGAGGCTGGCACTAAAGAAAAAGTGCCAGGCTGAAGAGTGTGTTAAACTGATCACCCCAACAGGGGAGGGGCCCCAAGGGATTGGAATTTTGAGGAGGAGAAGACTCTGGCTGATAGAGGAGTTGGTCTCTCAGTCTTGAGAAGACAAAGAGAGAAGGTGGAAAAAGAGTTTCTTCTGAGGGTTACCCACCTTTCCTACTGGTTGCTGGAAATCTTTCCCTCCAACATTTCCCAGTTGAAAGGACTATTGAAGAGGAAATCTGAGAAAGACATTTTAAATCTCAGTCCAACTTTACTTCAGCCCCTGTTGCCCTGATTCTGAACAGTGGCCAAGGGGCCAAGCCCAGGATGAGTCAACCTGACTTTCTCTCAGGCTGACATAGGCCTGAGTTCCCCCCAAACTCAAGGAGGGAGGGGAAAGAGTTTTAGATAGAGACAAGGACCCCCTTTTCCCACTTTTCTTTCCCATTCTTTCTCTGCTAGTTATTCCTTTTTATTACCCCAAATGAGTTGACATTAAAATTGTTATCTTTTCCCCAAGCTGAGTGTGTGTGAACAGATCAAGGGGAGACCCTTTGGTCACTAGTAGTGGGAGGGGGACAAGAGGGACAAGAGTGAATCTGGGAGAGCAGCTTTAGCTAAGGAAGGAAGGCAGAAGGGAGAAAATCTTTAAACCCCCTCTCTTCTCTTTGAGTCAACCTTAAGCATCAGCCCTCTCCCCTGAACCCCACTTTGAGAAGGGAGGTCACCAGTCTTTTTCTCTCTATTCTCAATACTTAACCCCTCAAATACAAATAAATAAACCCTCAAATACAATAGTCAAATAATGGTGTTGCCCTTAATGATTTTCATGGTCCATTTCATATCTAATAGTCTATGGTTCTCCTGAACCTTCAAATTTTACAAAGAAAAAACAAATCTCAATATGCTTCTAATTGTCAATGGATCTTTGATCTATGTGGTTATTTCTGTAATGGAAATCAGAACACACATCTATGCTATCTCAACCTAAGAAATTCCAATCCCTGCTTCCTATTATCCCACCAAAGAGGAAGTATCCAAGGTTTTGAAATTTTTTCTTTTTGGGTCATTTTTAACATTCTACTAGCACCATTGTAATATTCAGGGTATTGAACCATTATCCCTCATTACCATCCTTTGATGGCATGCCTCCTTTCCTAGTCATACTTTTTATAAGTAAAGTACAAAATTGCAACTAAATAGAATGGTGGAAAGTAGACTGAAATTAGAATAAGCTGGACTTGATTCAAATCCTGACTGCTACTCTATCTCTGTCTCTATGAATATCCGTATGATTACATAAGGTGTATTTTCTTTAGGGTACTGCTTTTCATATGAATCAGTATAATAATGAAAGGGGCAGAAAGGAGACATTAAAGTAAAGAAAACTTATGTATTATTTGTAAAAGATGCAAAGTACTGCATGATGACCATTTTGATGCTTGAAAGGAATTTGAAAAGACTTTGGTTTCATAAAAACTGCTAAAATATGTGTAGAAAGAACTAGATGCTATTTGAGCATTTGAGGATAAAAATGATATGTAGACTGACAGGTTTAAATAGTTTTATTACTTAAAGGGGCAGAGAAACAAGTTTTATTTATCAAATGGATGTGTGAGTATGCAGAAATGAAATTTCAAAGACAAAGGCTGAGATGGAGAGTCAAGTTTAGGACTAATTAATGGTTTGAGCTTCAGATCATTATAGTCCTTCAGCTCATTTACATGTTACTGGTTTGAGATTTAAGAAGGTTAATGCTTACCTTCTGAAACTTTAAACTAAAACTTGAAAAATGAGAAATCAAATAAATATTTAGAGATTGTGAGATGATTATATAAAGACTATTGATTTCCTAAGGACAATTTAGTGAAAAATAAGTCAGTGAGTAGCAAGAGACTAAGAATGGTTAGGCAGTGATATTGGAGAGCCTGGCAGAGGAAGAAAGACTTATCAGGAAGGGAAGGAAGGCATTTTCATCAGTGCTATTTGAAGAAACCAGCAGAAAGCAAGCATTCAGCTGCCAAGAAGGTTTTAGCTGTTAGTTCCTGATTGGCTGAATAAAGATTTAAGTTCGATTGAAGAAAGTTTCAGTTCCAGTTACTGCCATCTAAAGCCACGTAAAGATTAATAGGCATTAAGATCTCTAAGAAATGACTAGCCTTTACTGCCTCTTCTGGTAAGAGGAATAACAGAAAGAGAAAAGTTTTGTAGCTGCTTTGCTGTATGAGAAATGATGGTGATGCTTAATTGAGCTACAAAAACCATAAAAACTGAAGAGCTGACTAGACTGGTTTGCCTTGCCTAAAGAGTCAACCTAAGTTATTTTGCTCTGAGTTCTGTTCCAATTAGATGTTGCAGATGAATGAACTGCTGACTTGGCTGCTCTGTAGTACCTTGATAGAGCAGTCATGGTTAAGTTTGCTGTTCTCTAGCACAAAAAGAACTGCTAACCAAATCCATAGTGTGGCAATTTTCTAATGCCCTCTAAGGGCTTTTTTCCATTGAAAATGGTTGTAAATGGTTTATTGTTTTGAGAATTGAAGAGAAGTGGATTTGGCCAACTAAAACCTAGTAAAGACCAACATAGAAGTAATTAACAATGAAGATGTTTCCTATGGTGTTGATGTTCCCAAAGGGACCAGTGGCATCAAAGTCTGAATTCCTTACCTCGGGCATATTGGTTTTCCTCCCTTATGTCTTTCTTTGCCAGGTTTCTATAACTACGTACCTTATCTCCTTCACTAATAGAGTACCCTTTGAAGGAGTGTGACCCACGTTTATGTATGAAAGGTAATATATTTATCATTCTTGCACTTGCTTTAATTGATGTGCACCTATACTGTTATTTCTTTTGCCTCTTTCATAAATGAATCATTATGTGTAAGACCTAAAAGTATCATTGTAAGTGCCTGTTTTTTTTTTAAATGGAAGCACACCAAATGGTGTTTAACAACTAAAGTGGTGACTAGGAGGAGCGTATTACCCCATAAAAGGGCTATCACTAGAATCCTAAGAGGATTTGAATGTATCTATAGTGATAGAGTCATAGTCCTTCTCTGAGAAAGAGATCTATAAAAATAAGGGCAATATGGAGTGATCGAGAGTAAGTGTCCAAACAATTAGTCAGCCAGAAGGATTTATTAATAATTCACTATGTACCAGGCATTTTGCTAATCACTGAGGACTCAAAGTAAAGTAAAGATGCATCCCCTGCCTTCAAGGAGCTCATATAATACTTACAGGGAAGAAAACATGCAAATAACTATACATACAAATATTTTCAGTGCAAATGGCAGGCAATCTCAGAGGGAAGGCATACCCATGTGGGAGGTAAGGCATGATACAGTGGGTACACATACCCCATATACCCAGTACACTTGGGATTCTTGAGGTCTCCCAGACAAGCATTGTTCCCATAGGCTAGTCACATGTGCTTTTAAAAAACATCCTTCCTTTTGTCTTATAATCAATACAATACAATACAAAACAATACAATACAATAAGCAAAAACAATTATAATCAATACCATATAATCAATACAAAAAATACAGTATTGATTCCAAGGGAAAAGAGCAGTAAGGGCTAAACAATGGGGATCAAATGACTTGCCCAGGGTCACACAGCTGGGAAGTGTCTAAGACCAGATAACAATTCACTCTATGACCAAGACTTCACATTTCATATGCTACCCATCCACTCTATTTTCTGAAATTCGCCATGAAATGTTACTCAGATGTTTAGCTTGACAGCTGTGATGATATTTACTTCACCATTGAAGCAAAAATGCTGTTCACATTCTTTTCCTGGGGAGGAAAGGGGGACATTCCTGCCAGAGATCTAAGGATGCTCTTCATTACATCTTCTCTTCACTCTATTACATGTACCTTAGAGCTGAGCTGCAGCTGCAGAAACCAAATCAGCCAAGTACCCCTTCCGTCAGGAAATCTGAGCAGGATCAATATGAAGACAAACTCAGTGTCCTACATAATTTGCAAGCCTAAGGAGTCAGAGAACAAGGGTGGTGAGACAAAGACCAACCACCAAGCCAACTTTGTTTTCTATTTTGGGCTACAGGGACTGTAAAAGAAATAAAGAAAGAACATTCAGCAACAGAAATTAATTTTGATTTCCCCCTGGTGGTCTAGCAAACCAAACTTTCTCACACTAAGGAAAATAAGCAGGAAAGCTAAAGTTATTGTTGCTTTCTGGGGTGTTGTGGTGGGAGAGTTGGAGAGTAGTAAAGTGGGTAGAAAATACTTTGCACCAATCCTTGAGAAAAAATGGCAAATGTAGCATCATTTGAATGGGGTTTCCTTTGCTGTTTTTTTTTTCCAGCTACAACTGAAATGATAAGGCTTTTTTTTTAAAAAAGACAATTTGTCCAGAGATTTAATAAATCTTTCTTTAAAAGCCCTTCAAGAATAAATGACAAAACTTATCATATAATAGGCAAGTGAGTGATAGGGAAAGACTGAGTCAGAAGACATGAGTTCAAATCCTGATTCTGCAACTTTGGATATATCACTTAGCATGGCTGAACCTCAGTATCCTCAATTATAAAACAAATGGAATTGACTGAATGGTTCCCAAGGGCCTTTCTATCTATATATCTATTGCCTTATGATACAGAGAATCGCATCCAAAGCTCTCAAAATCAGTCACTATGTTGTCTGTCCAACCTTATTCTGCCCTACTTTTCTTCTAACTCACTATATTCAAGCCAGACTAAACCACTTAGCAATATAGGCTCTTGATCTGGAAGGGACTTCATGCTATCTAGTCCAGCTTCACTGGAATATAGCTGAGTTGAAATTCCATTTTTCCCCAATCACATGTAAAAACAACTTTTAAAAATTCATTTTCTTAAAAGTTGAATTCCAAGTTCTCTCCATCCTTCTGATGCTCTCTTCCTCACTCCTCTCTGCTGCACTCTCTCCCTGAGACAGAAAAGAATCTGATATAGATTTTATATGTATTATCATAAGAAGACATTTTCTCATATTAATCATTTTGTGGAAAAGTTCTTAAATGGAAAAAAGAAAGAAAATGAAATCCAATTCTTTCTCAGAGGGCAGATGACATTTTTCATCATGTACCTCTGGGATTGTCCTAGATCATTGTATTTCTGAGAATAAATAGATCATTCAAAATTGTTCATTAAAAAATACTATTGTTTCAGTGTATAATTTTCTTCCATTTCTGCTTACTCCACTTTGCATCAGTTCATGTTTCCAGATCTTTTTGAAATCACACCACTTGTCATTTCATTTAAAACAATAGTTTTCTATAACTATTATATACTACAATTTGTTCAGTTACTCTACAACTGAAGGACAACCCTTTAATTTCTAATTCTTTGCTATTATTTGAAGGAATTTTTTTTTTGTAGAATAGGACCTTTCCCTTTTTATTTGCCTCCTTGGGATATAGACCTAATAATGGTTTTGTTTCATCAAAGGATATTTAGAATTTTAGATTCTTTTCAACATAGTTCCAAATTGCTCTCCATAATGGTTACATCAGGTCATAACTCCACCAACACAATGTATTAGCATCCCAATTTTCCCGCATCCCCTCCAACATTTATAATTTTCCTTTTCTGTCACATTATGCCTATCTGATAGCTATGAGTGGTACATCAGAGTTGTTTCATTTTGTATTTCTTTAATTATGAGATATTTATAGCCTTTTTCACATGACTATAGATAGCTTTGATGAAATTCCAAGTCTAATGTTAGCACTGTGATCATATAAAAGTCACAGAACCATAGATTTAAGAACAAGGGAAGTAACCAATAATTTTATGTGAGTACTTTGTCCCAGGCACTATGCTAAGCACTCTCCAAGTATCATTTGGAAGGAAGTTTAGACTTAAAATGAGGCCCTGAGAAATGAAGAGTACCTTACCCAACAAGAAAGAGGCAATCAATTACATAGTGAGAATTTAGACCTCAATATTTTGACTTCAGGTATAGCATTTTACTGAGATAAAAAACTTGTACCTAAGCCTGAGGCAAGTCTTTAAGCTATCAGTATCTCAAGGGTCAATTGAATCAACAAGGGGAGGGGGTTCTAAGATCCCTCAGACCATCACATCATCCCCCCCCCAAGCCTACCTATAATTAGATAGGGAAAATGAGCAAACAATAAAAAAGCACCTAACTCTAAAGAATTTTTATAGAGAAAAAGAACAAGGTATGCACACTGAAGGGACAATGAAAGCAAAGGAAACACATGCAAAGTCCAAAAGAAAACTATGGATTGGGAACAGCTTCTGGAAGAATTCAAAAATGACTTCAAAAACCAATTAAGAGAGATAGAGGAAAAGTGGGAAAGAAATGAAAGTGATGCAAGAAATTGACCAATTGATAAAGGAGAACCAAAAACTGTCAGAGGAAATTAGGCCTTAAAAATCAGAATTGACCATATAGATATTAATGATATCATGAAAAATCAAGAAACAAGCAGAATCAGAGGAATGAAAAAAAACAGAGGAAAACATGAAATATCTTATGAAAAAAGCAACTGATCTGGAAAATAGATATAGGAGATACAATTTTTTAATTATTAGACTACTGAATGCCATGATCAAGAAAAAATTGTGTACAACATATTACAAGAAATTATCAAAGATAACTGCTCAGAGATGCTAGAACAAGAAAATAAAATTATAATTGAAAGAATTCATAGATCACCTCCACAAAGAAATCCTTGAACGACAACCTCAAGAAATGTAATAGCTAAATTCCCTAAGAAAAAGACCCCAAGGCCAGATGGATTAATAAGTGGATTTTGTCAAACATTCAAAGAACAACTAAGTCTAATACTACAGAAACTATTTCAAAAACTAGGGGGAGAGGGAATAATATTACCTAAGTCAAAAAAGAGCAAAAACAGAAAGAAAACTATAGACCAATCTCCCTAATGTATATTGATATTTGAAATAAAATGCTAGCAAGATTACAACATTTTATCAGAAGATTATTATACAATGATCAGGTGAGCTGTATACCAGGAATGTATTGACGGTTCAGTATTGGAGGAGGGAATCAGCATAACTGACCATATCAATAACAAAAACAATAGGAATCACATGGCTATTTCAAAAAATTCAGAAAAAGCAGTTGACAAAATACAAAAACCTTGGGAAACAGTAGAATAAAGGGAACAGTCCTTAACATAATGAATGAAATCTATCTAAAACTGTCAGCAAGCATTATCTGTCCTGGGAACAAATTAAAAGGCTTCCCAGAAAGTTCATAGGAAAGCAAGGATGTCTGTTATTACCACTGTTATTTATTGTAGTAAAATGGTCACTATATAAATAAGAGCAGAAAAGGAAATTGAAGGAATTACAAAATGTAATAAGGAAAATAGTTATCATTCTTTGCAGATGATATTGTAGTATACCTACAAAACCTTAGAGAATCAACTTAAAAAACAAGAATTAGCAACTTCTACAAAGTCAAAGGATATAAAATTAACCCATATAAATTATCAGCATTTCTATTTATCACAAACAAAATCCAACAAGAGATAGAAAATGAAATTCTATTAAAAAACTCTACACTATATAAAATACCTAGGGGTATACCCAGAACAAACCAGCAACTAAATGAACCCAATTACAAAACACTTTACACAGTCAGGCCTAAACAAATGGCAAAGCATTAATTGCTCATGAAGAGGCCAAGCCAATACAGTGTAAATGACAATCCTAACTAAATTTTTTTTATCTTTTCAAGGCCATTAATCAAACTACCCAATATTATTTCATGGAACTAAAAAATATTATAAATTTCATTGGAAAGAACAAAAGGCCAAGAATATTAAGGGAATTAATGAAAAAAATATGAAGAAAGGAGGTTTGGCTATACTAGACATCAAACCACATTATAAAGCAGTAATCATAAAAAATATGGTACTGGGACACAGAGAGGTGGATCAATGTATAATAGATTAGGACACCTGGCAGTTAATATCCATAATAATTTTGTTTTCAATAAACCCAAAGTTCCAAGCTTTGAGGGAAAGAATTCACTATTTAGGAAAAAACTCCTGGGAAAACTGGAAAGCAGTATGCTAGAGATTAGGCATGGACCAAGCTTTCATACTATATTCCAAAATAAATTCAAAATGGATGCTTGATGTAAAAATAAAGGGTGACAACATAAGTAAGTTAAAGAAACATGGAAAAGTTTACCTGTCAGACTTACAAATAAAGGAAAAATTTTATGAACAAGACAGAAAGAACATCACAAAGATGAAATAGATAATTTTGTGGGTTGTAAAATTAATAATCAATAACTAAATATTATATTTTATAAAATTGTATTAATAATAACTAAAATAAAAGAACTGCCTGACTTCAGCCTGGTTGTGGGTCCAAGAGCTTGAAGAGGGAGGAGTTACAGCCACTTAAATATAATCACGCAAAATGTGGGGAAACAGGAAAATGGAATTTTGGGAAATACTAAGGGACTTCTGGGGGATAAAGTCCAAAGGCTCAAAATCTCCATTTATACATTTTGATTACAACAAATTTAAAAAGGTTTTGTACAAATAAAACCAATGTACCCAAAATTAGAAGGCAAACAACAAAGTTTAGGGGAAATTATATAGCAAGTATCTCTGATAAAAGCCTCATTTCTCAAATATATAGAAAACTGAGTCAAATTTATAAAAATACAGAACATTCTCCACTGAGAAATGGTCAAAGGCTAAGAACAGGCAGTTCCCAGAGGAAGAGATTAAAACTCTCCATAGTCCCATGAAAAACTCCTCCAGATCACTATTGATTAGAGAAATACAAATTAAAACACTCTGAGATACCACTTCATATCTACTTCATTGGTTAACATGAACAAAAATGGAAATGATGAATGTTGGAGGAGATATGGGAAACTGGAATCCTAATATACTGTTAGTAGAACAGTGAACTGATACAAACATTCTGGACAGCATTATGGAACCAGGCTCAAAGGGTCACAAAACTATGTTTACTCTTTGACCCAGAAATACTACTCCTGAGCCTATATTCCAAAGCAATCAGAGATAAGGGGAAAGGATCTACCTGTTCCAAATATTGATAGCAGCTCTTTTTTGAGCAGGCAAAGAATTGAAAGCAGAGGGGTTGTTCACTACTTGGGGTTTAGATGAACAAGTTGTGGTATCTGGTTGTAATTGAATACTTTTGCACCATAAGAAACAGTGAACAGAATGAGTCAATAAAAACCTGGAGAAACTTATATGAACTGATGCAAAGTGGGTAGAAACCAGGAAACAAGGTATAGAATAGCAGAAATATTACACATTGGTCAACTGAGAAGGACTAAACCACTCTCAGCAAAGCAAGTCTCTAAGACAACCACAAGGGACTCATGAAGAAAATACTATCCATAGCCAAACAAGAAACTGTTGGAACCTGAGTGCAGATCAAAATGTGCCATCTTCCATTATATACCATCAATGATATATCTAATATATGTGTGGTATGCCTTCTATCATAGTAATATGGAAATATATTACATGAAAATGTGAATATAACCTATATCAGACTATTCACCACCTCAGGGTGGGAGTGAGGATAGGAAGGGAGAAAATAAGAATTTTATAATGTTAAAAAAATTGTCAAAAAATTGTTTACATGTAGGTAAAAATATAAAATAAAATAGTCAACTGGAAGTAATTCAAGAATGAAAATAAATTAAGGTAGCTCATCTTGAAGTATTCTATAACACATTTTCAACCTATTTTCTCAATAAAAAATAGGTTATTCACCTGGAAAGTGGAACACATTCCTATTTCTGTTGCTTGAGAGCTCAAAATGCAGTGTTGTTTTATCAATAAATAGTTTAAATCTGTGACTTCATACCAGACAGCCTTATTCAAAGGTTCCATTACTCAGTCATTTCTTCTATGACAAAGCCTTGGATCCTTAGAGTTGGCTGCGTTGAATTAGATTGTTGAGCCCTCTGAAGACATCATGATGTTTATGTTAACATTTTAAACTTCTGTCACATAATTCTGACTTTGTGGAGGTGAAAATTATAATAAAATTGTTATTATAAGTAGCCTTAGTAAGCACATTTCTACCTCTCAAATAGGTAAAATTTCTTCATGACATCTGCATATGATTAAAGTAAAGGTTCTATATGAATAGTCATTATGTTACATTTTATCTTCTAGGATATAATATAAATTCCTCAGCATAGAATTTAAAGCTATCTACCATCTGGTTCTTACCTGCCTAACTTGGCTACATAATTCCCCTTCATGCATTCTTTATGTTACAGCCAAACTATCCTACATGTTGCTTTCTGAACCTGGATATTTCACTTCCAATTACCATAGACCTGGTTGGAATTCACTCCGCTCTAAATTATGCCTCTTACAATACTTTGCTTCATTCAAACCTGTTAAAATTACATATACTATAGGAAGCATTCTCCAACTACTTCCCTCTCCTCCAATTATCAATGTTATTTCCCTCTTTGAATTATCTTGTATTTATTATCTGTGTACATGTTATTTAATCCTCATGGAATATAAATTCCAGAAAGGCAGGGACTATAATTTCTTTTTAAAGCAATTCTAACTATTCATTCTGATCAGAATGACTAAAGGTTAAAAGATAATGATGAACAGTATTGTCCATGAACTCAAGAGACTTTTATTCCACAGTGAGTAAATAGCATGCACAAGGATAGATACATGATAATTCAAAGAGAGAACAACTTGGGGGTTGGGAAAAGATCCAGAAAGTCTTACTATAGAATATGTAAATTCTAAGTAAAATTAGGGAAAAAATAAAAAGTGGTATGGTTTACTGTTAAAAGAAGCTCAATCCTGTACTATCTGAACAAGTCATTAACAATAATATTGATAAATAAAGATGGGAAATGAACAATAGAAATTACATTAACTTCAATTATGATAATATTCTATGGAATCTAACAAATTTTAATTAATTACTGCAATGACATCAAAAGCAAACATATAACCTAACCAAATGGAGAGAGATGACTGCCAAAGGCAACATAGAGTTTGAATATAAACTTGCTTGTATAAGTTTATGAAGAAGGATGATGGATGATTAATTATGAGCAGTATTGTTTCATAAGGAAGAGAAAATCAATGATTTTGACGATAACTTGGTAATAAATCAACTAAGCATAGTTGTCTCATCCTGAGGACATTTAAGGCCAAAAATGAAAGTAGCACAACAAACAGAAGAAAAATGGAAAAGATTTGTGAAAATAATCAAATAAATGTGCAGAAAAGGATCTTATATTCTCTACATCTTTTGACTAATTGTGAAGTGGTAAAGTACGATTTATTATTGTCTTTCTCTTTTGAAAATCTCTTTTCCCTACTAGTATCCTCATCAGTGATATCATTGATATATATATATACATATATATATATATATATAAGATATATAAGTTTCATAAAGATTTTGTTTTAATGGGGAAAATGGGACACTAGGGTATATAGGTCAATATGATTTCCTTCTTTCTGGCATGTGTATATGTACACACACACACACACACACACACAAATACATTCAAATATATTTTCTCCCTCCATCTTATATAGTGAAACCATTTTACTTCAACTCTAATATCATAGTCTTAGATATTTTGAGAGGAGGTAGAAATGGCATTTAATGGAAGAAAAATTAGAAAATAGCCATATTTGACCAAAATTAGATAGATAGATAGATAGATAGATAGATAGATAGATAGATAGATAGATAGATGGATGAATGGATAGATGGATAGATGGATGGATGGATGGGTGGATGGGTGGATGGATAGATAGATAGATAGATAGAAATTTCATGATAGTGGATTTTCTGAATATGTCTACATATATATATACATATTTGTACAGAACTATGAGGATCAATAGGTAAGTATTTCTGAAAGTAGAATACATATCAAAGGCATTGGAAAAAATTAGATTTTATTAATACACCTTCCCCAAAAGGTGATTGAGAGAAAACTAACAACTTTTGACCTATATACCTACTCTCTCATCCAGATGATGTCTTCATTAGAATTCCTTATATGCAATCAAGAACAATATTGATAAAGATATTAGTAAAGTATAACACTGATAGCCAACAAAGGACCACCTCTCTACCACTTCACAATTATCTGAAAGATGTATCGAATATAAGAATCTACTGTGCACATTATTTGATTTTTTTGAAAAGAGTTGATTTGATAGAGCAAAATAATAATAATGATAATAATAATAATTAACATTTAGACAGTTCTTACTAATACATAATTAGGTATTGTGCCAAGCACTTCACAATTATCATCTCACTTGATTGTCAAAAGAGCAAGATAGTTGTTATTCTCCCCATTTTACAGATGAGAAAACTGAGGCAAACAAGGCTTGCCCAGGGTCACATAGCTAATACATGTCTGAAGTTAAATTATAACTTGGGTCTTCTTGATTCTTCATTCTATCCACTGTGATACCTAGCTGCCCTCATTTATTTATAGTGTGTCCCACTCCTACATAAGGATCCTCTAAATTCTCTGAAAGACATAAGAGAAATAACCCTATTTATTGATTTTATGATCATCAACACTAGATGAGGCATAAACCAAAGTTATGTATACTTGAAAAAAATGTTCCCTACTGTATTGGAGACCTAACCATGCAGAGGTGAAAGTGAAGAGAGAAAGTCCCTGTAAGTAATTGCAAATGGTCTAGTTTGTAGATGATGTCATTGAGTTAATGGTATCAAGTTGTAGAGTAATTCAGGGACTCCTGGAAGAAAGCTATAATCATTTTAAAGAGGTTGACCCATTCATCAATACAGTAAAGATCAAACATGAGAAATGTTCATTGCCTGGATTACTACATGAATTTGCAATATAAACTTGATAGAGTTTATCCATTGGTCCACTAGGACAGAGAAGTTCAGATAGACAGTAAGTTGGACCCAGAATTGAACAGGAGAGGAATGGTCTGAATGCTTATGGGAAACTTCCTACAAGTACTTTTCCTGACCCAAAGCACATCAGAAGAGTAAAGGCCAGTATTTTCCAGGCTAACATTCTATCCAAGTAATTGTTTTCTGGCATCAAAACAGAGAATATATAACAGTTACCAAAAAGTTAAAAATGAATTTTACAAAGAAGGGGATGAATAGGCACAGTGTGGATGTGAAATGACTACAATATATAATGAACAGAATAAAGAATAATTTAAAAAACAGAAATAAAAAATTATTTTATGATGAAAAGAGATGAGTTGGTCACAAAACAAGGGATGACAGATAGACAGAATGCTTCACTGGGACCCTAAAAATGTTAGAAAAAAATTAAGGAAGTCAGTCCTCTAGCATATTTGGTAGATTGTCTATTGTGGACTTATGGAAAGATAAAGACAAGAGTAGCATAGGATGTGCAGGCATGGATTGTTTACAATTTTCATAGTTAGGGGGAACTCCAAAATTTATGAGATAACAGATCCATTTAAGCGTTTGTACATTTTAAATAATAAAAATGTTGATGATAACAATAAAAAATTAAATATGCATATAGTTTGTTTTTTATAATTTTTAAATACTTCATGCTGTATAAAGTACTTTCCTTATATTATCTTATTTGAACTTAAAGATTTGCTTTGCATGTTTGTTGAACTGACTGTGAAAGTTATACCAGTGAAAAATATATGTTAGGGAAAATAGACTGTAACAGTAAATCCCAGCAACTGGACCAAAGGATCATCGTTGGAGAAGAGTACCTCAGCAATTCCTTTTAAATTCTTCAATTTCTCCCTTACATGCAGGGGCAGTTGAAAATTGGAATTTGCACAGGTAATACTGGTCCAATAAAGCTTTGGAAAATCAATACCTAATGTCTTTATCTTGTGCAGCCTAGGATCTCTCATTCTCTTGGGTCCACCTCCCTCCAGATGCTCATCTGCTATCTTTCCAATATACTTCTCAGCTAAACATTTTAAAGTTTATGTTTTAAGATATTTTTGACATTTAATTTTTCAAAATCAAAGTTGTTTTACAAAGGAAAACAATCTCAGAAACGGAAGCTATTTTGCAGAAGGACATCAGTGTGATCATGTATTCAATTTCATACCAGAATGTATTCCTTAAGTGTAATCTCTTTCAAATGAGGGTAATCATTTCAATGAAATGAAATCCTAAGAGCACATATGGTGCACATCTGCCCACAAAGCTTTAAGTTTGTTCCCAGTACTAAAATTCACTCCCATTATATCACAGCTGGGTAAGCAATTTTTTTAAAGTATTTGTATGCAACATGGTATATAATCCATCACCCATCTCTCTAGAATGACTGCACCCAATATTATTACACAAGGAACAGAAGCAATAAAGACCTTGGAATGTTAAAACTGAAATAACTTATCAATATTAGATATGCATCTGGCTTAGATATGTAGAAAATGAATCCATATTCCAATTGGACACAAGTAAGTATTTGAGAATATCTACAAGGGGGGCAATTATTCCTTTTATAAGTTTTCCAGCAAAAGAATTTTATACAATGCAATTGAAGCCAAAAACTTTTTTTAATAGTAGGCATTTACTGAAGACATAGTGTTAAATACTTAGGAAAAGAGATCTAAGTAATACAGTGCCTGGTCACATGAAAGTAAAAATCTGGACAAAATAATAATTTTAAAAATTCCACTGAAAACTAGATGGAATGTGGAAATTGGGAAAAGTCTTATTTCGTTTATCATTTGGTCAATTGGTCAATTAATCAAAAATCCTTCCTTAAGGCTTCACTATGTTCTAGGCACCACAGGAGGTATGGATGAAAAGATAGTCAAGTTGGGGAATCTATGCAGCACTGGCATGGAAGAAGTATATCTCATAATTGCACAAAGACACAGATGTGGGAAATGGAGGATCCTATGTAGGAACAACTTACCAGGACAATTTGATTGAAACACAAAGGCCATGAAAGGGAAAAATGTGAACTCAGATTAGAAAAGAAAATGGGAACTCTTTTGGTGGAAAGTTTTTAATATCAGGTTAAATATTCTGTATTTTAGCCTCAACACTATAGGAGATAGAACATATTGAGGTGGGAGAGAGGTTGCCATGATCATATTTTTTAGCTTGTTGTCTTTCTTCCTGGGAGAGAACCAAAATGGCATCACTATGTTGGGGTCAATGTACAGTGTTTCAAACAATTCCTGAATAAAACAAAATGAACTTCGTTAGTATTTTTTAAAGCATTTACCTTCTGTCTTGGAATCAGTATTGTGTGTATTAGTTCCAAGACAGAAGAGCAGTAATGGCTAGGCAATTGGAATTAAATAACTTGCCCAGAGTCTGAAGTGGCTGAGGCTAAATTTGAACCTTGAACTTCCTATCGCTAGGCTTGGCTCTCTATTTAGCTGCTTTTGCTTTATTTGGATTGTTCAAACTTGTTTAAAAATATTGATTTGGCAGCTGTTTAGTGAATGGAGGTGGAAAGACACTAAAGATAAATAGTAACTGTATAAAAATACTTGTATATATAAAGGGCTGTCCATTATCTACTCTGGCATGAAAAGAAGGGTAGAAATTTCTTTCAATTGGCTTCAGTGCATTCCTTTGTTTAGCATCTCTAATGAGAAAAAATTCATGATTTTGTTCTTTCTGTGTCAATGAGCTGTGATTCACAGTGAAAGGGATATTAGAGGGGAAATAGCTGAAGCTCCAGCTTCATCCAATAATTCCTTCAGTCATCAATCATCCAGTGTCCAGTACTATGCACCAAAAACATTGGATGTTTAGATGAGATCAGTCTTTATCTTCCTAAAACGCACAGGTACAAAGGGATGCTGATTATGTGAATGGAGAGAAGGGAGGTATACTTGAGAGATGATCTAAAGGTAGAAATGGGAAGATTGGGTATATGGGAGGAATGTGAGTGAGCAGTAGAGGATGACACTAAGATTTCATGTGTACCAATCTGGAGGGCGGGCAGGGATAGTGGTGCCCTCTGTAATAAGAATTAAGTTCAGAAGAAAGAATGATTTGGGGGAGAAGATAATGTGCTCTCTTTTAGATATGTTCAGTTTGAGATTTCTACAGGGCAATCATTTCTTAGACAGAAGATGGAAACGTGTAGATAGATTGGAAAAGCTCAAAGTATGGATAAGGTTCTTATAGTACTTAGTACAAAAGTATCCATGTGGTCATGAGAAAATTAACTTTGTGACCTTCCATGTTAGTTTCTGGTTGTCCCTTCGGCATTTAAATATAAAATGAAAGTGCAGCCCAGTCTTGTTTTCTTCATTTAATAATACTTATTAATGGTAGCACTTTCAATTTTTAATTGAAGTGCTACTGGTCCCAGGGATATAAGAAGAGATTCCTAATTGATCCATTTTTCAGGCTTTGCACTTGTGCTGCCTTTGATATTATCTTTTAATAGCAGATACTCTTTAAGGCCTCCCTCTCTCTGGCCTGCAGAACAGTTGGATTTTGCATCTTATAAAAAAGCTTCAGGTATAATCTATGGGATCTTGACACTCTGGCAAAAGTTTTAAACTGGGGGAATAGAGAATATATTCATAAAAATCTAGATAACAACATACTTCCAGTGTGTTATCATTGGTATAAGATTTACTTGAGAGGGAGTATGGAGAAGTTAATAGAGAATAGTCTTAGAAATCGGGAAGATACCTACTTTTGTCTTACTTCTGACATAGTCTAGCTGTGTGACCCTGGGCAAGTCATTTATTCTCTCAGTGGCTCAGGAAATCCTCTGTGAGTCAATAAACATTTTTGAAGTGGCTACTATATGCCAGGTACTGTGTGTGTTAAGTTTGGGAGTTATCCAAAATGGTAAAACATTGTACTTTTCTCAAGAAGCGCACAGTCTAATAGAGGGACAACCTGAAAACCATTCTGTACAACCAACCTATATACAGCATATTAACAATAAGGAAGGTTGGGAAAGGTATCCTGTAGAAGGTAAGATTTTATTTGGGACATGAAAAAAGCCAGAGAAACTAAGGAGGAGGAGGGAGATGAGGGAAAGTTTTGCAGACATGAAGAACAAAGAATGAGAAGGTTTAGATTCAAAAAATAGAGTACCTATTAGTGTTACTTGATCTCAGAGTATGGGAAATGGAGGCAAAGTATGAAAGGCATAAGAAGACTGGAAAGATAAAGAGGGCAGTTTATGAAGGGTTTTGAATGCCAAACAGGGAATTTTATGTTTTATTCTAGAGATAATTGAGAACAATTAGAGTTTAATGAGCAATGGGTTGACATAGCCAAACGTGTAATTTAGGAAGACCTGCTTGACAGTTGAGGGTTAGATGAATTGGAGTGGGGAGAAACTTGTGGAACAGAAAACAACCATAAAACCATTGCTCAGATGTTAACTGATGACATTCTGGACCAGTGTGGTGACAGTATCAGAGGAGAGAAGTGAGTAAATGCAAAAAGTGTTATGAAGGTAAAATGGATAAACCATGGCATCAGATTTGATATGAGGAGAGAGAAGATTGGAGGGGTAAAAGGGGGAGGGAGGGAGGGAGAGTTGGGGAGGAGGAGAGGGAGAAGAAAGGCAGGAGGATGACACCTAGGTTGTACGACTGACTGGAAGGAGAAGGGAATGATTTCAGGAGAAAAGACAATGAGTTCAGTTTTGGAAATGTTGAGTTGAAGAAGTACATGAATCACCCAGTTCAAGATATCCTCACAGCAGCTGGAGATGCAAGTCTGGAGGTCAGCTGGCAGGTTAGGGCTGGATAAGTAGATGTTAGAAGCATCAACATAGAGGTGATAATTGAATCCTTTGGGGATGAAGAGATCACTAAGTAAAATGACATATAGGGGGAAAGGACCTAGGAAAGAGTCTTGTGGGACATCCACATATAGTGATCATGATCTGGATGAAGAGCCATCAGAAGAGGCTGAGAAGTATCATTCAGACTGATAAAAAGAAAATCAAAAGAAAGAATTGTCACAAAAACCTAGAGGAAAAGTATTAAGGATAAGAGGGTTATTGGTAGTGTTAAAAGTGACAAAAGACAAAAAGGTTGAAAAATGTGCATCACTTTTGGCAACTAAGAGATCATTGATAACCTTGGAAAAAGCAATTTCGATTGAACAATGAGGGTAGAAGATAGACTGTAGAGTTGAGAATGAGAGAGAAGGAAGTAGAGGCTTCTATTAGAGATGGCTTTCTCAATGAATTTAGCCTCAATAAATTAAAGGAAGGAATATCTCAGACAATAGTAGCAGAAATATAAATCAATTCAGGGTTTTCCAAGTATGGAGAAAATATGGATATACTTAAAGGTGAAACAAATTAGTTAATAGAAAGGGAGAGACAAAAGATAAGTGAGGGAGTAGGGAGGACAAAGAGGACAGTCTGCTGAAGGATATAATAGTAGTAGTGGTAGTCTGTCGGTGATCGAGAATGACGATTGTCTTTGTGCAGTTTCATTTACGGTGAACCCTCATGTGGCTTTGAAGTCCAAAGACTGAGGCGCAGAGTTTGTGGCACACGGGGCCTGGGACACCAGTTGTTACGGGAGGTGCAGTTGTGGCCTGGTGTCGGCGTTCACGCGCAGCGGCAAGACGTCAACGTCTCTCATCTCAAAGGTGGTGGCGGCATGGTGAATGTGGGTTCACCAGCTGCTTCTGTCAGAGGCAGCGAGTTCTAGTTGCTTTGGTGCAATGCCAGCCCACTTCAAGTTGGACTTTAGCTGATCCTTGAATCTTTTCTTTGGTCGGCCTTGTTTCCTGAGTCCAGCTGACAGTTCACCATAGAATACCTGTCTTGGTATTCACTGTGGGTGCATGTGGATGATGTGTCCAGACCATCGTAGCTGGGTTTTGAGGACCAGGACTTCGATGCTGGTGGAGTTGGCTCTGTCGAGGACTTGCTGGTTGGTGATTTGGTCCTGCCATCGGATCCTCATGATTGACCGGAGAGAGCGTTGGTGGAATTGCTCCAGCTGTTTCATGTGCTTCCAGTACAGTGTCCAGGTCTCACAACCATACAGGAGCAAGCTGAGGACCACTGCGTTATACACTTTGAGCTTCAGTGCAGTGCTTACACCTCTGTGTTGGAGGACTTTGGAGCGCAGTCACCTGAGTGCCTGGCTGGCCTTTTGGATCCTGGCATTAATCTTGTGGTCTAGGGACCCGTCGTTGGCAATGGTGCTGCCCAGGTACTTGAAAGTGTTGATGTTAGAAAGCTGCGTGCTGTCGATTGTAATGCATGGCTGGTTAGTTGGCCTCCCTGGTGCAGGTTGGAACAGCACCTCTGTTTTGCTGAGGCTGATAGTCAGGCCAAACAGTTTTGTTGCGGTGGAGAACCTGTCCACAATGGTTTGGAGATGATTTTCTTGGAGGGCCATGAGAGCACAGTCATCTGCAAAGAGAGCTTCCAGGATGAGTCTCTCTGTTGTCTTTGTTTTTGCAGTCAGGCAGCGAAGGTTGAATAGTGAGCCATCCAGTCAGTATTTGATGTAGATGCCCAGGTCTAGATCCATCACAGCATGTCGTAATACTTGGGTGAAAAATAGGTTGAATAGTACCAGAGTGAGGACACAGCCTTGTTTCACACCATTGGAGATGTTGAAGCGATCGGAAGTCTCTCCACCAGATAGGACTTCCCCTGTCATGTCGACATGAAAGAGCTGGATCAGTTTGACAAATTTTGCTGGGCAACCGAGCTTGCTGAGGATCTCCCACAATGCTTCCCTGTTCACTGTGTCAAACACTTTTGTCAGGTCTATGAAGACAATGTAGAGACTCAGGTTCTGCTCAAGGCATTTTTCCTGCATTTGCCTCACTGTGAAGACCATGTTGATGGTGCTATGATCTGGTCAGAAGCCACATTGTGATTCAGGCAGGTTCTGCTCTGAAACAGATGACAGGAGTCTGTTGAGTATAACACGGGTGAGGATCTTACCAGCAGTGGAGAGTAATGAGATGCCTCTGTAGTTGTCACAGGCTGCTCATGAGCCTTTGTTCTTGTATAGGGCTATGATGGAGGAATCTCTGAGTTCTGGGGGCATGTCTCCTCTTGCCATATGAAGGATATAATAGAAATAATGTATTTATAGAAGAGTTTGCTTTGGCTAAGATAAGATCCACTTCTTCTAGTGAAAAGGGAGTAAAGGAGGAGACAGTGGTAAAAGGCATCTGAGTGATAGGATAGATAAGGAGGGGAGAAGAGATAAGCAAAATTTGAAAAAGGGCTAAGATTAGGACTAGTTAAGATAGTAGCACAAATAAGTACTAAGTATAAAGAACTTAAATAACATGGTTTATTGAATGAGTTGGATAATTTGGGTGTTTTTAATCATTGTAGGCATACTGCATCTTAAGACAAGAAAGAAAAAATAATTTAAATATTTGAATGAACTTTTGTTCATAGATAAAAAATGAAATGAGCAAAAATTCTGTGAAATATAATATTTTACAAATTGATTTGATGACAAAAACAGTGAAATTTTGGATGCTAATGAAAGAAACAGTCTAAAACCATGTAGGAATAATATAGAATGTGAAACATTAAAAATAATATTGGGAACACGTACACTTTGAAATAAATCACCAGTTCCATGAAAACCTTTGATGGTAAATTTGAGAAGGTGGTGGAAAAATGTGGTAATACAGAAGAGACTATAATAAATAGCCCTTCTCCCAAACCTAATATATTGAATATCTCAGTTCTCTTAAAAGATGCAACATGGAGTAATGGAAAGAACACCAGAGGCATAGTCAGGAAAGTTGTGTGTGTCTATTGGTTCTTCCTTTGTGAGCTCTGTGACCACAGGCAAATCCTATACTCATTCTAAGTGTTGGTTTCTTTAAAAAATATGAGGAAAGTGCTTGGCAGAACTTAAGATAAAGGTAAAATGTCATCATATCCTCCTAGAATATGTCATCTAATGATAAAATCCATTCTATACAAGAAGTGAATTAGAGACTTCTGGGTAAAGATGGCTGCAGTGTAGAAGCAAGAATCTTCCTCTCCTCACCATCGACCATTATAAAATACCTCAAAAGGACAAAAAACCAAAATCAGATGAGTAAAGGGGCTCAACTATAGGACTTAACCTTGAAGATAAGTGAGATTTGGGCATTTCCATGCTATAGGGGGGTTAAATAACTCCCACCAAAATGTGAGCTGTTCAAACCTCCTACAATCCACCTACATCACCAGAATCAGAGTCAGCATGCCAGAATTAGAGCCATCCCAGGGAATTTTCTAGGTTCTTGGCAGCTGGCTGAGAATACCACAGACTTACCCCTGAGAACAGCTAGATTTGGGACCCCAGGAGACTGAGGAACACAGACCTTAGGCACAGAGATAGAGCAGAGAGGAGGCATACAGCAGAAGACACAAAGACTTGAAAAGTAGCCTAAAGGCAAAAACTGCTCTCTATCTCCATACATGGAGAGCCTGCCCTCCTCACTCAGACTTCTGGCTGTTAAGGGAAGGAAAAATCAACAAATCAATGGGCAGCAAAGCCCAAGAAATACAATCTTCAACCACCAAAGAAAAGGGGGAGGAAGGCATTGAACCTGGATAATTTTTATGGAGAAAAAATCCAGACTACAGAGGAGAAAGCAGAGGATGACAAACAAGTAAACACATCCAAACTTTCCAAAAAATGGAAATTGATCACAACCTCTTGAGGAGCTTAAATTTGAGATGATGAACCAAATGATAAAGATAGAAGAAACTTAGCAAGAAAAGTAGGAAATAGTTTAAAAAAGAAAATAACAGTTTAAAAGACAGAAACTTCTACCTAGAAAAAGAAACTCAGAAATAAAATGAAATAATAAGCAAATTGGAGACCATAATTAAACAGTGGGAAGCCATGAAAAGCAGGATAGACCAAACCAAAAAGGAAAAGCAATTGATCATAGCTGAACAACAGTCTTTTAAAGACTGGAAATGGGCAAGGAGAAGCTAATGATCTCACAAGATAGCAAGAACTGATAAAGCAAAGCCAAGAGAATGACAAAATAGAAGGAAATATGTAATATCTCACTGAAAATATGGTTAACTTGGAAAACAGGTCCAGGAGAGACAATTTAAGAATCATGGGCCTCCTGAAAACCTAGAAATAAACAGAAACCTTGACATCATACCACAGGAAATACTCCAAGAAAACTGCCCTTATGTTCTTCAACAAAAGGGCAAAATAGACATTGAAAGAATCCATTGATCACGGATATAATTGCCAAATTCAGAGCTTCCAAGCTAAAGAGAAAATATAAGAATCCAAAAAGAGACAATTCAGATATCAATGAGCACCAATCAGGATTACTCATGATCTGGCAGGCTCTGCACTAAAGGACCACAAGGCTTGGAATATGATATTTGGAAAGGCAAGAGAATTAGGTCTAAAACCAAGGATAACCTGCTCATCAAAATTGAACATATACTTCCAGGGGAAAGTATGGTCATTTAACCAAATAGACAATTTCCAAGTATTTGTAAAGATAAGACCAGACTAAAAGGAAAGTTTGATATAAACACAAAAATCAAGAGAAACATGAAAAGGTAAATAAGAAAGAGAAGGGAAAGAGAAAAGAATATTGTTTTTCTTTAAGGGCATCAATAAGGTCAAATTGTTTATATTCCTATATGAAAAAAATGTTATTTATATCTCTCAAAAATTGTAATCACTATTATAGTACTTAAACAAATTATTCATAGGTAGAGGTTGGGGTGCCAAATGCTTTAAGATAATGTGGAAAAAGAAAAAAGAAAAAGGGGGAATAGAAGATGGCACCATGAGAAACTTGAAGGAATAAGAAAAATAGGATAACCTATATCACACACATGGGACAGGGAGAGGAAGAATACTATGATAAAGTGAGGAAAAGAGTGCTAATAGGCAATAGTCAAACCTTACTCTCAGTGGAATAAATTCTGAGAGTGAAGAGCATCTAGATCCATTGAGGTATCAAATTCCATCTTACCCTACAGGGAAAGTGAGAAGGTAAAAACCAAGGATGGGGGGAATGGGATAGGAAGTATAAAAAAAGGGAAAGAGAGGAGCAGGGAATTTAATAGACCCTAAAAAATAAGAAGTAGGGAACAAAAAGGAAGGGGTCAGAAAGGAAAGTAAAATAAGGGTGAGGATAAGGTGAACTGATTAAAAGCAAACCACTGGCTTAAAAGGAAATAGAAAAAGAAGAAAGGGCAGAAATAAGAGATGATATCAAAATGTTGGGGAATACACAGCTGGTGATCATAACTCTGAATATGAATGGGATGAACACATCCATAAAACAAAAGCAAATAGCAGAGTGGATTATAAGCCAAAATCCTACCATATGTTGTCTACAAGAAACACACATAAGGTAGATAGACACACACAGATTAAGGATTAAAGGCTGGAGCAAAATCTATTGGGCAACAACTGAGAAAAAGAAGGCAAAAGTCTCAATCATGATATTTGACAAAACCAAACTAAAAAGTATGTTTAGTTAAAAAAGATAGAGAAGGTAATTACATCTTGATAAAAGGTAGTATAAAATGAGGAAATAACAGTACATAACATGTATACACCAAATGGTATAACATCCAAATTTCTAAAGGAAAAACTGCCAGAGTCTAAGGAGGAAATAGATAGTGAAACTATATTAGTGGGAGACCTAAACCTTCCTCTACCAGATCTAGATAAATAAAAATAAATAAATTAATTAATTAATTAATGAATGAATGAATGAATGAATGAATGAATAAATAAATAAATAAATAAATAGATAGATAGATAAATAAATAAATAAGAAAGAGGAAAGAGATGTGAATTATATCTTGGAAAAATTAGAGTAAATAGATATGTGGAGAAAAATGAATAGGGACAAAAAGGAATGCACCTTCTTTTCAGTAGTACATGGTACATTTACAAAGATTTACCATGTACTAAAGCATCAAAACATAGCAAACAAGTGCAAAAGAGGAGAAATAGTAAATCCAAACTTTTCGGATGATAATTCAATAAAAATAATAAATAGTAAGGGCACATGGAGAGGCAAATGAAAAATTAATTGGAAATTAAATAATGTGACTCTCTAAAATCAGTTAGTTAAAGAACAAATTATAAAAACAATCAATAATTTCATTGAAGAAAATGACCATGATTAGACATCCTTTCAATATCCATGGGATGCAGCCAATGCAATACTCAGGAGGAAATTTATATCCTTGAATGTATATATTAACAAATCAGGGAGGGCAGAGATCAATGAATTGGGCATACAAATAAAAAAAACTAGAAAGTGAACAAATAAAAAATCCCCAGATAAAAACTAAATTATAAATCCTAAAAATTAAAGGAGAAATTAATAAAATCAAAAGTGAAAGATACATTGAATTAATAAATAAGACTAGAAGCTGGTACTTTGAAAAAAACAAATAAAATAGACAAAGTACTGGTTAATCTAATAAAAAAGGAAAGAAGAAAATGAAATTAATAGAATCAAAGATTAAAAGGGAGAACTCACCTCTAATGAAGAAGAAATTAAGGTAATCATTAAAAATTATTATGCCCAATTATATGGCAATTAAAATAACAACCTAGGTGATATGGATGAATATTTACAAAAATATAAATTGCCTAGAGTAACAGAAGAAGAAATAGAATACTTAAACAATCCCATATTAGAAAAAGAAATTAAACAAGCCATCACAGAACTCCCTAAGAAAAAATCCCCAGGGCCAGATGGATTCATAAGTGAATTCTATGAAACATTTAAAGACCAACTAATTGAAATACTAAACAAACTATTTGACAAAATAAGAAAAGAAGAAATTCTACCAAATTCCTTTTATGATACAAATATTTTACTGATTCCAAGGCCAGGCAGATCAAAAACAAAAATAAAACTATAGACCAATCTTCTTAATGAACATAGATGCAAAAATCTTAAATAGAATACTAACAAAAAGGCTCCAACAAGTGATCAGAAGGGTTATTCATTATGATCAGGTGGGATTTATATCAGAAATTCAAAAATGGTTCAATATTGGGGAAACCATTCACATAATTGACCATATCAACAAGCAAAACAACAAAAACCACATGATTATTTCAATAGATGCAGAAAAAGTCTTTGACAAAATACGACCTTCCTTCCTATTGAAAACACTACAAATTGTAGGGATAAAAGGGCCTTTCCTAAAAATAATGAATAGTATATATTTAAAACCATCAGCAAGCATCATCTGCAGTGGGGATAAATTATAAGCCTTCCCGATAAGATCAGGAGTGAAACAAGGATGCCGATTATCACCTCTATTATTTAACATTGTACTAGAAACACTAGCAGTAGCAATGAGAGAAGAAAAAGAAATTGAAGGTATTACAATAGGCAATGAAGAGACCAAGCTATCACTTTTTGAAAATGATATGATGGTCTACTTAAAAAATCCTAGAGGATCAACTAGGAAGCTAGTGGAAATAATCAACAATTTTATCAAAGTTGCAGGATACAAAATAAGCCCACATAAATCATCACCATTTCTATATTTTTCCAACACTTCCCAGAAGCAAGAGTTAGAAAGAAAAATACCATTTAAAATCACCCTAGACAATATAAAATTCTTAGGAATCTATCTGCCAAAACAAACACAGGAACTATATAAGCACAACTACAAAACACTTTCCACACAATTAAAACTAGATCTAAATAATTAGAAAAACATATTAATTGCTCATGGGTAGGACAAGCTAACATAATAAAAATGACAATCCTACCCAAACTAACTTATTTAGTGCCATATCCATCAAACTACCAAGAAACTTTTTTTTACTGAATTAGAAAAAAATATAACAAAGTTCATTTGGAAGATTAAAAGATCAAGAATATTAAGGGAAATAATGCAAAAAATGCGAAGGAAGGTGGCCTAGTAGTACTAGATCTTAAACTGTACTATAAAGCAGTGATCATCAAAACAAAACAAAACAAAACAGTATGGTACTGACTAAGAGACAGAAGGGAGGATCAGTGGAATAGACTTGGGTAAGTGACCTCAGCAAGACAGTCTATGACAAGTCCAAAGATGCTAGCTTTGGGGACAAAAAGCCACTATTTGGTAAAAACTGCTGGGAAAATTGGAAAACAGTATGGGAAAGATTAGTTTTAGATCAATATTTCACACCCTAAACCAAGATAAATTCAGAATGGGTGAGTGAATTGAATATAAAAAAGGAAATTATAAGTAAATTAGGAGAACACAGAACAGTATACTTGTCAGACCTTTGGGAAAGGAAAGATTTTAAGACCAAGCAAGAGTTAGAGAAAATCACAAAATGTAAAAGAAATAATTTTGATTACATTAAATTAAAAAGATTTTGAACAAACAAAACCAATACAACCAAAATTAGAAAAGAAGCAACACATTGGGAAAAAATATTCATAGCAAAATCCTCTGATGAAGGTTTAATAACTCAAATTTATGAGGAGCTAAATCAATTGTACAAAAAAGCAAGCCATTCTCCAATTGATAAATGGGCAAGGGATATGAATAGACAATTTTCAGTTAAAGAATTCAAAACTATTAATAAGCATATGAAAAAGTGTTCTAACTCTCTTAATATCAGAGAAATGCAAATCAAAACAACTCTGAGGTACCACCTCACACCAGAAGATTGTCCAACATGACAGCAAAGTAATGAATGCTGGAGGGGATGTGGCAAAATTGGGACATTAATGCATTACTGGTGGAGTTGTGAATTGATCCAACCATTATGGATGGCAATTTGGAACTATGCACAAATGGCTTTGAAAGATTGTCTGCCCTTTGATTCAGCCAATCCACTGCTGCATTTATACCTCAAATAGATAATAAAGAAAAAGACATGTACAAAAATATTTATAACTATGCTGTTTATGGTGGCAAAAAAAATTGGAAAAATGAGGGGGTGTCCATTGATTGGGGAATGGCTGAACAATTTGCGGTATATGTTGGTGATGAAATACTATTGTGCTCAAAGGAATAATAAAGTGAAAGAATTCCATGTGAAATGGAATGACCTCCAGGAGTTGATACATAGTGAAAGGAGCAGAACCAGGAGAACCTCATACACAGAGACAGATACACTGGGGCACAATTGAATGTAATGGACTTCTCTGCTAGCAGCAATGCAATGATCCAAGACAATTCTAAGGGACTTATGAGAAAGGACACTATCCACATCTAAAAGAAGAACTGAGGGAGCAGAAACACAGAAGAAAAACAACTGTTTTACCACATGATTCGATGTGGATATGATTGAGGATGCAAGCTCTAAATGATCACCCTAGTACAAATATCAATAATATGGAAATAGCTCTTGATCAATGGCACAGGCAAAACCCAGTAGAATTGTGCATTGGCTATGGTAGGGGTGTTGGAGGAGGGGAGGGAAAGAACATGAATCATGTAACCATGGAAAATTTTCTTAATCAATTAAAAAAAAAGAAAAACTGAATTTGTGACACATGTGGGATATCCAGAAGGTGTTTGCATCTGGAGATTAAAAGAGAAATATTGACTGGAAACTAGAGAGTGGTTTAGAAATTCAGAATTCTGAAATTAAACCATTTTCTGTTACTAGTAACACATTATGCTTGGAGAGTAAAAGGGAGAAGTCTGGGAAGAAGAAGGGGGAGGAAGAGAGAGATTCAGGATAAGGAGGGGAAAAAGGTAGAGTGATAGGAGGGGGGGAGAAAGAAAAGAGGGAAAGAAGGGGAGAGAAGCAAGGAGAAGGTAGACAGATTCCCATATCTTTTCCTTTACTTAATGTTTTCAACAGAAATAAGATCAACTTTAAAACTTAGAGGAAAAATAAGAAAAACTTGTCATATGACTTATTTTGACCAGGTTGCAGTTTTTGATGGCAGTGTCTCTTCCTCTGTTATCCACAGCAGTCATTCATTATTTATTGACAATATTCATCTAAGAATTAACTTAACAAATGGGTAATGTTAATTTCAGTCACTGAAAAACAACCAAAAACATCATTACTGTCAAATCCCTGACAGCAGGGTGTCTGCTCCAATTAAATAAGTTTGCTGTTTCACAATAAATCAAGCTAATGGTTCTCCTTGCAAATATAAGCATTAAAATGAATTGTTTCAGTGGTATATGTGCCATCAGTATTTGGAGTGACACAGCTTAATGACCAAAATAAAAAACGAAAGGTTCATTCATTTCACTCTAAACCTTACATAGGCAAATTCTGAATATCATTAGGCTTCAATTTAATCAGGCAAACATTTACCAAGCTCCTACTATGTGCAAGGGAGCCCTTATGAAAGGCAATGTGCTGCCCTGAAATCCTCAGCTTGCCAAATTAGAGATTTGAGGGCACTTGTCTTTGGGTCAGATCTGGAACACACTCTCTCTCTCTCTCTCTCTCTCTCTGTCCCTATCTCTCTCTGTCTGTCTGTCTGTCTGTCTCTCTCTGTCTGTCTGTCTGTCTGTCTCTCTCTGTCTCTCTCTCTGTCTCTCTGTCTCTGTCTCTCTCTCTGTCTCTCTGTCTGTCTGTCTCTCTCTCTGTCTGCCTCTCTGTCTCTCTCTCTGTCTCTCTGTCTGTGTGTGTCTGTCTCTCTGTCTCTCTCTATCTCTCTCTCTGTCTCTGTCTCTGTCTCTCTGTCTCTCCCTCTGTCTGTCTGTCTCTCTGTCTCTCCCTCTGTCTGTCTGTCTCTCTGTCTCTCTCTCTCTCTCTATTTCTCTCCCTCTCTCCCTTCCTACCCTTTTTAATAGGAGAGCTTCTGCTTCTTCACTCTGTATTGTCTGGTATAGATTTTCATCTATATATTTTCTTTGATTTCTGCTTTGCTAAGATTTGAATAAATGGGCTTCTTTGACATTTTCTATGTGTTCATTTGGTATTTCTTTGGAAAGAGGTCATCTTGAGTATAAAGTTTGGAATACTGCTTCTCATCATTAAAGAAATAGTTAACAGAAGTTTAACTCAAACATGAAAACTACAGTCCCTAAACTAATAATATTTAAGGGAGCACAGAGAGATATAATTCTAGCCTGGTATCCACCTCTCTGAGGAGAGCAGGGTGGCTTAGTTTTTTGGCCCAACTTCCTGCTATCCCATCCCTAATGGCAGGAATCAAAATCTCCCTTGAAGAAATGTGGAAGAGAGGAGGCAAGAAATATCTATCTAGCCTCCCTTTAAGCCCCACAATACCACCTTCATTCTGCTTGTATATTAACCATGTTTTATTATTCCTCTTTGTCATTCATTTTGGTCATGTCCAACTCTTTTTGGCCACACTCGGGGTTTTCTTGGCAAAGATAATAAATACTTTATCAGTCAATAAATAAACATTTGTATTGTTCAGTTCTTTCAGACTCCATTTGTTTTTGTGTTGTTTTTTTTAATCAAAGATACTGAAGTGGTTGGCCATTTCCTTCTCCAGCTCATTTTATAGATGAGGAAACTGAGGCAACAGAATTAAGTGGCTTGCCCAGAGTTGCACATGTAGGTAGTGTTTGAGTTCATTTTTGAACCAGAGTCCTCCTGACCACAGACCTGGCTCTATGTACTGTACCACTGAACTGTGCACACTCCTTTTTAATTTTGTCAAATGTTGCCCAAATACATATTAATCTGATTCCAGTTGCACCCGGAGTCTTATGGGCCATGTGTTCTATGACATCCTCTTTCTTACTTAAAAAAAAACAACAACATGCCTTTACATAGCACATGGGACAAAGTTCTTAAAATATATGCTAGTGAAAGACAAGTACTAGAAAATACTTTGAAACTGAAAAAAGATTCAAGAAGAGTCTTAACTAGTGTGTGGACAGTCCAAGCTTTGCCCCATGGCACTACCAGATCATGTAGTCTTTCAAGGTAGAGAAGCAACTGAATTTGTCACCTGGTCAGTATAAATAATTAAAAATAATAAGCTACTAGATGAGTTCTTCCTCATATTCTGTCCCAGAATGAATGAAGTGAATGGATGTTTCATAGGAGGTCAAAAGAAGACTGAGTTCAAATCCAGTCTCAAGTACTGACTAGCTGTGCAAGCCTGATCATGTGCAAACCCTAATCCTGTTTGCCCCTGTTTCCTTAACTGTAAAATGATCTAGAGAAGGAAATTGCAAACCACTCCAATATCTTTGTCAAGAAAACCTCAAATGAGATCATGAAGAGTTGAATAAGATTGAATTTCTTGAATAACAACAACCTCTCACTTCAGATCTCACATGATTTCCATTCTGCCTGTTGTCTCTTCAGTGTTATTTTCTCATTTTTACAGAGATAACATGAGATTTAGGGTCTGAGGTGTCCAGATTTACAAGGATAGTAAGTGGGAGACCTAGAATTTGCAACCTGGCTCTCCTGACTCCATGATCATCACGAGTTATTATTGGTGTTAGGTAGATATGTTGTTTTGATTTTGCTTTTGTTCATTTGCCCAGGAGACGTAATGCAGCCTATTTCCTCCTTGTGATAACCCAATTTCTACATGGAAAATATTTTCTGGGCCAGTGCTTTGCTTTATATATAAAAGCAGCCTTAGAATGCTGGTTACTACCAACAGTGATACTGGTTTCCTAGAGTAGGTCACTGAGTTCCAAAGAAATTCGGCTGATTTATTGGGAAGCCTCTGGGACTCACCCAGCAATAGATCAAATGGTTTGGATAGCACATACCTCACAAGCTTTAGTGGCAGATGCAGGCTTCCTTTGACCTCCTGTGGAATATAAATAAAGGGATCCTCTGAGGGTTTCTCTCTCTCTCTCTCTCTCTCTCTCTCTCTCTCTCTCTCTCTCTCTCTCTCTCTCTCTCTCTCTCTCTCTCTCTCTCTCTCTCTCTCTCTCTCTCTCCAAGATCCTGCACTTTGATTCCAAAAATGTATGTTGTTGTTCAATCATTTCAAGTATGTCCAACTCTATAACCACATTTGAAGTTTTCTTGGCAAAGATACTGGAGTGGTTTGCCATTTCTTCCTCCAGCTCATTTTCCATATGGAGAAATTAAGGCAAAAAGGGTTAAGTGACTTGCTCAGGGTTACACAGTCAGGAAGTATCAGAAGCTTGATGTGAACTGAAAAAGATGAGACTTCCTTCCTCTAGACCCAGTACTCCAAAAACCAGTAGCAATAGAGTATGGAGAAAATGTAGCCAGACAATGGTTTGTATAAAGCAGATTTCTTTTCAACACAAACTCACTTACACACTAAAGTTTCAGGAAATGTCAAACTCAATTTAAATCAACATTGTGACAAGACAGTCTAGGAAAACACATCCTAACAATTAGAATTTTCCCAAGAGGCAGTGGACTGTAGGTATGCAAATAAAGGGTGAATGACTACTTAGGTAGGTTGTAGGGGAAAAGAAGTCCACTGAGGCCCCTTCTAGCTCAGAGATTCTGTAAGACTGAATGGCTTGGTGATCCCATGTGAGTCCATGGTCCACATTTTGATCCAAAGTCATTCCTTTGGTTTCTTCTCCTCCTTCAGGCATAGCCTTTGTTTCAGTCCAAACTGCTACACAGGAGATAAACCTTTTCATTCCTGCTGCTGTCCTTTTAAAAATCCACCTTTCTACATTCTTTAATTCCATTGATGTCATTTCAGCACCTCAAGCTAAGGGCTGGCTGAGCAGTCTTTATTACAGAATAGAAGTGCTTACTCCTTATAAAGGGCCAATTAACTGATTTCATGTTTGATAAGTGAAACAGTTATGCATCTCTTTCCTTCTACCAAGCCATTACTGGAGCTATTAGCTACCAATATTGTTTGATGGAATTCAGTTCTTTTTCATTTTTCTTCTCTCTCTGATCAAAACACAAGTGAGCAGAGAATTTACCAGCAAGCAGTTAACAGAAAGCAAAATGAGTCAAAGCAAGAAGCAAGAATCCTTTACACACTTTACAACAGGATTCAGAATAACTTAAAGTTAAGTTTCTATCCATCCCACATCCACAAAATCTTTCTGCTTATCTACTCTCACTTGGTCGCCTCCATTACTGACTGCCCCAACTTATCTCTGCTGCAATTTGACACGTCTCACCAACACTATGTTGATGACCTTCTAACTAGTCTCCATGCTTCTAATAGCTCCCCCTCTAATCTATGCTCCTCCTTGATGCTACAGTCATTATTCTGAAGCAGTGTTTGTACATACTTAAATCTTAACTGACTAACTGACAGGTCTGACCACTTGACTCCAAGGCTCAAGGATTTTCTGTGGAATAGAGGAATGAAATACAAAATCTAAGAGTTGGCTTGAAATGCCCTCCATATTGGTCTTAACTTTCCACTTGTTCCATAGTACTACTCACCAGCACAAACATTCTAGCCAAAGTTAGACCTTCCTTGAACTGTAGGCTTTGCCTCTTCCTCTGTTCATTTAGCTAATCCTCCAACATTCAGAACCTTTGTCTTGTTTTGTTCCTCAGCTCAGGTGTCACTTTCTGTGGAAAGTCTTCCCTTCCCTCCTCATCAACCAGAACCAGAAAGCAGAGGATCATCAATTTTGTTCATTCTTTCATAACACACACACACGCACACACACTCACACATCTTCTACTCACCTTCTTCGCAACTACTTTGCTACCTAAACTACAGAATATCCTCTGAAGGACTTCACATCAATCACTCCCATCCTGACACCACTATCCCTGCCTTCACTTACCATACTTGTAACTTTCCAAACCAAAATATTCATTCTTGGCCACCAAGTCCATGATATTTTGGCTTCAGCAACAGTTTTAAACTATAAGCTCATTGTTGTAAAATGATGCCCTTAAATTGTATACTTGTAGTCCCATGATGGAGCACAATGCTTAGGCCAGTGATGGTAAACCTTTTAGAGATCAAGTACCCAAACTGCAACTCTCAAGCATATGTGTGACCCCTGCTTTCCACCACACAGGAGAGCAATGGAGCACTCTCTTTGGGCTGCTAGATAGAGGAGGTGGGTGATGGGAGAAATGTCCTCAGGCATGCATGGAGAAGAGGAGGAAAGCAGCCCCCTCCAGCACTCATGTAATAAGTTCACCAATATGGGTTTAGGCATATAGTAAGTACTGTGAATGTATTTTTTATTCATTTACTCATTTCACTTATTCTCGTTGTGTCATTACACCAAGAGAAGACAAACTCATTGAGGACAAGAACTATTTTACTTTTGCCTTGGTATGCCCAATGCCTAGAGCCAGTTTGGATCAATATATGAAGAGTTGGCCTCTTAGCCAGGAAAAGCCTAGGGCCAACTTCTGCTTCCAACTCATACTGGCTTTGTGAACCTGGGTAAATCATTTAAACTTTTAGTCAGGTTGCAGAGGAGGTTCTGACCTAAGCTGATAAATGGGATTTCTTCATCTTGAAGCCAGTTTATAAATGTCAAATGCTTAAAGCTATTTAAATATTAAATGTCAAACTATTACATAAAATTATTTAAATTACAAATGGCAACCACTTTAAAATATTTAAATGTCCAAGAGAGGAGGCAGTTGTCATTGTTTTTGTTTTCCTATAGGTAAAGGGATTCATTGAAGCTTTTTGAGGATGAGAATAATAGGGGTCAAATTTGTTTTAGGAGTAAAAGTGTAAACTTTAAGGGGTGGATATATTGGAGGGTGGAGAAGTCTTTTTATACTCTATGAATCTCGGAAGCACATGGTTTGTCCATATTTTACCCTTTGCTATTGCCACATGCCCAGAGCATTTGCATCTTCAACATCCTAGAACCATGTTGGTGAAGCTATGGCATGCATGCCAGAGGGGGTGATCACCTCCCCCTCTCCACATATACCTAAAGAAATTTTTTCCCATCACCCATCCCTTTGCTCATCATCCCAATGGGAGCATCTCCCCCCTCCTCTGTCTGGGGTAATAATAAAAACCAACTGCCAAGTCCACAGAAGCAAGTCCAGCCATCATATGGAAGGAAAGTATCTCTAGTCCCATGATGGTGAACCTATGGAACACATGCCAAATAGGGCTCACAGAGTCCTCTCTATGGACATGAGCCATAGCCTGCCAGAGTTCATTACTAGAAAGGCATAGGGATTCAGGGAAGCTGCTCCCTTCTCCTCTCCACCACACTGAGGACACTTTTCTCATTCACACACATACCCCCACCTGCTGCCCAGAAGCCTAATAGGAGCTCTTCACATATGGCAAAGCTGGGAGAGGAGTAGAGAGCTCTACCACTCCCCTCCCCTTCTTTACAAATGTCCTCACTTCACCTGTTCCTCTGTCCAGCAGCCCAATGGAGCTCTTCCTCCCTCATCTAGGATAAGTGCAGGGGGCAGCACATGGGGAGCAGAGCAGGGGGTTAGGGAGTGGGGCATGGGACTAGTCTCTAAAAGGCTCACCATCATTGCTCTAGTCCATCTTCTTGTTTTTGATGAATGCTGTGAAGAACAGGAATCCCTACAATCCATGTCCGATGAGTGCAAGACTATACCTTTAGCTGGGAGAGGAGGGGAAAAAAAAAGAAAAAACCCACCTTTCCTGGGCTCCTTAAAATGCTATGCAAATGAATTTTATGCCACATTCATGATGGCAAATAGGCACTTCATCTCTAGGTGGGGCTTCTCCTTCCATAATGATTCTCACTAATCTCACAAAACAAGGCACCACTATCAGAAGAAAGTCACTGTCACCTCCTGCTAGGTCCTGGACCCTGTTTTATGGTTGCATCTCAAACTGTACTCACTGACTTAGCTTTGCCTTTGGGTGATTAGAAATTGATTAGTCACAGCTACTTCATGTGTTTCTGTGGGCATGGATTATATGGAAATGAAAGCAAACATTGCTTTCCAGGGTTTTTTTTTTTCTTCTTGATATATAAGAGTTTAGAGAAATCTAAAATAATATAGACCTTCAGAAACTAATATAGAAATTTATTTACATTCATATACACACATGTTGCTATAAATATATATAAATGTTATATATCTATATATCTTACAATACATGTCTATATATACTAAAACTTTATTTATTTACATATGTGTATATATGTACATATACCCAAAGCTTGGTGGTATAATAGATAGAGTACTGTGCCTGAAGTCAGAGAGATTTATCTTTCCAAATTCAAATTTGGCCTCAGACACTTACTAGCTGTGTGACCCTGGGCAAGTCTTAATCCCATCGGCCTCAATTTCATCATCTGTAAAAAGAGAAGGAAAAGGAAATGGTAAACAACTCTAGTATCATGGCCAAGAAAACCCCCAAATGGGTTAAAAAGAGCTATAAATGACTGAACAAAAATAACAATATTGCATAATCAGTTATAGATGTGTATGTGTGTATCAGTATATATGTCTATTTCTTTACTTCTCAAAATACTATAGTCTCATGTCCAAAAAGGAAAAATTGTTTCCTCAAATTCCTAAATCATTTCTGATTGACATGCATGATGCAACACACAATATGCATTCACCAAGTGTTTTAATTGGTGAATTGATACAACTCCCCAGAATAGAAGAGAAAGAACAATGACTCTAGACTCTGAACACCCAAGTTCAAATCCTGTCTTTTAGGCTAACTACCCATGTGACCTTGAGTTAGTCTTTAATCTCTCTGAACTTCCATTTCCCTCATCTGTAAACTGAGGGAATTAGAATAAGTGGACTCTGAGATCTCATTTATCTTAGATAAATGGTTCAATTTATCACCTCTGAGCCTTTGTCAAAGATATCCTCTTGAAATACTCTTGCTTTCTTCTTACTATTTCCATTTCCAGTCAAGGCTCAGCTTAAATGTTATCTCCTACATAACATTTTTATTTAATTTGCTCTAATTTTAGCCTATTGTTACAACTTCAAAAAATGACATTGAAATAACTCTTGCAACTATTTTACATTTACATGTATGTGTGTTATACACATATATCCCACATGTCTTTACACACATGTAATATGTAAGTATATGTTTACATGTATGTGAGTAGGGGGATATAGCACGATCATATATACTCTCTAGAAAAATCAGTTTGGCAGTTGAGTGGATGATGGACTGAATGGGGAAAGATGTGAAGCATAGCAACTATTAATATATATATATATATATTATATATATATATAGTTCAGACAAGAAATAATGAGGACCTGAGCTAGGGTTGTGGCAGTGTGAGGAGAATGAAGGGAGCACGATTTGATGAAAGACTAAACAACTAAAATGAGGGAGAGTGAGGAGATGAGGATGAACCCAAGGTTATGTATGAGCTTCAGTGCCTAGGAAGGTAGGAGTGTCCTCAAAAGGAATAGGGAGGTAGGGAAGATGTTTTTCACACATGACCATCCATTGCTCATCCCTGTGCCTTTGTATATAGGCTGTTGTTGTTCATACTTTGAACACACCCTTCTTATAGCTGCCTGTAAGAATCTCTAGCTTGCTTCAAAGCTCATGTCACATCCAGCATGCAGCCATTTTCTCCTGATCTCAGCACTGAATGCCCCCACATTGCTTTGAACTTTTATTCTATATATTTTGTGTTGACTTCTATGTGTAAATGCTGTTTCCCTCTTATATGATGTAAACACTTACTGTGAGGGCAAGGATTTTCATTTAACACAGTCCTTAAAACCTAGCAGGCACTTAATATGCTTAATTGATTGATTATGTCCAAGTTTCCTTACCTGTCAAATGGGTATAATACCCACAAATGGAATCAATTTTGAACAAGTTGACTTCGGTCTATACCACTTAAATTAAATATATATGCCTATATATAAATATATATTCAAAACATTAAAATGTGAACACTCAATGGGTATAATACCTGAGCTGGTTGTTGAAAGGATCTTGAAATAATAACTGTGAAATTGCTTCAGAAATTAAGAAGTAGCTAGGAAATCCAAGATTTTATCATGAATCATACAAGGTACATAATTTGAGGCTGCATTCGCTTATCAGTGGTATAGGAAATCAATGAATAAAGACTAAGTCATAAATTAGTGAATCTGATTAATGGTTTATAGATGGGTAGAAGAAATCTTATGATTTTCCCAGCATTATGCTAGATTTTGTTTTCACCATGCATACAGAAGACAGAGAGAGAGGCAGACATTGCCAGAAGCAGAGAGTCAGGTAACTTTATAATGGCCTGAAAGACCCACTTTTAACCATCAAGTTCTAACATTCCTATTTTATTGTGCATTTCTATTAATGCAAGATAAAAAGGAGTCCATTATTTCTGGGAATTTCAAGGAGAATGCCCCGTAGGCATTTTGAAATGAAGTCAAGTATTCTGTTTTTACTTTAAACCAGAAATATGCTCAAGGAAGTCACAAAGAAAAATTATTTTGTTATAGACACAGCTATAGTGAAGGTTAAAGGTTTATAAATATATATTTACAGATCTTAGTAATTAAGGTTCTCCTTTTATCAGCTATCCAATTTTCTGTCATGCATTGTTTCTGTTTGGTCATAATAGAGTGAAAAAACTCTCATTTGAGGAAATGTCCTTTGTTCAAGGTTTTCACATATATGCATAAAATTCGAGTGAAATGGAAATACTTTATGGAGATGGAAATATTTTAATGAGTTTATTTAGATATATGCCACTGAAATTTTCTAAAATGTATTTTCAAAAAATTAAAATGTGGACATTCAATTAATACTTTTTGTACTTTTTTCCAATATAGTATCTAAATATTTCTGAAAATACAACTGTAAAATAGTATAAAGTTTCAGGATATCAAGGGACATAATAAGTTTGACTTTTCCACTTTAAGCCAACTAATAGATTTATTTAATAATAAATAAACAACATGGATATTTTCTTACATACAAGGGCATAGAAATATCATTTACATGGTTTTGTCCATATAATGTCTCCTGCTGGGTGACAGAAAAATAAAACTGCATTTTGTAAGTGATCTCCAAAAATTAGTATTAGTATACATACAGTCTGACTATGGCAGATATTTTTAAAGGTATGTACTTCATTCTAAGATAAATAAATGGGTCTACTAGTCTTTAACATATCTGATAAAGTGAATCACAGGGATCTGGAAAACTCCTTTGGATTCATCAGTTATGTTCAAGAGTATTAATAGTCAATCCACCAAATAGCATTTATAAAACACTTACCCAGTTACAAAAAAAAATCCCTTTACTCAAAAACCTTATAATTACAAGGAGAAAATATAGATAGAGGATATATATACATCAGATAAAAAAAGAAATAGATAGGTGATAGAGAGAGAAGGAAAGAAGGAAAGAAGGAAAGAAAAAAAGAAAGAAAGAAAGAGAGAGAGAGAAAGAAAGAGAGAGAGAGAAAGAAAGAAAGAAAGAAAGAGAGAGACAGAGAAAGAGAGAAAGAAAGAGACAGAGAAAGAGAGAAAGAAAGAAAGAAAGAGAGAAAGAAAGAAAGAGAGAGAGAGAAGGAAAGAGAGAGAGAGAAAGAGAGAAAGAAAGAAAGAAAGAAAGAAAGAGAGAAAGAAAGAGAGAGAGAGAAGGAAAGAGAGAGAGAAGGAAAGAGAGAAAGAGAAAGAGAGAAAGAGAAAGAAAGAAAGAAAGAAAGAAAGAAAGAAAGAAAGAAAGAAAGAAAGAAAGAAAGAAAGAAAGAAAGAAAGAAAGAAAGAAAGAAAGAAAGAAAGAAAGAAAGAAAGAAAGAAAGAAAGAAAGAAAGAAAGAAAGAAAGAAAGAAAGAAAGGAATTCCCAAAAATCCAAAACATAATATATACAGAAAAGATGAGGCAATTTTAATGAGTATCAGCAGCTGAGATCCAAAAAGGCCTCAAGTAAAATAAGACATGTGAACTGAGTTTTGAAGGAAGCTGTATATTTTCAGAGGAAAAGTAAGGTTGGAGGGTATTCGATGCGTCAGGGAAAGTTTATGTAAAAACTCAAGACATGGGATGGCAGGTTGTGTGCAAATACTCTGTAAAAAGTCTGAAAAGGCAGGTGGGGACCATATTACAAAGTGTTTCAAATGCCAAATACATTCACCATGAAAGAAAATAGAGAACAAAAGCTGGTCTTTGCCCTAGACAAGAAACATACTTGAAACAGAGACACACACACATAGAACCTAGCAATATCAAGTAGTTAGCCTGGAGTCAAGAAGATTCATCTTCCTGAGCTCAAATCTGACCTCAGACATTTAATAATTGTGTCACCCTAGGCAAGTCCCTTAACCCTGTTTTGCCTCAGTTTCTCCATCTGTAAAATAGCCCTTTCCTCTCAGGGATGTTGTGAGGGTCAAATGAGATTATTTTTCCTCATGTTTAGCATAGTGTCTGGCACAGAGTTGATGCTATCTAGATTTTTTCCCCCTATCCTTTCCAATTATCATCACTTTCCTTTTTATACTTCACAGCATATTTCCTGAAGAGGGACACCCAGGGAATTCTTTTTTTAAGGTAACATTTGTCAACTATACAATTACATAGGATCATAGACCTAGAGGTGTATGAACTAAAGAGATCATGTGATCCTACTGACTCCAGATGATGAAAATCATCATTGTCAATTATAATAAAATAGGTGACATTTATATAGTATTTTAGGGCTTGCATAGGGCTTTACAAATCTTACCTGATTTGCTCCTCACCAGGACACTGGGAGATAGGTGCTATTCCTATTTCTCAGGGTTATTGTGAAAATCAATTAAGATTTGTAAATCCCTATGCCAACCCTAAAGCACTATATAAAGGCCAGCCATTATTATCCAGCTGGACTCCTAAAAATGTGTTGCTCTACAATCTACATGCATAATAACCTGCATTTCTAGAGCCTTTTAAGCTTTACTTAATGTTTTCCTTTTAACAGTTCTTTGGGTTACAAGGATTAATTTCCCTATTTTGTAGAGAAGGAAAAACAAAGCCGAGAACACTGATTATTTTTCCCCTCTATGGGGAAAAGCTAGTAAGTGTAGAAGGTAATATCTTGTGAAATGGAAATAACATTAGTTTTGGCATCAGACAAAATGGTTTCAAATCTTGCCTGTCACTTACTCCCTGTGACTTCAGGCAGATCAAAAACTTCTCTGAATCTCAATTTTCTAAGCTATAAAATGAAGGCTTCTTTACAATCCCTTCCAATTATAGATCATAGATCTTTAATCCTACTGTGTGGCTTTAAGCAATTCATGTTGTTTCATTTCCTTTGTCTGTGAAATGAAGGCATTAAGCTAGATAATCTGTAATCTTTTTTTTTCTTACTCTAAATTCAATGATCCTACAAGTATCAGAGATAGGATTTGAATCCAAATCTCTTGAAGTCAATCAATCGTAAGAACATGCTAACAAGTCATCTTTAACATTTTTTCTTTCCTCATAATACCTCTCTCACACCAAAGAAAACACAAGATCCAGCAGGAAATCAACCTGTGAACTTGGGATAAGTGGTCATGTCCTGATATTCCAATAAGTTAATTCTCTCTCTGTAAAGTATTTTAATAGAAAGTTATGATTAGTAAGTATCATTCTATCATCTTGGGCTTGGGTTGTTAGAGAAGGATTTTTTTTTTGATGAACAGAAATGAAACACTAAGAAGTATGCTTGACTCTTTAGTAAGTCCCATTGATGGTAGCTAGATGGAAGGAACAGTGGCTAGTGCACAAGGCTAGCAGTCATGATTTAAACCCAACTGAAGGTATTTACTAGCTGTGTAACCCAGAGAAAGTTGGTGAACCTCTGCCTCAGTTTCCTCATTTGACAAAGGCAGATATTAAATCAGATCATATCTATGAGAACATTCAGGCCCCTTGTCCTCTCTCATGGGACCACTGAAGTACAATCACCGGATCACTGGCAGATCCTGTGTCTTGGACTTCCTAGAACTAACTTTGAAAAACTGTTCAGCAGGAGTCTGAGAAGCAGGCTGCAGGCTGCTCCAAGATGCTGCCCCTGGCCTTGGGCACAGTGGAGGAAGAAATCAGTGTCTCAGGTCAACGGCTGACATTCTCAGCACACCTGCCGACTCATCCTGAGAAGCCTTTGGACCAGTTTTTCAAACCATCTTCCCAAACATGTCCCAAGACAGCATTGTATCATTTGGCCTCAGACATTTCCTGCTGCATTTCCTTCAATACCAAGAAGGCATGTGAAAGGGAGAGGAAAAACATTTATTCTTGGCAGGAAAACAGTCTATTTGGAAAAGATGTTCTCCATGAAGACATGGCCTTAAGTTACTCTTTGTTAATAAATTGAGAGAAATCTAGCCCACCAAGAGGTTCTCTGGTTATCATTTTCTTCTGCAACTTGTTTTCAGAATTGATTACAAATCTTCCTGGCAGGGAATTCAAAAGTACCAACCCTGACTACCCATAGACTCTTTTCCAAAACAAGAATGAATTTGGTATCCTTAAAGATATGGACAAATATCTAGAATAAACTTTACCAAGTTTTTTTATTTAAAATCATTGTCTTGAGGTTTTTGTTAAAAAAAACTTTTGAATACAAGAAAATTGATTGAATAACCCCCTTAGGAAAATCTGAATTGATTAATTTCATAGAGAAGTAAGGTGTGGTATCTTTCAGAACATTTTGTGTTATTTAAGGCATTTTGATATTATTTCATAGGAATATTAATGAACAGGTCTATTATTGTTGTTTGGATCTGTGATGGCATTGATTAAAAGATTGTTTAAATGGAGATTTTGAGCCTTTGGACTCCCCCAGAAGTCCCTTAGTATTTTCCAAATTTCCATTTTCCTGCATCCAGGCATTTTGCATGATTCTATTTAAGTGGCTGTAACTGCTCCCTCTTCCTCTCTTGGACCTGAAACCTTAAGTCAGGCACTTCTTTTGTTTTAGTTATTATTAATAAAACTTTATAAAATATAACATTTAGTTATTGATTATTAATTTTAAAACTCATAAGGTAATTCCAGTAAGGAAATTTCCTTTAACCAATTCAGAGATTCATCTGCTGGTTTACAACTTATCACCTTAGGGAGTTGTCTGGGGCCAAGGAGCGATTATGTCCCCCCCCAAAAAAAAAATCACATGGAGAGGATAAGTCAGAAGCAAATGTAAGCTCAATTTATCTCTAATTCTCTAAGACTGGGAACCTATGTACTCCCTAATGGCTGATTCTCTCCATTAATAGCATCATTATCAAATAAATAATGCACAGGTAAAAATTAAGAAAATAAGAAGGAAAATTTTAAAACAGTGATGTAATGATACAGTTGTTATTTACATTGCTGAGCAATGTTTCAGGATCACAGAATGCCAGTACCATACCTGGATCTCAAAAAGGATCCTCTTATGGCATGCTCAGGAGGTGGCTTAAAAACAAAAGAGAAAATGTTGAATTGAAATATTAAAGTTCTGTCTGATGGATAAGCATTTTATCATGGAATGTCTAAGGGGAATTTTAATACAATCATTTAAGAAATCTATTGTTTTTCTTCCAATTCATTTACAATATGAAGACAACATAACACTTTAGTAGTAAAAATAACCTACTAAAATGACAGTGTAAAAAAAAAAAAACAAAGTGGAGGGATAAGAGCTAGTATGTATGGGACACAGTGAGGTGAGGAAGAATTGAATTCAGATACTGCCTCAGACACTTACTAGTTATGTGGCCCTGAGAAAATCTTTTCTCACACTCAACCTCCCTTTCTTCATCTGCAAAATGAGTGGATTTGATTTTCTTATTTTAAAAATATTAATTTATTTTTATATTTTTTAAAGTATTGAATTTAATATTTTCTCTTTCCCTCCCACAGCATGCCATGCCTAGAAAGAAGGCAAGGAATAGGATATCAATTATACATGTGAAATTAAGCAAAACATATTGCCATGTTAGCCACATTTCAGAAAAAGCAAGAAAATAGAGACAGTGAGAAAATGATGCTTTGTTTTCACTCTTAAGTTGATCAGCTCTCTCTATGGAAGTGGATAGCATTTTTTCATCATGAGTCATTTGCAATTGCCTTGTATAATTATTTTGAACAACATAGCCAAGTCTTTCACTGTTAATTATCATTACATTAATGTTACTATATACAATGATCTTCTGGTTCCTCTCACTTCCCTAATCAGTTCATATAGTTCTTGCCATGTTCTTCTGAAACCATACCCTTTGTCATTTCTTAGAGCACACTAGTTCTCCACCTTGATCAGATACTCCAACTTGTTCATCCATTCCCCATGATGAGCATCCCCTTGATTTCCAATTCTTTGCCACCACAAAAAAAGCCACTATAAAATTGTGTTTACATGGTTCCTTTCTCTTTGATGTATAGATCTCTTTCTTTGACATATAGATCATCTTACTTTGACTTGTTTCTTTGAGAAACAGATGTATTAGTGTTATTGCTTCGTGAAAGAGTTTATCATTGAATCTTTTCAGTCTGACTTGTGACCCTGTTTGAGGTTTTCTTGACAAAGGTACCAAAATGCTTTGCCATTTCCTTCTCTGGCTCATTTTCCAGATGAGGAAACTGAAGCAACCAGGATTAAATGACTTTCTCAGGGACCCACAGGTAGTAAGTGTCTGAGGCAGACTTGAATTTAGGAAGATGAGTCTTCCTGACTCCAGGTCAGGCACTCCATCTACTATGCCAGCTAGCTACATAGTTTTATAGGTCTTTAGGTACAAATCCAAATTGTTCACCAGAATGGTTGGACCAGTTCACAACTTTGTCAGTAGTTCATTAAAATACATATTTTTCCTGATCTAGACTTTTTGATCATGATGTTTAGATGCTCCTGTAATTATTAAATTATATCTTCTTGATTTTTTTTCAGGTCAGTTGTTTTTTCTAATGAGGTATTTTATAGTTTTTTTTTTTACTTTGTCATTCTTTTAACTTTGTTTCATTGTTTGTTTGTTTGTTTGTCTAATGTCTCGTGGAGTCAATAGCTTCAACTTGCTCAATTCTAAATTTTTTCATTGAGCAAATTCTGTATTTTAAGAAGTCCTTCATTTCACTATTTTTTGCATCTCTTTTACCATTGAGCCAATTCTGTTTTTTAAGGTGTTGTTTGAGACTTTTGATAGTTATTTTCTTGTTATTGTCTTCTGAGTTTATATCTTGGTCTTCCCTGCCACCATAGTAGATTTTTATTGATAAATGCATTTGTTGTCATTGTTGTTTATTAATTTGCTCATTTTCTTCTGCCTATTTCTTGACTCTATTTTATGTTAAAGTTGAACTATACTCACTTGTTATTAGGAAGGCATTGTCCCAAACTTCAGCTTTTTTTGTGTTTCTATTTTCAGAGTTAGTTCAAGTTGGGGACAGGGGAGGGAGGCAGTCTTCAAGTTCTTTTGTACTTTCAAGGTGGTGTGATTTTTAGAGGAGTAAGGCCACTGATCTCCTGGGCTATGTACTAGTCTTTACCTAGGAAGGGCCCTAGTTCCCTGCAGGTCCAAGTGCTAATGCTCCTTTTTTCTTTGGAACTATAATCATGACCCTTGCTCCCTTGTGATTGACCACCAGCTCTCCTGTCTACCCTGGAACTGCCCCCCCCAAGAATCACATATAGGTAATAGAGTTGCTAACAAGTATTAGCCATACCCAGTATCAGCAAAACAATCTATAATCTCTTGTAGTCTCTTCTGAACATTTGTTGTATAATTGGAAATCTGTTACCCTAAAAACTGCATTTCCCAGGAGCCCACTGACTTCCTGTCATTACATACTTCCTATAGACAGGGGTATATACTGAGTGGGGGTTCCTAGTCTAGAGCTCTTTGTTTCCTGGGTTGTGACTGTGGTTGTGAAGGGTTTTCTTTTTAATAGGTTGATTAGCCATGGGCATGTGGTTTTTTATTTTGTTACCTTTTTATCCTTTTACTTCTAATGATCATTAATAATCTCTTAAAATATTTTAAATTATTTTACATTAATTTTAATTTTTACATTGTCAAACCCCTATACTATCTCTGGGATGATGGCTCCTGAAGCTTCTACTGCTATAACCACTGTTGCCACATTCCAGACAGGCTTCTGCCCCAGTGTTCCAGACTTCTCCTGCCAACCTCTTCAATTTATTTAAGTCAGAAAAGTATCTCATTCCTACTTCTTGTTGGCTCTGTCACACCAAAATTTGATTTGAGGCATTATTTTTAAATTTTTTGGAGGAATGTCGAGAGGATGTGGCTCCCCAAAATCTGCCATCTTGTCTCTGCCAACTAGATGATTTTCTAATTCCCTTTAAACTATGATCTCATGATCTTACTATCTCTGTGACCTGAGATGAGTCACAACTTCTTTGGACTTCATTTTCCTCATCTATAAAATTAGAAGGCTGTACTTAAATGTCTCTAAAGCCCCATTGGATGCTAAATCTATGACCTTGTCATCCCATGATAAGTAAACTTTATTATAGTAAAACACTACACTGTGGAAGTTCAGTCTTATAATTAGTCTCGTAATTATTTGAAATAGTTCATATGGCAAACTGATTTAATTGAACATAAACTAGCCAGGAAAGAATTAACATGATTTTATGTTTAGACCCTCCCATCAAGTGAAGATTGAGGCAATACAATTTAATTCTTCAATATCTCATGTATATATAGTTTTATTCCCTATGATTGGTCTTTTTTGTTTTGCAGAGAACAGAAAATGAACCTGGGAAACTTCAAACTTTGTCTAGTCCTTAGATTACACTATACAGGACATCCTGATACCCAAGTTCAATGCCTTTCTATATTAGTAAAAATTTCTGGGTCTGATATTGTGTTTCCGTAACCTTCACGAATCCAGCATCACCAAACACCACAAGGAAGAATCAAAATGAGACTGCTGTGCACTTGCAACTTAAGGTCAAACAAAGTCAGACATTATTAAAGTAAGGTAGGAGACAGAGGATAGGTTTTTGTAATTCTGTGAAGCCAACATTTAATAGGCTTCCTTTTTTTCTTTAATAAGCTAGTTGCTACTTTCCATAATTCAATAAAAGATAATAAATTTTGATTCTCTAGACATGAATAAAATTTTTCTTTCAACTAAATACAGAATATTTAATGTTTTTGAAATGTTTTACTTATAGTTTCATTGCTCCATAATGTAAAGGGTATAAGAAGGGTAACTACTAACCTGTACCATATCCCAATCAGTAAGGAAAAATTGACTGGTGACAGAAAAATAGCAATGTTAAAATGAAAGGAATCTTAGGAAGAAGTGACAGTTCCATATTAAAAGTTTGTAACAGCCAAAGAAATACCATAGGATCCAAGAAAAAAAAAACAAATTAAATAAACATGTATTAAGCACCTACTATGTGCTGGGCACTGTGCTAAGTTTTGGGGAAACAAAAATACATTACTTGCCCTCAAGGAACTTGCAGTCTAATGAGGAGAGACAACACACAAAAGGAATCAGGAAAACAGGACTGTTACCCTGGACAGAGAATCCTAAATAATTTATATCATAAGACCCATGGGAGACACATCTCACTTAAAGTCAAATGATCCAATTCATATTTATTCAGGATCTATTCCAGAAAATACATTTCACTAAGAACTGAGTATCAAGAGATCATGGACCCTGCCCTGAAGGAAGCAGTTACCATACTGTGTGGCATGTTGAACTAGATAATCTCTTCCAACTCAACCATTCAATGACCTACTAAAGTCAGTCATTTTAAATGAAGGAAGAAAAGCCATTAAGACTTCTCTGAGAATACTGCTTCTGGAAACTTTTAGAGAGATGTCTGACAACTGTTTATTATTAAAGAGGATATTTTATAAAATTTGCTGAGAAAGATGATACAAAGAACCTCTTCTCTTTTCTCTGTCCTTTTCTCAGGATGTCCTCTGATTGGTTTATAGTGGTTATGATTTATTTATATAAAACATATTTATGCATTCAGGATACTGCTAGGTACTGGGGAAGACTTCTTCTTAGCATAAGATGCAAACCCTATCACCCAGGAGATTATAGGAAGAATAAAATTTTCCATGCAAGATGCGATGCAACTCTTTTGCAACAGACAGAAGATTGGCTTCACTGTCAGTAGACTGTGCTGGTTATCCCTTGTAAGAACCTAATCAGGCCACTATACCTCTAGAGTTAAGCATCAGTTCCCTGGTCTCTAAAATGTAATATTTATTGGGAAAGGAAATGGGGGGATTGGAAAAACTGGGGATAATATGAGATTTGTATGGGGTACTGAGGAGTTGAGGGGAGAGAGGGAATATTGCTCAGTGAGGCAACTATTAGTCTAGTTTCCTTTCCACAAAAATAAGGTGATTAGACTAGCTATTCTCTGAGGGCTCTCTAGCTCTAATTCTAGGACCCTTTGGTTTTACTTGTATTGCATGAGTACAGCCTGTGGTACCCATCTCCACTCTCTCTTGTCTCTGGGATGGCCAGCTCACCCAGTCTATAATCCCAATGGAAGTTCACACCTCCAAAAAAGAAAGGGCCATGAAAAGCAATCTGGCAAACTACTGTGCTAGCTGTCTTCTCATTTTCATATGGTCTGTGAACTAGGAATGTTTTACATTTTAAAAATATAATAAAATAAAATTTATTTTAAATTTCTTTAAATATGCTTAACTTGCTGACTGTCCATAAAAAGCTTCAGATTGGATTTGGCAAGTGGCCCAAAGTTTTCCAAATTCTGTCTTAGAGATAAGCCTGGCATGAAGGACTTGACTACCCACAATGATATCCCTGGTTCTTCATTAAACAGACCAGTCAAGATGACACCATTCCCTCTTAACCATGAAACATTTACTATAAATGCAAAGTTTCACTATTTAATCATAATCATATGGTGTACCCATAAACCCACTGGCTCACAATCTCTGGTCGCACAGGCTTACAGTCCCTGATCAATACACAGTACCCAAAGGAAGATCAATTAGGAAGGCACATGAGTAGGGAAATTCACGTACCCAGGACAAATCAGGACTTTGGACTACTGTATAGGTTTTGATGTCTTTGTTCTCCTTAGGGAACAGCATGTACCCAAAGTCACCTTAGTCAGTCTGTGCTTCTTCACTGGCTGCTCAAGTAGGGATACATAAGAACTGTTATATGGTTGGCAGAGTACTAAGTGCTTTTTACAACTTTCATATTGTTTAATCTTCAAAGGAGGCGCTCTTATTAAGAGCAATTTAGATTTAAAACAAATGAGGTGAAAAGAATTAAGTGACTTGCTTAAGGTCACACAGCTAAGTATCTGAAGTCAGATTTGAGCTTGAGATCTTCCTGGCTCCAGGTGCGATGCTCTGTCCACTGTGCTACCTCTAGCTAGAGAAGTTCCTTATTTTAACAAAACTGTTTCTCTAATGTTGAGATCTGAAGAGATGGTCAGGTCTGCTTTCTTGACTGGTTCTGAGGAATTTCATTTCTATTAAGTCATACTTATAGTAATGTAGACAAGCTTCTTTTTTCCCCTAGACAGTTCTATTAACAAATAATTACTAATGATTGGCTCCAATCAGTTCAGCTCCCAGCAAGGGCTGCAAGGCTTGTCTTTTTTGTAGTCAACTCAAGAAGAGAAGGATGGGGGCGGTGCTAAGCCCTTCTTTCAGATTTCCCTAAGAAAACCAGGTATTTTCATGGGAACCATCCACTCAGCTGTGTCAACCTCCTGTCAAGAAGTAGGAGGCAATTTCAGTCCCTGCTTGCCTACTTGGCATCATGGTACCTTGCTTTACTTTGCTTCTATCTTCATTCAACTTCTTTAGTCTCTTAATTCTGCAGTCATTGATTCATTCTTTCCTGAAAGCAGGGTTTCCCGTGATGCAGCTCACCTTTATCTTGGGGCGAGAAAGACATGCCACAAATAGGCACCATTCAAACGCCTATTTCTCACCTCAAATTTCTCATTATCATGGTTTCCCAGCGATCAGCAGCAATGTACTCACAGTAGTCATGTAAACTGGCTGCTGGCAATAAATATGTTTCCTCCTCCTCTGAAGGCTACTTTCTCTCAGGTCTTCACAGAACAGAATTTTTTTTCCAAAATAATTTTCTTTGAACTGATGCTTTCTTGGAGGTATTCTCAAATTTTCAGCCTTTTCCCTAAATAAAGTTGTGAAATCTGAAAGGGGCAATGACTCCCACATGAACAGAACTGTTTGGAACAACAAAGTCAATTATTCTATGTCCCCCAAAAATTATGATGAAGTCTATGTGAAGAATAGACAACAATTGCTAGATTTGCAGGGGATGAATTATTTCTAGGAAGAGGAACCAGGGAAAAATTACCTAGGTGAGATATACTTTGAGCTGAGTCTTAAAGGATGGTTCTGATTTTCAGAGAAAGAAATTGGGTAAAGAGAAAGAAGGAAAGGGTTATTCCAATTTTTTTAAAGTTTTCCTCTATTTCTTTTGTTGATGTCTCTATTTCTAGAGCCTTGTATCTGTTCTTTGTTACTTTGTTTGCTGTGTCAAGGCTGAAGATGGGCTGTGGGCCATGTGCTTTTTGTAGAACTGGACCTTCTGTGCCAATGGGTATATTTAAACTCTGGGCCCCCAGCCCACTTTCCTCAGAAGCATCCTCAATGGACTCTAAGGGATATTTTCATGGATTTTCAAGCATCAACAGAGACTCTTCATGAGAGGTATGTACTTTTCATATATTTGTTTCCTGCCTGGACTGATTTAACTATGCCACATAGGTCAGTTCAAGTTAAGATAATGTAGGAAAAAACATATAAGGCATCTCAAGAAATGGGAGGGAGGGGGTTCCGAATACGATTCTGAAAACGATATCATTACTTGAATACTAAGAAGAAACTCGTGAATAAGGGTTAAATTTAACAACAGTAAGTAAAATACAAAAGCTCTGACAATCAAGCACTTATTTACCACTAAAAGGTGGTTGTAGAGGAGAGACAATCTTTTTTATAAGGCTAAAGAGAGAACAAAAGGCAATTATTAACAATTCTACCTTGAGACAAAATTCATCCTTCATTCTTGTCAGGTCCTGACAGTCAGCCTGAATGGTCCTAACTTCAGTTTAAAGCTTACTTTGGATTTTATGTCTGTCTTTAGTCTCCTTTCAATTTCTCTTTATATCTCACTATCTCTTCCCCCTCATCTCTCTTCTTTTCTGCCTCCTCCCCTCACTTGTCTTTTTCTCTCCTCTTCTTCCTTCTTATCATTTATTTTCCTTTCCTTTCTCTCCTATTTCATTTTTTTCTCTTCTGCTTCCCTCCCTCTCTCATATGCACTCACTCCCTCATATGCTATAAATTTAATGTAAAATTCATTAAATATGACATGAAAACCATCATTGACCCAACTAAATGAGAACATGCACACTATATTTTATTTACCATCTTTGTCCTCTTATGTAATTATGACTAAGAACTTTCCTTGTTGAGTTTTCTAATTCAAGTTTCTGTAAAGTCTACTATTTTACACAGTTACTGGAAGAAGTCTTTTGTTCATTTCCCGATGGAACTTGCATAAAGATGTATGTGAGTGAAAACATCTGTGTATATATATAATGTATGTATATATATATATGTATATATATATATATATATATAATATGGATGAAGAGAGGGAGAAAAGGGGAAGGCATATGCAGGAGAAAAAAGAAGGGAAGGAGAGGAAAGGGAGGAGACAGGGAAAGGGGGAGCAGGAGGGAAAGGGGCAGAAGTAGAGTAGAGGAGGGGAGAGGAAGCAAGGGAGAGGGAGAGAGAGGGGGGGAGGGAAGAAGAGGAGGAATAGCAAAAAAAGTGGGGAGAAGCTTGTGGAAGGAGAGAGAATGGGGAGGGGAAGGAAAAAGAGAGGGAGAGACAGATCCTTGATATGCATGTTCTCAACTACTGCATAACTTAAAGAGAACACTAAGAAGTTACCAGAATTGGATCAGAGTCACAGAGTTATTATGGATCAGAGACAAGTCTGGAACACAGATGTTCTTGGTCTCAATATCACCTTTCTAATTGAACCAAATTTTGTGTTAAACACATTACATTAACATGTTTAAATGAGTTAGGATTCTCTTTTTGTCTTCAGTTAGTTTAACCAAAGGTTCCAGCAATGATGTTGCCAATTTCTTAGCTATGCCCCAGGTCATGGTGTTGTAAGAGTATTCAGAATCACAACTCAGTCTCCCATCAATAAACCCTTTTATACCAGACCTAGCTAAATAATATATATTTAAAGAAAAAGAATCATCAAACATATCAGCAAGGTAAATAAAAAGGAATTATTCTTTGCTTCCTCATGCACAAAAGGAATACAGTTTCCCATCAATCAATGGACAAAGGAAAATTCCTCACTAGACATCCCACAACCCTAATATAATGGCTATCATGGTTCCTCTTTCTAGTGTGTCTTGGTGCTGCCAACTATGTCTCATCATTCTTCTCAACACAACTATCATTCCTCTCTGCCTATATATAAGGCCAATCCATGCTATTTCTTTAATACTAAGTTCAATTGCTGCCAGGACACTTATCACCTGAACTATCATTGCCATAGTTTTCAGTCTTCTTCCTTCTCAATGGAAGTATTTAACATTCTTCTGACCCAGTCTATGCCTTGGGTTATATTAACTCTTTTACTGTCCAGACCTGCAGGCATACCCAGCCAGCACAAAAGAGAATTCTTTGGGCAGTTTTTCTTTTTGAATGTTTTCCCTTTTAGTTGGAACTCAGTCAAATCCACTTGATATTCAAGATGGAATGAACAAATTCCTTTCATCTGTCATCATGTTCCTGGCAAATAGTACCAAGGTCATGAAAACTATCCAGAAGGTTTGCCTCAAAAAAGAACATAAAATTGCTACTGACAATCTTTGGTCCATATTCCAGCAGCTATGCCTAGGTTGATATTCTTTTTCACTCACAATTTATTTAAAAATTGTTCCCTCATAAAAACTGCTGGGAAAATTGGAGGGCAGTGTGGGAAAAATTAGGTTTAGATCAACACCTCACACCCTACACCAAGATAAATTCAAAATGGGTGAATGACTTGAATATAAAGAAGGAAACTATAAGAAAATTAGGCGAACACAGAATAGTATACATGTCAGACCTTTGGGAAGGGAAAGACTTCAAAACCAAGCAAGAATTAGAAAGAGTTATAAAATGCAAAATAAATAATCTGGAATATATCAAATTAACAAGTTTTTGTACAAACAAAACCAATGTAACCAAAACCAGAAGGGTAGCAACAAATTGGGAAACAATCTTCATAAAAACCTCTGACAAAGGTTTAATTACTCAAATTTACAAAGAACTAAAGCAATTGTACAAAAAATCAAGCCATTCTCCAATTGATAAATGGGCAAGGGACATGAACAGGCAGTTCTCAGCCAAAGAAATCAAAACTATTAATAAGCACATGAAAAAGTGCTCTACATCTCTTATAATCAGAGAGATGCAAATCAAAACAACTCTGAGGTATCACCTCACACCTAGCAGATTGGCTAACATTACAGCAGAGGAAAGTAATGAATGCTGGAGGGGATGTGGCAAAGTGGGGACACTAATTCATTGCTGGTGGAGTTGTGAATTGATCCAGCCATTCTGGAGGGCAATTTGGAACTATGCCCAAAGGGTGATAAAAGACTGTCTGCCCTTTCATCCAGCCATAGCACTGCTGGGTCTGTACCCCAAAGAGATAATAAGGAAAAAGACTTGTACAAGAATATTCATAGCTGCACTCTTTGTGGTGGCCAAAAATTGGAAAACAAGGGGATGCCCATCAATTGGGGAATGGCTGAACAAATTGTGGTATATATTGGTGATGGAATACTATTATGCTAAAAGGAATAATAAAGTAGAGGAATTCCATGGAGACTGGAACAACCTCCAGGAAGTGATGCAAAGTGAAAGGAGCAGAACCAGGAGAACATTGTACACAGAGACTGATACACTATGGTACAATCGAAGGTGATGGACTTCTCCATTAGTATCAATGCAATCCCTGAACAATCTGCAGGGATCTAAAAAAAAATACTACCCACAAGCAGAGGATAAACTGTGGGAGTAAAAACACCAATGAAAAGCAACTGCTTGACTACAGGGGTGGAGGGGATATGACTGAGGAGAGACTCTAAATGAACACTCTTAATGCAAATACCAACAACAGGGAAATGGGTTCAAGTCAAGAACGCATGTGACAACCAGTGGAATCGTGCATCGGCTATGGGAGAGGGAAAGGTGGTGGGAGGGGGGGCGGAGAGGAAAAGAAAATGATCTTTGTTTCCAGTGAATAATGTTTGGAAATGACCAAATAAAATAATGTTTAAATTTAAAAAAAGAAAGAAAATATCCACAGGGGGGAAAAAATTGTTCCCTTAAACTTCCTGCAATAATTTTGATTAATTTCATGGTACTCTTATTTGACTTTCATTATATCAGAAAAAAAGAAAGAAATTAGGCAAAAAATGTAAAACATCTATTCCCACTAACATAATTAGAAAAAATCATATATACAATGGCATGTCTAAAACAAGTAGTGAGTACTTTATCATAGGAGTATCATCACTTGTCATGAATGTTATGAGGTATATATATATATATATATATATATATATATATATATATATATATATATGGACAGCTGGGTAACGCAATGGATAGAGCTCTAGGCTTAGAGTCCATGAGAAGCTCCTGATCCAAGATGAGAGAAGATGGGTTGCAAAGGCATGTTGGTGCTATTTAAACCATTTTATGCCATTTTACAGGGATAAAGGTCTAGGAGCTGGGAGCTGGATTAGAAATGTCTTGTAGAACAGAAGCAGAGGAAAAAGGCAATTGGCCAGAAATGGCTACTGCTTTTGGCCAAAAATCCCCTGTTTCACTCATACTATTGAGAGTAGGTTGTGAGGGCAGATGTTTGGGGGCTTTTTCCCCTGTCTTCCTGATATTCCCAGCACCTAGGACAGTGCTGTATATTATACAGTAGTTAGGTGGTATAAGGACAAGAGTGATGGACTTGGAGTCAGAAACATTTAGATCTGATCTTAGACCCATACTAGCTGTGTGACTCCAGGCAAGTAGCTTAACAACTCTTTCATTTTCAGTTTCCATATCTTTAAAATGTTGATGATGATAATAACACCTGCCTCGCAAGGTTACTGTGAAAATAAAATAAGGAAAAAAAATATATATATATAATTTTGTAAACCTTAAAGTGATATATTGATATCATTATTAGGAGAAAGAGCATCAATGAGTAATTTTGTGTCCTGAACAAGGAGATTAAAAAGTACTGTCCGCATACTGCATGAAATGTGTCCCTAAAGAAATAAAACATTAAATATTGCTTAAACAAATTTGGTTGGGGGAGGTTAAGAAGGTAAGAAACCACACTCTGGCCTCCAGGATCCAAAACTATAAGATACCACTGAGCCACTACTGGGAATTTTAAAATGGGAAGGAAGAACTGAGTGAAGCTCATCTGGGAAAATCTAGAAATCTATCTAGAAATATCCCTATTCCCTAATACCACATATATAGTATGCATTGGTTTACCCTTTTAGACTTCAGTAAACTACTGGAGGGCAAAGACTACCTCACTTTTGTGTTTGTATCTCCTGCATTTAACATAATATCTATCTCACATGTCTGCTATTGTTAGTTCTTCATTTTTGAAGACACCATGATGAGTGAAGTCTTGACTTTTGAGTGACTTGGATTTCTTCAGTAAGGCAGAGTTACACAATCTTGTCAACCTCACTCTCTCTTCCAGACATCAATGTCCAGTGGCAAGACTGAAGTCGAGGTGATTGGTGACAACCCAGATTTAAGTGCAGTGATCTTGCCATCTTTTATGATTGCCAAGCTCTAAGTACTCCACCATACTACCTTTAGCTGTCTTCATGGTGGTCTGAACAAACTGCTTTGTTCATCTACTCATTCTACTGGGAGAAGTCTTCATGTGCATGGATTAGACATCCCCCTGGCTCAACATCTGGTTTAAAGCCTGTCAGCTACTCTCAACCCTGTTTCTCCCATCTGCTCAGATGGTTTTATTGGAGTATGGCCACTGCATATGCTTCAACTTCTTGGAGCCACAGGTAAGAGTTAGGTGACAGGTGGACACCAAAGGTGGATGAGAAACCCTGAAAATGACCCTGCAAACTCTCTAACCAAAGGTGCTAGTTGTCATCCCTGAACACCTCAAGTACCCAACACATAACAAGCACTTAACAGATATGTCTTCATTCATTCATTCATTCATTCATTCATTCATTCATTCATTCCTAGTTGAACTAATTGTTCATATGGTGCTAATCCAAATTGCTTATATTCATAGAATTCTAGTACAGTTCGTGCCCTCTAAATTTGGGTCTAGATTGCTCCACCATAAATTATAGATTCATAATTATAATTCTACTATAATTTAAACTATATAATTCAAACTATAATTTGTAACTATAATTATCTGTAGAAATAATTCTTATTGTGTTGAATAGAACAGAATTAGGGAGCTCTTTCTCAGTGCTGCACAGCTAGTGTTGCCTTTGCCAAGGAAGCCAAGACTTCTTCCCTGACTGTAGAACTAACTCTTTCAACACTACCCCAAAGACCTTCCCTGTGACCTCCAATATATACCTCATGTTTATTTTTTAGCTGAGATGCTAAGCTGTTGATTGCTGAGCAGACCTTGTGTTTTGTCTCCAGATTAAATAAAGGATTAGTTTAGCTGATGCCTGTTTTCTCTCCCAGTCTACACATAGAATAGATTATACAAACGATTGAGGTCAAACGCCATCCCTGCTTTTTAATTGTAAAGCCCCTGTAAATGTAAGCTACTGTTTCTGTTTTTATTATCATTAAAAAGAGAATTCTTAGATCACCAGCCATATGAAAGAGGTAGTTCATTCAACATGGACTTAGTAACTCTTACTAGGTGCCAAGCACTGTATCAAGTGCTGGGGAAACAAAGGGCAAAAGAAAATATCCCTTGTTCTTAAGAAAATAGCATTCCATCTAAGGTGGAACATAAATGGATGAATGAAAAACATTCATTAAATTCTTAATATGTTCTGGGTATTATATTTCCAGTTTTCATGTACTTCTTGTCCTCAAGTAGCTCACATTCTTATGAGGAAGGCAATACATATAGGAACACATCTGACCTCAAATAAATAAATTCAAGATATTTGAAAAGTTAATACAAAATAGCTTGGTGGGAATAAGTGCTAATTTTCGTCTTCTCCCTGAGCCAGTATGGTATAGTAGATAGAGAGGTCTGTATGGAAGGCCAAAAGACCTGTGTTCAAGTCCTAGCTCATTTACTGACTATGTGACTCTGGGAAAGTCACCCAACCTCAGACTGCTTCTTGATTTCTCTAGGTATCTTTATAACTGTTAGTTGCAGAAAGTGTCTACAATAGAAAAAGAGTGTTTCCCACCCTGGAAGTTGCCCACAACTCCTGAAATCACAAATCCATCTTTATTATGACAATGATCATTTTGAGATTGAACTGGGAAACATTTCTAGCAGAGGATCACAAATTCAAAACTGGAAGGGAAGTAGAGATCTTTGGGACAATCCCTTCATCATATGAATAAAGCAAATGAGTCAGATGGGTAAGGAAACTTGGCCAAAGTCACACAGGTAGAAAGTAGCAGATTTGCCTCCTGGTCACCTAATTCCAAGCCTGGCACTCTTTGCACTGACCCATACTCTATCATTTAAACATTTTTGTTGCTGTTCTGGTCCATTTTAATCATCATTTAATGCTATATTTGCAGCCAGTGTTTTCAAATAGTTCATCGTACATTTCATATTTTTTGGATGAGCTACTTTGTTTTTGGAAAGAGTCTGGGGAACAGCCTTTAGTAATTCACACACTGTTTACTCCTGTGACTGTTCCTTTTATAGTTAGAAATGATCAACAGTCTCAACTCATGGCGTGACCAAGGTTTAATAGCATCTCAAATAGTAGAGGAGCTCTCTCCACCATAAGAATTGCCTGCATTATTCTCAACATCAGGAGATCGAGAGGGGAAGTTGGTCACGGAATTGCAGAGCTGGATGAGTCCTCCTCAGTGACAAAGAGGTCACTTCAGCAAGAATGGGAACCCATAGCAAGAATAATTTGTGGGCTTTATAGGCATAAAGAAAAAGAAATAATGGACTTAGAAATTGGCTTCTTTTAAATAAGCAGTTTCATAAGTTGGCAATAGTGTGCAAAAGGGTGGAAGAAAAGAGGCTGTTGTGAGGAGAAAATTGTGTGGTACGTTGCCAGGTTATGAATAACATTCCACTTCATGTCATATTAAAGGGAAATTATGCTTTGAAAGGCATATGCCTTTCAGAATTCTTGCTGATACTGGGGTTTTTTTAGTCATGGTTAATAAATATTTATTAAATGCCTACTATGTGCCAGGCACTGCAACAAGCAGGCTAGAGACACAAATAAGAAAAAGAGAATGTGCTTTCTCTCAAAGGATTTACAATATATTGGGGGACAGTATTTAACAAAAGAAAGCTGAAAGTTAGGTACCACATCATACCCAGTGTGGACAGTTGGTGGAAAATGAAGAGCTAGAAATTCTGAACCTTCGATATAGGGAAGAATTTTTGCTCTGCCATCTAGCCCTCCACTCAGAGGGGGAGGCAATTCAGGGTCCTGAAGAGGTACTGAGTACCAAAGTTGAAATAATTGATTTTAATTTAATAATTATAAATAATAATCCCTATTAAATGGTCAATGTATGCAAGTAACTTTTCAAGGCACTGAGGATAGAAATAAATATAAAATCTAAAGATCCATTCCCTCAGTAGCTTATAGTTTGTTACAAGAATTCTGTATCTAAACTTGTAATCAAATACAAAATATATAAAGTCTATATAAATTATTTCAGTCATTTGAGGAAAGCACTAACAGCTGGGGGCAGCTGCTAAGTATCACAATGTATAGAATGCTGGAACTAGAATAAGAAAACCCTAAATTCAAATCTAACCCTGAGCAAGCCACTTAACCTCTACATGCCTCAGCTTCCTCATCTTTAAAATGAGATTAATGTAGCATCACCTACTTCCCAGGATTGTTGTGAGGACCAAATGAAGAAATCATTGTAAGGTGCTTAAGATATTGCTTGGTTCAGTGTGATATAAATGCTATATTATACTATAAATAATTTCATCAAGAAAGACTTCAAACCTAGAAAGAATCTAAGGATTCCAAGAAAAAAATTTTTTTCCAAAGAAAGTGCATTAGATCTGACAATGAAGACATCAAATGGCAGCTTTAGAGAGGAAAAAGTCAGCTAAGTGACAAGACTGAACATTGGATTGGAAGGGCTTGAGGAATGAAAGAAAATACCCTGTCTTTTCTCAGTGCTCAAACTTCTTGACTTGCCTGTGGCACCTGACACTGAAGACTACTCTCTCTTCCTTGGGTCTTGCTGATACATCTTTCTATTAGTCCTACCCCTACCTGGCTCCCTGATCCTTCTTGGTTTCCTTTGTTGTTTCATAATCAACATTCTAATCTCCATGAAGATATGCTAGGGTTTTATTCTAAGCCCTCTTCTTGTTCCCTCTCAGAATGTTGTTGTTTCTTCCATCTTCATTAGGATTCCAATGTCTTTTCAACCTTATGTGTTAGCTCTGCTTTGCCTTGCCCAATCCAAAGATTTCCTTCTGAGTTCCTCATTCTGGGACTCCATATCTGCTATCTGAAATCCCAAAAGGAATTTGCCTTCCTCTAATTTCATTATCGGGATGATATTCTGACTGTATGTGGGTGAAGAGCGGTAGATAAAACAGCTATGTCCTAGAGATTGTTGTTCTGGATATCATATTTCAGTACATATCCCTCTGCAGAAGCTAATAGATATTGATTGATGCTATGATATTTGGACAACGATTATTTACAATTGACATTGGGGAGAAAACACAAGATTGGAAGCTCATGATGATTTTAGGTAAGGATTGCTTAATCCTTCAGGGATTTCCCAAGAACCCTGAGGGGAAGATATGATTAATCTAAACTTGGGGGACTCATCAGTGTGACTGTGATTGACATAAGGACCCCCAGAACTACATTTTTATCAGGCAAGAATATAGTTTGTGTATTAGAAGTAAACATGGTCTTGACACCTTCCTAAATATGAAAGGACAATCTGTTTAGATTGATTAAGGGACTTGGTAATGCCCTGGGGGCTCCATCAATCTAAGAAAAATTGGAGGAAGGGCTACATTTTTGCCAATGGTAAAGAATTCCCCCCAAACCTCTGAAAATGGTTAAATAGATAGGGAGAAGCAGACCCACAAAGCTTAGCTTTAGTCTCAATATCCTTCAGTTCCAACTTGATAAACTTCAAAAAGAGGAAACCAAAAATCTGGACCAAAAAAAGATTGTTCAATATCTTCTCTCAGGTTCCTGCCATGGCACATTCTATAACTCCCATCCCCACATCTGACCCTTAGTGATGGATATGTGATTCTTCCCAAGACTCCACAATAGTAACCAAGGAAGTTTGTCGTGATGCCAAATTGATCTCCAGGAAAGGGATTCAGCTGAAGAGCATTCTTCATATTTTAAAAAGGCTCCAGAAGCCAGGAATATGGAGGCCATGAAGAGATTCACAAGGAACAAGAGCTTTAAATTCAAGCCTTTATATTATGGTTTGGATAGCTGGAGAGAAAGTATAGGAGAGACCAATTTAACCTCATTGAAATCCAGAAAGAACAGAGAGACTGAAAGAGACAAAAAGAGCTAAAGAGCCAGAGATGGTGACAGAGTCAAAGACAGAGGCAAATACACAAAAAGAAAGAGAGGGGTGGGGGGGACAAACAAATAGACAGATAGACAGACAGAGACTCAGTTCAACTCATTTTGCTTCCCTTAGCCTTTAAAAAAAGTGATCTTTGAATTGGGAGAGCTAGAGCAACAAGAAAAAAAGAGTTAAAAGAGAGCTAAGATGTATAGAATGCTTAAGAGAGTCCATGAGTACTCACCATCACTTTCCAGCCTGGACAGTCCATATCATCAGATCTTGAAAGAATTAACAAATGAGATCACTCAACCACTGTCAGTGAGTTTGAAAAATTTCAAAGAAAAGGAGGTATGTCATAGACCTGCAGAATAGCAAATGCTTCCTTCATTTTCAAAATAAGGTAGAGGTTTGAATCCATAAACTAGAGGCCAATAAATTTGACTTTCATTCCTGGCCAAATTCATGTGATTATGAAACATATTAAAGGATTTTTTTAGGATTTAGAAAATAATCACTAAAAGCCAATCCAGTTCCATCAAGAACAGGTCCTGCCAGACTACCTTTATTTCATTTTTCTCAACAGTATAACTAGACTGGAAAAATTCCAGGGAAATATTGAAGGCAGCATATACTCAGATTTTCAGCAAAGCATTTGATTGATCTACCAAGATGCCCTAATTTTCTGAGTGCTTTAGAAGGAAGCATGGCAGAGTGTGTGGGGGGGGGAGGTGGAGGGGGGATATATGAGGATAAACATTGACTCATGGAATCATAAGACCTGAGTTCAAATCCCATCTCTGATATACTTGTTTAACCTTGGGAAAGTCAACCTCTCTGAATTTCTTCACCTATAAAATAAAGAGATTGAGCTGGAAGGACCCAGAGTTCACTTTAAGCTCATTGTCTATGGCCCTGGGTCTATCTACTGCCTCTTTGAATTTACAAATACTGGCAAACCTAGTATTCAAACCATAGAGATGCTCTAGGCATCACCATTGTGGAAAATTAATACTGAACTGTAATAATTTTTATATGAAACATTTCTTAAACCTCAAGTTTAAACTACCTTCCAAGTTAAAATAATTTGCTTCCAGATCTCAGAGTATGGACAGGCTTTTATAACAGGTGAGGACGTGTTCCTTGTTTATCTGTAAATAACTCTTTTAGATAAGGGAAGTCAGAAAGCTCTACCCACCATGTACTACATAATCATGTTGACCTGGCCACATGGAGAATATGGTGGCATCTTCCAGGTCTCAACCAGGACATTCCCTTTGCTGTGATGAAATAATGAGGGACAGGTTGAAGTCTTTGAGTCCATCTCCTCAGTGAAATGTCTTGGAATGTCCCAAGAAGGGACTGAATGATGGGGTCAAAAAGGGTACATATTGGTCAGTGCCTCAGAAATTCTGGCTCTTTTGCATGTTCACCCTCTTTGATGTATATTAGGATTTGGGAGGGCCTCAACTGCCTGGCACAGATTTCTTGATTAATTAACTAACTGAAAAATTAAGAAACATTGCTTCTTACAAATTCAGGCGTTAAATTATCCAATGACACAGTTTATCCAAATTTTTGGTATAGTACCTCTGAGGAAAGACCATATTTGCCTTATAGGAACTAACTAATAATTATAAAGATTTGAATAGAAAACAGGCATATTTCTCTTTGTTAAAGATTTTAACTGATAGTTTGTTGTGTCTTTGTGTATGGATATTTTAGGGACTAAAACTGTGACTAGAATAGCTTATAAAAAATGAGATGTTCTCATTCTATAGGGTTCCCTTCAGAGCACATTATCCTTTGAATACACAAATACTCCTTCATAAAAAGTGAGTTGCCTATAAGCTTTGATTTGGTCTTTACTAGTATCCACAGATCTCTTGCCTTTAACTGATATGCTATAATTTTATTATGATAAGATAGATTATTGGAAGAGTCCCCTGACTACAAATAGATGAGTTTGTCTGAAAAGCACCTGTAATAGGCCTTTAAAAAATGGAGTTTTATGATTTCACAAGGTCCTTCCTCAGATCTGGCTGTATCTGCCTGTAACTGGTTCACATTCTTGTCAAAGTACCGAAAATACTTCATGTTACCTAATGATCCTTTTGGTTAGAATGTCTCAGAGCAGCCAATTTGTTACTCAAAAGCAGAACTACACAACATCCAACCTGTTCTAATCCCTCTTACAGAATCTTCCTTTTTAAATTCCATTTTTAAAAAAGAGAATAGGAGTTTTTATCCGATATACTTCCACCAAAGAACTGCATCTCTTTCATTCTTTAATACTTTTCACTGAATCCTGATAAGGACAATTGAATGAATCAGAAGAGTCCTTAAATAATCCATTTGTTCACTTTGAAAGTAGACACCTTAAACAAGTACACCACTGGAAGGCATTTGGGGTAATTGTAGTTGTTTTACTGATAACCCCAATCCCAAGTGATCCATAGAAACAGCTGTCCACAGGAATAATGCAAATAATCATTATGTCACCAGGACTAGTGATGGGTCAATATCATAAACAATTACTGTAGGTGAGTTTACAATATTAGTTACTAAATGAATTATCCCCAACAAGAATAGATTTTCCAATAAGTCTCTGTACCATCTTTGTTACATAAGGGGGAAAAAAATCAATTTCATAACAGTTCCTTTCCTGGGGAAAAAAAGACACAAGTAGAACTCTCAAATATTCATAAGTATTAAAATCAGTTTCTGTTCAGATGAGAAAAGAATTATAGCACAGACCTAGTGTGAAACTACTTTTAAAGAGCAGTTATCCCAGCTTTGGACCTGATTATTCAAATATATTTAATCAAAGAACCCTGCAGAACTCTACCAGGATGATTGTGTAATGGTGCCCTGATGATTAATATACTGCATATGCTGATCATTTTCATGATTATTAACATTCGAGTCACCTGATCCAATATTTTACAGCTGATACCAGGGACATCCATTGTGACTTACGCCAAGTCACTAAATTCTCTATCTAATGAAATCATGTCTTATAGAATAACTAAACTTACAGACAGAAAATTATCTCCAACATCTGCCCCACAAATGCTACCATTATCCTATCTGGATACTAGTTGAGAGCATATTCTACAACCATCATTTAACAGATCTGTTTGGTTAAGCCTTATTACAGTAGTTAAATTTCTTCTTTATAAATAGAGCAAAGAATTGAGGGGCAGCTGAGGGACTCAGTGGATTGAGAGCCATGTATAGGGACAGGAGGTCCTGGGTTTAAATCTGACCTCAGACACTTCCCAGCTATGTGACCCTGGGCAAGTCACTTAACCCTTTTGCCTCATCCTTGCCACTCTTCTGCTTTGGAACCAATACATAGTATTGATTCTTAGAAAGAAGGTAATGGTATTTAAAAATAAATAAAGCAAAGAATGAACCAACCTTATTGAAAGAAATCCAACTTCTGAAACTTGGACAACAAAAACTCTACTCCTAGAAAAATTGTTTTGCCTCATTTTTTTTCCACTTTCCAGATGACTTTGAACAGGCCTTGGGGGCTGTTAAGCCCAGCCAAAAAAAACAAACATGTCAGCTTTCATTGCAAATCACTGCCCAGCTAAAATAGGTTTTGAAAAGACATGCCACCTGCTTCATTATTAGGAATATCAACTTTGTTTTCTTGTTTGTTTTATAGCTATATCCCTCTCCATCCCATAAATCACAGCTTTATATGTCCTTAGTGTTAAAGAAAGTAGACTTCGAGATTTTTTTCTTCCATCAATATGAATCTCATAAATGTGAATTATTTTTACAAAAGGTTTATTTTCTCTTCTCGATTAGTCCCAGGAAGATATACAAAGAAAAATAAAATAAAATAAACCAAACTTGCTAATATGTAGAAACCTAGACCAATAAACTATGAGCAACATTGTCCCAACAAATGTGAAAAGCTAGATGATTCTCAAAGGAGGAAAGAATCTAAGCCCAAAGTATGAATTTATTTACCAAGCAATTTAAATGAATATAATGCCTTGCCTTGACCAGCTAGACTAGGAGGTCAAAAGTTAGTACTTTACCACATTCTCTAATTCTCATTCCTTGGACAGTAGAATAGATGCTAAAATGGAAGCAGAGATAAAAGGAAACATCTAGATCATCTCAGACAGTACTGACTTCAGAATAACCCCACTAACAATTAGCTTATTTAATTCATGCTAGCTTTCCAAGGCTATTGTCAGTAAGTTTATTTTCTTTCTTTCTTTCTTTCTTCTTTTTTTTTTGGTCAAGATTTCTCTACTCTTTGCCCATGCTCATTATCATATAGAATTTGTATTTCATAGGTAAAACCATCAGCCTGTCATTTGTGCCCCAGGCAAATGTATCCAATTTAAAGAAAATGTTTCTTTAATTTCAAAATCAATCCCTGATAGATGGAATGCCAAAGTTTTGCCATCTTATCATTCAGACACAATAAAATAATTCTCCCAATTCCCATCCAATCTTGTCACCCTGGATTCTGAGGGTACAACAAAGTATAAGAAGGACAGTTCAGGAACGAGTCTGATTGAGATTGGGAAGAGCAAAGAAATATTGGGGGTAATTAACTTGTTGAGAACTCTACATCATTCTAAGAAGGGTCCTACAGTAATGGTACTCCATGGAAAATGTATATTTTGTCCATAGAAGTGAGTGAGCAGAAAAATAGTAGGTCAAATTCACTAAAGATTGGTGGAAAGCAATAAATGCATTCAAGGGGGAGAATTGGAAACATTTTTAAAGGTCTATTGGCCTACAGCTCACAATGACATCCGACAAAGAAATCAAGGTGTCCGATAGATCTTTTCCTAAAAATAATAGCTCAAGATACTGTTACAATAAAAAAAAAAATTCTGACCATACATACAGTGAAAGATATTTGGAAGGGATATAGATAGTATAAATCATTTCCTTGTGTAAAACCCTGGTTTATCCATTAGAGATTGGGGACCACAGAAGCAAAGTGTGAAGGGACCATCTAGCATACCCCCTAATTTTAAAAATGAGGAAACTGAATTTAAAAGCTTTAAGCCCTATTGGAACCTGGTGTAATATGGACTGTGTCCCTTTCAAATCAACAATTGGGCTAGTGCAGATAAAATGATGGAGGAATGAGAGTTGGGTCATATGGATAGAACTATTATAAATAATTCTTCTTATTTACTAAAGGTTAAGTTCTCTTTGTTCTCTGATTCTAAAAGCCCTCTATAGGTGTGATACCATGGGACAAATTTTCTGTTTCCCAGACTCACTTATGGCTCTGTCTAGAATGTTGTTTTCAAGTTATAGTATCTCAGGAACAGATAATGCTTAACAACGTATGATACTTTAAGGTATGCAAATTATTTCATATAGATTATCTCATTTGATCCTCACAACAATTCTATGAGTCAAGTGCCATTATTATCCCGATTTTATAGATGAGAAAAGGACTTGCTCTGCTCATGAATCAGAATTTGGACTCAGAGGTTCCTGAAATCCAAGTCCAGAGCTCTATCCACTGATTCCCCTCAGTACCCTTAGGATACCATAGCAAATGTGTAGAGAGCATCCCAAATCATCAAGGAAATGAAAATAGAAAGTAACCTAGTGCTATATAAGAACAAAAGGGAGAGAAATGAGATCCCTAGCCTGACATTAAAAAAATAAAAGGATGAGAGGGGATATAATTGGAATCTATGAAGAAAGAAGATGCTGGATAAAGTGAACTCAGGCTCTATCAACAAGCCCCAGGTGAACTGAATTATCAGGTTGCCCTATAAGCTTGAAAAGTAAATGTGAGATAAGTAAAAAGTAAATAAGACTCGACAGAATGGTCAGCAAACTTATTGAAAGCCTTACCTCCAATAGATAACTCAGAATAGGTATAAATATAAATAGATGAATTTCTGGATGATGGATATGGGGAGTATAAGAGGATTATTCTATTGCTTTATACCCCTGGCCATTTGCGGTGATGTGGACATTTGCCCCTGGGCACTCTTGTCAAAAGTAATGTGCAACTAGATGAGCTATAGGTCTGATCCATTACAGCAATTCTTGTATACTCTGTGCCAGAGAGACATAAGAAGTGACACTTGGCAGGCACTGATGACATCTGGCAACACTATAAGCCAAGGGAGTGTTTTAACTATTGCCCCCAAAGCTTTGCCTTCTGGTACCAGAGATGTGATGGGACCCAGCTGTCATGGCAGAGAATGTGGAGCATTCATCACTCATGGCCAGCCACATCAACCTAGATCAAAGGTGACAACAATTCAACCTCAGACCTCAATTCTTCAGCAAAACAAATATATAGCAAAGTCTTCCCCCAACCCTGCAGGATAAGGCAGGGGCTCTTCATTGCCTAGAAATATTGTGCCACCAGATTGCTGGTGTTCAAAGGATAGACCATGGAAAGGAATCCACAGTGACAATACAGGAATTTGCCAAAATGGTTTCCTAAGAGCATGAGAGAATAGGCACTTGCTTAAATAATGGGTTCTTGAAAAGATGCCATCTATATGAAGAACAAACAGTCTTCTATTCTGTGTTTAATGAAAGTCCAGTATACTCTATGGAATATTGGAGGACTACTATGGTAGTTTACTGAGAAAATTTAATGCATTGAGTCTAGAGATTCTCTCATCAATATCAATAAAGAGCATGAGACCACTTAGGTGGATACTTCTTAGCTGTGTTAACTCCCAACACCTAGCCCTTACCACTCTTCTTCCTTGGAACCAATCTTGGTATCAATTCTAAGATGTAAAGTAAGAGTTCAAATTAAAATAGAAACTATGGTTGTAACATGAGTGCTTAGTTCACCATTATCGTCCTCATATATTGGATAAGTTAAATTATTCCTAGAAATTGGGGGCTTTCAATTTGTATCCAGAGGTCAAAGAGAACTAATGAATAAAAGAGATACTTAAAATATTTAGGAAGGCATCCAACAACCATAAAGCTATTAATGAGAAACCTGTGGCTATATCTATCAAGAGATTTACTGATATCATGAAATGAAACTCAATTTGAATAACACATCTTAAACACTCAACACCTATGTAATACCATTCCATAATATTAAAATGGACAATAGAATTAGGAAATATTCTAAAAGAGCACATATGATATTATTGAAAGGGTCTATCACATTCTAAGGGAGTTATAGAAAAATTAATAAAGACTGAGGACTGATGGAGTAAGAATTTTTTATAATTTATCATATTTTCTATAATCATAACAATTTATTTTCATAATATAACAATAATGTATTATCATAATAAACTGATTAAAAACTGATGGAAATCCTTTTTGAAAAAGAGACATCATGCCACTAAGCAACAGTAAAACTGTCAATAATGTCACTGAATTTCTCAGGTATAACCAAAGTGGTTTATTGCAAAATGGACCCTTTGAAAAGCCTATGATACAAGTATCGAATCAAAAAGCCCTCCATGGGCAACATCCACCTGAAATTATCCAACAGTATTAAATAAATAATCAAGGATCAAATGGTTGAATTCTAATATTTTTTTTTAACTAGAACAGTTTGTTGATTGACTGACTGCCCTAAGTCATGGTTCTATTCATAGAGAAGTAGCAATTCTGAATTTAAGATCAGAAAGACATGTATTCAAACACATCATTAACTCTTACCTGCTGTGTTACTCTCTAGATAAGTAACGACTTCCCTAAGGCTCACTAGTTTTATCTGTAATAATGATATGATTGCACCTGCCTCATAAGGCTGATGTGCAGAAATGGAGGAATGCATGTAAAGTACTCTGTAATACACAAAATGAATTAATATAATAATTACACTAAATAGTTTAATATTTTAGTAGTCATGGTATTTATTTTATAAAACTTATGAATGTAATGATATTTTATGATGATAATTATTCATGGTTTCTCCACTTCTCAGAGAGCCTTAGAATTTTAGAGCTTTTTGGATTATGAGAAGTCATCTAGTCCAATATCACAGGTCAAAAAACTGAGGTGCATCAACATTAAATGCCTTGGCTATGGTCACAGCTTGTTAGTGGCAATGCTGACACTAGAACTCAGCATTCTGGTTTCCATTTTATTATATCACCCTGTTTTTCCAGAGGTGACAGTGATTTCCTACAATGAACCCAGTTTTTTAAAAGTAAGGCTATAAAAACTGTCATAATACCTGCTGCATATGGATATGAAAATGCCCTGTGATTTTTATGTAAGTAAGGGATATATTAGAGGTCTTACCCATTGAGTACTTGTATGCCACAGTATTTTAACTTGCTTACAAATACATTATCTGAAAAATTTATGGAGAGGAAAGATGGCCTTTAAATGCCTAGGGTTGCCATTAACAATATTAAGAAATAAAATGCTATTCACATGGCAATTAAAATAGCTGTTCATGCATCTTCTTTCCACGTTTTATTTTACTCTGTTTAAAAAGCTCCTGGATATTTTTGCCCTCCAGCCCAGATGCTGGATCATTACAACTCTGAATGGTTGGATACCAGATCCAGATGGACCTCTGAGGTTCACAGGGCTCTGATTGCCATAGCTGGCTCACTGTGTCCTGTGAGTCTATCAGGAAATAAAGATATGTTCTATAGAATTAATAACAGTCTGTCATTTTCACAGTTGAGTCCCAGCTGTGTAACATACAAAATAATGAACTAAAAGTTCCAGTACAAGAATATTCATCATTGTGTAATTGAAGAGAAAAACATAGATTTAGAATAAAATGTCTCAGCTCAGCAAAGCACATGACAAAGGGGGGAAAAGACACACACACCAAAGAAAGCTTTGTAGAATGTGTCATCAGTTTAAAAGTGTATTTGCCAGAACGGAGAGTGCAATTTAGAATTTTTTTTGGATCAGATACCAATGCCATCTCCACGTTAAGCATATTCATGACACGTGGTTAACATTTTAAACTGATGACACATCTGGACATCATCATAGCATTCTTTCCTTCTAAGATGACTCTCAAGAATTTTTTTAAGCTTTCATAGGCAGAAAGAAATTCCTTGTGACTTTGGCCATAAACTTTGGAAAGGCAGGAAGTCTTTATGAATAAGACATAATAGTCCTCCATAAATTAAGCTCCTTGAGGACAGGAACTATTGAGTTTTGTTTATGTATCCCCGGCATCTAGTACAGTGTTTGGTACATAGTAGATGCTTAGTTAATCATCTATCAAGTAATTTCTGTTCTGTATAACTCTTCATGACCTCAATTAGGGTTTTCTTGATGAAGATACTAGAGTTGTTTACCATTTCCTTCTCCAGCTCATTTTATAGATGAGAAAACTGAGGCAAACAGGATTAAGTGACTTGTCCAGGGTCACAAAGTTGGTGAATGTCTGAAGTCGAATTTGAACTCAAATGTTCCTGAATCCACTTTTCATCGTATCCACTGTGCCGCTTAGCTGCCCCAAATAAGCATTAGCAAAATAACTTCAATTCCAGGACTGTGCTAGTTGCTAAAAATATAAAGACAAACCTGAAATAATCCCTGACCTCAAGGGGCTCTCATTCTCTCTAGCTGGAGAGGGAAGAGTAACCAAAGGCATATATAGAATTTATGTTTTTAATTTACATATATATACTTTATATCTTACAAGGGCACTATATGAAAAAATTCATGGAAACAAAAGATTGCCTATAAATATTGTGTTACCATTAACAATATTAAGAAATAAAATATACATATGTGTTATACATATATATACATATATCTATATGATAATATACACACATACATGCAAAGACCCATATATGCATATATATGCTTATAATGTATGTCAATATATGTATAATATGTGTGTATATGTATATATACATGAAATATATAGGGGTACGATATTCATTGACTCATTGAAAGAATGACTACTGAGTTATACCAGCAGAATTTCAGAATGAGAACAGGCTGTACAGAATAACTATTTCAATTTCTTTATTTTATTTATTTATTTTTAAGGAACCAAACTATTTGTTTTAATTTAGAAAGTATTTCAATAGAATTTAGTCTTCAACTTTATTTAAATATTGTCAATCAACAAATATTTATTAAGTGTTTTCCATGTGCCAGGTACTATACTAAATTCTGAATATACAAAGAAAAAAAAACAAAATCCTGCTCTCAAGGAGCATATATTCTTTTTTTTTAATTTTTTTAAACCCTCACCTTCCATCTTGGAGTCAATACTGTGTATTGGCTCCAAGGTAGAAGAGAGGTAAGGGCTAGGCCATGGGGGTTAAGTGACTTGCCCAGGGTCACACAGCTGGGAAGTATCTGAGGCCAGATTTAAACCCAGGACCTCCAGTCTCTAGGCCTGGCTCTCAATCCACTGAGCTACCCAGTTGCCCTCAATTTCTTTATTTTACAAGTGAACAGAACTGGCAGTTGTCTATGCAGTCCTGGATTCTCCATGGTTTTAGGGAAGATTCCTTGTTAAAATAAAACTCCTATTTGTAAATGGGGATGAGCTCACAGTTGACCTCATGATGAAAAAGTAGCATTTAACATCAGAAAACTATTTTGATCTAAACAATAGGCTTTCACTGTTGTTTAACGGATCCATGTAAAAAGTGATGACAAGAATGACCAATGGCAAGCTAATTATGGCAGCAGACAGAGTACACAGAGCACAGTGGACTGTACTCCTCTAAGCATACATACCTTTAATAGAAATGTCAAAACTCTGTTTGCTCCCCAAGCTGTGGAAATTGTCGATGATAAAATATACAAAATCCAAAAGCAAGAGGCTGAATGAAATGCATTCGATTAAGTCAAAAGATTTCAGAAGAGACATTTCATTGTTTACCCAGATTTCCCCTCTTCCCCCAGGCACTTGTCTTTCTGTAGGGTAATTGGATTCAATCTCAGCTCCTAGAATGGAAGGAAGCTGTTTTACTGGACTGTGCTGTTAAGAGATCTCATCAGTGCCCATTCCACACTGGCATATGGTGTGCCGTGTATTCTAGCAACTAATCCATAAACCCTGATTGAGACAAATACCTGCCACCCCCACTCACACACACACACACACACACACACACACACACACACACACACACACACCAGTGATGTGACCCTACAAGGGAGCAGAAGAGCAGGGATCCACAGACTAGCTGAAAAGAATCCCAGAGGTCCTCTCATCCATCTCTCTCATTTTTAATATGTAGCTAGGGCAACCCCATCAAGCGTACGCTCCTCCTACATTAGGATGGATATGCCCTTTGGTCTCCTGCTGAGGGACAGGTGCTTCATTTTGCTGAACTGACATAGAAACCCTTGATTGAGCCCCATGTGTCCTTGTAACTAAAAGTTGTGTGCAAAAAGGATTGTCCGCTGAGCATCATAAGGGATGGATTCTTGTCAAAGAATATTCTTCCCATTAGGGGGATAACGGTCTTCTAAAAAGCCTCTAGTCTCCTTTTAGTCTTCCTCAAGATAGTGACAGCATCAGTTCTTTGGACTTCTAGTAAGAGGAAAGGGTTGAGGGTTTTTTGGTTTCCACAAACCCCTTCCCTTGCCACCAGCAGCAATGCAATTATAACTCAAACCTGGGACCATGAGCAAATATGGGTGCCTTGGTTTGATTGAGATTGGACACGAATCCCCAGCTGCTTTCTTTTCCCTCTGTATTTCTTCTCTTAATATAGGTCTGTGATGGTGGCTACCTGGGGAGTTTAAGAGTTTAAGCCAACTCAGCCAACCCAGATGACTGAATCTATGCCAGCATTTTAGGGGGAAGTACTTCCTGCTGCTATACCAAGCCCATAGGAGGATGGGACCACCCACCTGAAAGGACTGCATCTGGCTCAATGGGATATTTGGACCTTGTTGGGTACTTCAGTAGTCTAGTTCTGAAGTTAATATAAAAAATCTCCTCAGCCATTTTCCAAAGTACTTTTTAATTTTACTTCCCAGGAAAATACAATAGCTATAATGAGTTATTATTTTATAATTAAGTATCTGTTAATGAACTCTTATGAATCTTTTCTATTTTAAGCATTTCTATTGTATATAGAAAATAGATGCTCCATGCCCAACATCTATTTTTTACATTGGACATTTTTTTTCAGAAAAGAGACCACAAACTCTTTTAGGAAAGATTGGACAAGAGTTATACCTAAGCTTTATTTTAGAGATTTCCCCCCAAATTCTGGGGTAGGAACACTATGAAACAGAGAGAATGTGAGAAAAGCATGCATCCCTTCTTCTGGGCTAAGGCCACTTGAGAAGAAACAGGTTCCTCTTGATCTAAGAGCTGGGCACCATCATGAAAAAGGATCCCACCATACCCAGCACCAGCTGAGGAACTCAAAAACTCTGAAATTTATGTGATAGTTATAAAGGCTGGAAACACACGCCTTTAGGGGTGGTCATTTGCTTGATCTGTGTTCAAGGAGAAACCTTAAAAAACACGAAAAGGAAGTCAGAGATTTGAGGTCTAGTCTCAGCCACATTTAGAGAATCCAATAGTCTTGCTTTTATATGATAGGAGTAAAGCCACCATTTTGTCTGCATTGAAGGTGAATGAGGGCATGAGAGGAGAAATCCTCCCTCTTCCTTTCTAGAAATCCAAAGGACAATTGCCAGTGAATCTGTCCCAAAGACAAGGGATACCTCTTATAGCCTACTATTACAACCTGTTATGATGTCACCTTCTAAGGGGGGGGCACTCTATAAGGGTCCATCCCCCATACTCTCAGTGGTCAATCCTTTTTTGATATAATCCCTACTCCTGTGAAACAATGTAAAAAGAACAGAAGTTGTTATTCTTTCTTGGCAAAGTGAATAAAGGTCAATGTTTGTGTCCATTAGTGTAGAGTGAAAGGTCATTCTTTAAGAGATCATGCCTGCTCCATAGAAAAACAACAAAAACAAACTGAATCAACAAACTGGAGTCTTGTCCAGGATCCCAAAGGAGGTATTAAGGGACAGAGGCCAAATATGAATTCAGGTCCTTTCTCTCCAATCCACAGCTCTTTCCACCATACTGTTCTGTCAAAGGAGATGCTGCAAACATCCCCAAACCAGTTGTTTCAACTCCCCATTCTCTCTGTTCTACTCACTCATATTACCTTGAAGTTTCTAGATGAATGGCTTACCACACTCAAATACTTTGTAGACTCAGGCTGCCTTCACATGCACTGCTTTTTCCCTATATTCCCAAACAATCTGCCTATTTCCTGACTTTCTAAGTATGTCCAACACAATTACAAATAAGGAACCACCACTCCTTTTACCTACTTAGCTGTATGAGATATGGAAAGAATTTTCCCTTGAAAAAGAGAAAGCAGGGGCTCTTACTATCTCTCCTTCATATCCCAGAAACTGTCCTCTCTATCCTGCCAATTATGATCCCAATATCCCAACAGCCTCACTAGATTTTATATGAAAGCATCACACAGAAGACCACCTTTCTTGGGGGGACAACATAGGCACTTCATTACAGAAATATACGGCCATGAGCAATCTGGTCATCTCATTTATAAGTGTCTTTCAGGGAATAGACTCACCTAATGGTCCCCAGATAAAAGACAGACAATCTCGTTTTGAAAACTGATATGCTATGGAATATTGTTCAAAAATTAATGTTGAGAGCACTAATGAAATCTTTTAACGTGATAATTAAATGAGTCCCAAGACATAAACTCTAAGTACCATTTAAAAATGGATTCTTAGTCCTTGAGATCTTAAGATTAGAGGACAGCCTATGGACTTTCTTTTACTTAAGAATCCCTGGCATTGTAAGAGTTTGTTGTGAATTTGTATTAAAGAACTGTCATTTCTAATATATGATGATGTCATTAAAATATGCTGATGCTAATGACAGAATTATATTTTTCCCATTTTATAAATAATCAAACCAAAGTTACTAGCAACTTGCTAAAGGGTGCACTACTAATTCTTGAAAGGTGGAAATATCAATCTCTTCCCCACTCTGTTTCCTAAGAGCAATTCTTCTTTCTAGATTACCCAGAATTTGCATTTTTATTGTTATTCTTCAGCAGTTGTATGTGATTTCTTGTAACCCCATTTGGTGCTTTCTTGGCAAAGATACTGAAGTTGTTTATCATTTCCTCCTCCAACTCATTTTGAAAATGAGAAAACTGAAGCAGAGTTAAATGACTTGCCCAGGGTCCCACAGCTACTAACTTGTCTAAGGCCAGATTTAAACTCAGGAAGATGAATCTTCCTGATTCCAGACTCAGAGTTCTATCCACTATATCATGCAGCTGCCTGAATATGTATAGGGGAGAGATTAGATCAATCAACTGGACCATTTCAGGGTTAATTCAGTCTGATTGGACAATGCTTCAGAGTCTAAGGAATAGTCAAGTCATTCACTAGATATAAGCTCTTAATACCATGATGGATAATTCTAGAGCCCTAGTTTTAGATAAGGAGAGGGAATGGAAATCTCTGACTTCACTGATACAGAAAATCCTTCTATGGGAAGATTCATTTTGCCAATGAAGGTGAAAACTGTAGTCTTTAAAGAATTGCCTGAGGGGGCAGTGAGGTGATTCAGTGGATTGAGAGCCAGGCCTAGAAAAAGTCCAGGGTTCAAATCTCTTCTCAAGTCCTTCCTAGCTGTGGGACCCTGGCCAAATCATCATTGCTTATTCCTTACTACTCTTCTGACTTGGAACCAATATTAATTCTAAGACAGAAGGTGGTGAGTGTGTGTCAATGAGTGTGTGTGTGTAAGTGTGTGTATTTTAATTCAACAATTAACTTTAGATTGAAGGGAAAGGAAAAATCTTGGGAATCGGGCTGGAAAATGAAGGAAGACATCATCATTGTTAAGGTAAGGAATTATATTCTGGCAAGAGAGATGGACAAAATCATCTGTGTGTGTGTGTGTATGTGTGTGTTTTGTGTGCCTGTGCACACAAGCACACATATATGTGTTTCTCTCCACCCACCCAAGAACAATCACATGAGCTATTAAAAATCTTGACAAAATCAAACATTAAACATAATGAGTTCATGTTTAAACATGATTCCTCCAGTTGACAGTGGGTAACCTTGACAAACTGCCACCCATCAACCATTTCTAAACTGATGAATATAGTTTGTGCATTACCACTGGTATTTAAAAGGCAGTTTTAAAAATTTTCAACTCACAGTGAGTTGGGAGAGAAGTTTCTCTATCTAATAAAAATAAGAAAATTTTGGCTTGTACAGAGTTAATCTTCCACATCTATTTCAAAGCATTCTGATTGGTTATAATTCTGCTTAGGGTTACTGAGACTTGCTCCTGGCCAGCAGTCCTACCTTCCTTCCTTTCTTCCTTCCTTTCTTTCTTTCTTTCTTTCTTCTTTCCTCCTCTCTCCTCTCTCTCTCTTCTCTCTCTCTCTCTCTCTCTCTCTCTCTCTCTCTCTCTCTCTCTCTCTCTCTCTCTCTCTCTCTCTCTCTCTCTCTCTCTTCTCTCTCTCCCCCTCCATATGTAATAATATTAATAGAAATCTGCTTGTCCACTGATTCTTGGGCTATAGAATGTCAGTGTGGTCAAAAAGTGATGATCTTTGGGTAACCAAGCCAAATAAACAATACACAGAAAGTACTTTTTATTTTTAAATTGATTCCAGTAGTTAATTCCTTTAAAGGGAAATGGTTATCTTGTGGTAAGAAGTAAAAACAACAGGGTTTCATTCATGATTTCTTAATCTTTTCTGGACCCTTTGGCAAGTTGGTAAAATCTATAGATTCCCTCTTATAATGGCCTTAAATGCATTCAATAAAATATAGAAGATTACAAGAAAACCAATTATATTGAAATAAAGAAGTCCATTTTTTTCCCAACTTAATTTCATGGCTCTTCTAAAATCTATCCAAAGAAACTGTGGAATTCCTATAATCATTGTAGTATACTGGAAAGAGGTCTGGCTTTGTACTCAAGAAACCTAAGGTTCCATATTTTCATCTCTGATCTATACTGGCTGTGTAATCCTTCACAAGCACCTTAACCTCTCAGTGTCCCACCAATTCCCTAAAATTACAAGTTACAGAGCAGTTGACAATCTGTACTGGTAGAGTGAGTTTGTTACTTAGAGGTTTTATATATGTATAGCATCACCAGATTGGAATGATGGCAATGACATTGATGATGATGATATCATGTTATAATAACTACTTAAATCAGAACTATTTGGAGAGTCAGTATTCTTGAGCTCTATTAGGCATTAAAGTTCCTGGAAATTGATACCCCACAAAAATAAAAATAGTATTCTACTTGAGAAAGAGTTACTGAGAACTATCAGTTATGTGAACTATAGAAGATAGAACCTCTTAATAACTCCAATAGAACTTGAATGCATTCCAGTATAAGTTGATTTCTATAAACAGCATATACTAACCAGAAACTTAATAACTATTATACTGTGTCAAGGAAGAACTTATTAATTTATTGGAAGACTGCTCGACATAAACTTGCAAATCAATCAAAATGACTCCTAAAAATTAAAACATCCTTAATAACAATCCTAAAATGTAAGAAATATAATTATTCTCCAATGTAGAATGGCCATTAATAATTCATTCCTGCTCTAAATCCAGAAGGATCTTCTTTGATATGAAGCTATGTGAATTTCCCAATTCCTAGTAAGGAGAGAGAAAAAGAATGAAAAAGACAGCTAGTTGTTTATCTGTCTGCCTGAAGAGGTGACTCCTCTCCATCTGTGTTCTACACTGCTCTGTATCCACCACAAGGTAAAGGAACATAAAGATGGAAACCTACTTCCCTTCCTGAACCAGAGAAAGAGAGGAAAAAGGCAGAGACCATTTCTATGACTTGCCTCTCCTAGTAAAAAAGAGGATGGAATGAGCAGAGAATACTAGTAGGATCAAGTTTCTCTTTTTCTGTTTAATTTAAAAGAAGAGAACTCAACATCACAATTGGGCCAAGAGGTTTCTGTTTTCCTGCTCAACAGAAATGGTGCAAGAAGATGACTCCAGAAATCTGTTGCTTTTAAATATCACCTATTATTGTTAATCAAATCAGGTCATGTGCTACTTTTTTGTATCCAAAGCTTCTTCTTAGCTCTTACATAAGAGGATTAAGTTCCTTATCTTCTAAATTCTAAGCTCTGTCAACTATGGAATCACTTGTGCATTGATGGACTCTTGCCTCATTAATGAAGATTAAGATACTTGGGGATTCATTGAGAATCATTTTTTTTAATAAACACTAGGGGAATCAAGATGATGGTATAGAGGAAGCAAAAGTTCAGACCTCTGAAAACACTTCCTCACCAATTAAAAACCAAATGCTCCCAGGGAACTGAAAACCAAATCTAACAACAGGACAGAGCTAAGGAACCCTCCTGCTGGACTCAACTTAAAAGGTATGTTCCAAGAAAGCCTTAATTCTAGAAAACTTGGGTTTAAGAAGAAAGAAGGAAGGTCCCAGGCGCCACCTCCACCTAAAGTACTGACCTTCCAGCAGTGGCTGGAATCTCTGGGAAGGTAAGGGCTCTAGTCTGGAGGGAGTACCTTGCAGACAAAGCTGTGCCTGGTTTAAGGCTTTGAGCACGGGCAATTGGGAGGCAGCTGAAGGAGAACCTCAAAGAAGGCAGCCCAATCACAGCTGAAACACTCCATATTTCCCACCCTTTCTGAGGTTTTGGCCTCGGGGCACATCCAGCTCTACAAGTACAACTCAACTGGGCTTAATATTATCAAACCTTCAGAGGGCAGGGAAGCTCAAGCTCCAACACTGCCCCCCCACAGACTGTTCTGAGAGCCTTGTTAAGCTCCAAGGGTGAAAGCTGACAGAAAAGCCCAAACCCACAGATCAAGCACATAATGAGAAGAGCAAGACTACAGGCAGCCACAGGGGGAAAAGAAGGGGCAAATATGAGCAAACAACAGAAAAAGAAAAAAGAAATGACCATCTATATCTTCTATCCTGGCAATGAACAAAGAACAAATGGAAAAGAGGAGGATCAAGAAACACCAAGCAAAAACACAGAAACTCCAGGAAATTGGACACAGGCTTTGGAAGAACTCAAAATACAATTCAAAATACAATTAAGAGAGGCTGAAGACAACTGGAAAAAAGAACTTCAAAAGCAAGATAAGTCATCTGGAAACAGAAAATAGTGTCTTGAAATCCAAAATTAACCAGCTTGAAAATGAAGCAAAGGAGATGAAAGATGAGGCAAAGAAGATGAAAGATGATCTCCAAAGAAAATCAAACCAGAAGGAGAAGGGTGACCAAAAAGCCAGGGATGAAATTCAGTCGTTAGAAACCAGAATACAACAATTAGAAGCAAGCAACTTCACAAGGCAGCAGGAAACTATAAAACAGAATCAAAAGAATGAAAAAAAAAAGGAAAATATGAAACACCTCATTCACAAAACAGAAGATTTAGAAAATCATTCCAGGAGAGACAACTTAAGAATCATTGGCCTACCAGAAGACCATGACAAAAGAAAAAGGCTAGACATCCTCCTATGAGAAATTATCCAAGAAAACTGCCCCAACATTCTAGAAGAAGAGGGAAAAGTAGAGATTTAAAGATCCACAGATCACCTCCTGTACTTAATCTCCAACTGACAACACCCAGGAATGTTATAGACAAATTCAAGAACTACCAGACAAAGAAAAAAATATTACAATCTGCTAGGAAGAAATCATTCAGATACCATGGAACTACAGTGAGGATAACACAGGATCTGACTGCATCTAAACTGAAGGACAAAAAGGCATGGAATATGATATTCCAGAAAGCAAGGGACCTATGTCTACAACTAAGAATCCACTACCCCGCAAAACTAACTATACACTTATAGGGGAAAGTATGGTCATTTAATAAAATATAAGAATTCCAAGCATTTGTAAAGAAAATAACAGACCTTAACAGAAAATTTGATGCCTGAGACACAGAACTCAAGAAAATCATCAAAAGGTAATTATGAAATGGGGGAAAATAAAAACAAAACAAAAAACCCTTTTTACAAGAAAAGAGGATATTGGTAACTTAAAAATTGTTATTATCACATGGGTAGCTAGAAGAATTATACTTAGAGGGAACAGCAACAAACTGTATAGGATGAAATGCCAAGACATAAATATGTATATAGATTTATGTATGCACATATATATATATGTATATATATATATATATACAACTAGAGTTTAAAAGGGGGTTAATACTAAGAGAAATGGGAAAAGAAACAAATGGGGTAAATTTATTTGTAACAAAGAAGTTTATGGTGGACAGGGAGAACATCAATACACTGGAAGGATAAAGAGATTGGAGATAGGAAATACTCAATTCTTACATGCATTGAAATTGACACAAAGAGGGAATAACAATCAAATATATTGGGGCAGAGAATTTATTTGCACCCTATAGGGAAGTAGAAAGGTAACAAAAGGACTGGTGGGGAGAAAAGCAATACAAGGGAGGGCAAGGGTGGGGGGGTAGTTTAAAAATACTATAAAGAAAATACGAGGGGAATAAGAAGGTAGGGGGTAGAAAGGGAAATAAAATAAGGGTGGGAAGTAGGGGGACTGCTTAAAAATAAAACACTGATATAGAAGGGAATAGTGAAAGAAGGCAGGGCAGGACTAGAAGTGGAAATCAAAATGCTGGGAAATACACAACTGATAATAACTCTGAATGTGAATGGAATGAACTCACCCATAAAATGAAAGTGAATAAGAGTGGATAATACTGAAGAAAAACAACTGCTTGATCACATGGGCCAATGGGGATATGATTGGGAATGTAGACTCTAAATGATCATCCTAGTGCAAACATTAAAAACATGGAAATAGGTTCTGATCAAGGACACATAATACCCAGTGGAATTGTGCATCAGCTATAGGAAGGGGGAGGGGAGGGGAGAGAGGGAAAGAATATGATTCTTGTAACCAAGGAATAATGTTGTAATGACTAAATAAAATTTACAAAAACAAGATAATAAAATAAAATAAAAAATAAAATAAAGGCTAGGGGCTGGAGGGGCTGGGGTAGGCAGTTCAGGTAGGTGGTGTAATAGAAGGATCTGAGGGGGGAACAAGGGCAATGGAAGAAGAGAGGGAAATGGGGAGAGTGAAGAGATTCTTCTTCCCTTCTCTTTTCTGGGAGAGGGGTAGCCAAGTCTTATCTCCCTGACAGAGGGAATGTCTCCTCAGAGAAGAGTTCTGGGAGATGGAGAACAAGAACTAGAGAGATTAGCATTGGTAACATGACCCACTGCCTTCCCTTTGGTCCCAGCTATTGTTGAAAGACAAGATGGATTCTTCTGCCTCTGGTCTCCTTAAGGATACCCACTGTCACTTTCCTTCAGAAACCTGGGGTCACTCCAATATTGAGGAGGAGAGATGTTGTTCCTTGGGTTAGGCAATTTGGATCACTGAGATCCTGTGCTAACCTTCCCCTTTTGGGGAAAAGATGTGATTCTCCCTAAATCTTCTGTCCCCTCTCCTCATGTCAGAAACCAGCCAGACCTAATTCTAAAGTAGTAAACAATTTATTTGGGTTCACACAGAGAAGGAGATGTAGGGGTGTCATGCAAAGTAAGTGGGGAGTCAGAAACCCTAACAATTGTCCCCTTGGGCAGACTGTTCCCCGCGTTTTTGGAGTTCAGGCTGAGTGCCTTGAACCTTCTTCTTGACAGCTTCTTGTTGATCCCTATCCCTCAGCTAACTAGCTTTTACTTCAAGAGTCCAGGAACAGGTCAGGGAGAGAAAGAAATCTCAGGGAAAGATCTGGATGGCTGGCACTGGCCAGAGTGAGTCCAAATCCAAAGTCCCCTTGAGAATTCAGGTAGCTGTTCTTCCATTCTTTTTTTTTTTTTTTTGAAAATTTTATTTAGCCAATTTAGAATATTATTCCTTGGTTACAATAATCATATTCTTTCCCTCCCTCTCCTCCCCCCACTCCTTCCTGTAGCCATCACACAATTTCACTGGGTATTACATGTGTCCTTGATCAGAACCTATTTCCATGTTTTTGATGTTTGCACTGGGATGATCATTTAGAGTCTACATTCCCAATCATATCCCCATCAACCCATGTGATCAAGCAGTTGTTTTTCTTCAGTTTTCTGCTCCCACAGTTTTTCCTTTGAATGTAGATAGTGTTCTTTCTTTGTAAATCCCTCTGAGTTGTTCAGGATCACTGCATTGCCACTAATGGAGAAGTCCATTACATTCGATTGTGTAAAGATGATTTTAGAGTTGTGACTTAAATTTGGTCGCCTGGGAAAATCCCGAATAAAATACCCAAGTCAGTCTGGAATTTTATGGTAATTTAATTAATATAGAGGGAAGAAATTAAGGAGAAGGAGGGAAGAGGTTATAGGATTTCTCCTGCCTGGCCTATGCCAGGGGGAGTTTAAAATCCCTGCCTATAGGTCTCTGAAGAAGATTAGAGGCATCTAAGCAGATAAAGTTGGAAAGTAAAGGAAGAAACTCAGCCAGAAACTCACCACCAAGACAGAACATAGCTTGTAGCCATGCTAAGATGCCAAAAACTCAGCACACTGCTCTCAGCTAACTCTCCACCACCAATCAGGGAAAGTATCCCTGAGAGATGAAAAATCCCAAATATATAGACCTTTCACCCTTGTGTCTCCTCCTCTAAATTTTCACATCTACCAATCACATCAAAGGCTTTCTCCTGGACTGCCCATACTTTTAGTTCTCATCTTCTTTGATTAGATCATATCTTTAGAGTTACTTAACACTTATTTTTTAAATTCACCTTTTGTTAGTTACTTGACCTTTTTGTGATTAATTTAACCTTCATAGTTACTTAATACCTTTTTGTATTAAGATCTAAAAATAGACTTAGCTTAAAGTTCTAGCTTCACTATAAGGTGACAACTAAGTATCTTCATTGTTCAATCAGGAGATTACAACTTTATCTTCCCCTAAAATATGGTTGAAGTAGGGTGGAATAATTTTAAAGTTCACAATTGTACCACAGTGTATCAGTCCCTGTGTACAATGTTCTCCTAGTTCTGCTCCTTTCACTCTGCATCAAATCCTGGAGGTCATTCTAGTCCCCATGGAATTCCTCCACTTTATTATTCCTTTGAGCACAATAGTATTCCATCACCAACACATACCACAATTTGTTCAGCCATTCCCCAATTGAAGGGAATCCCCTCATTTTCCAATTTTTTTTGCCACCACAAGCTCAGCTATGAATATTCTTGTACAAGTCTTTTTCCTTATTATCTCTTTGCAATATAAACCCAGCATACCACTGTAAGGCTGAATCAAAGGGTAGACAGTGTTTTAGCACCCTTTGGGCATAGTTCCAAATTGCCATCCAGCAGGTAGCTGTTCCTGAAGAGTCTTATTGGAGGTATTTTTGGGTCCCAGAAGAAATAACAGGTCCCAAAAGAATGGGCTCTTTCTCAGCTTCCAGGAAAACCACCTTGATCTCCTTGGCTTGGAGGATATCCCTAAGCACTATATCACATTGCCTCTATATTTCTAAAAATCACTCACTAAAAAAACTAAAGAACATATATGAAACCACAAGCAAACTAGGTAGACAGCTACATAAGGAGAGACATTCAAAAGTAGAGACACCATTAGAGATTTGTTAATGTCACTTTTTATACATGAAAAGAATTTAAATCCCAGGAAATCAAGCAATCCATATTACATAGATATTTATTTTACTACAAATTGTTATATTTGTTAGAGAACAGTTTCTCAAAGCTTCTAGTAAGCATTAAAACAAAGGGGACAGAGATTTCAAATTGAGGGGTACAAGTTTCAAACCTTGCCCAGGGCATATAATAACTTGCCTGTGTTCTGGTAGAGATTTGAGACCCTTCTGCCATTAAAAATCATTCTGTTTTATGTATGCAGAGTGTATTAATTCAATGCATATGCTGTTGGAATGTTGATAAGACATTTACAAACATAGATGGGAAATTAACTCTGTAGTGCTCTAAGACCACGTCTCAGGTGATCCCACTCTATCCCAGTGAATTCAACCAATATCTATTAACTGCTTCCTTTTTGTAATGTTAGGGATTATCTACCAGGACCATAAGGAAGAAAACAAGCCTATCTTTGTCAACAAGTAGCTATTGTTCAACTGCACATCATCACCTGCTTTTAAGAATTCCACATGCAAAATCATAGAATCAGGTCTGACAAGAATGCAAGTGGATTGGAAAATGTCATCAATCATTGTTATTTTCTTGGTGGCTAGAGCCAAGTTTCACAACACTGAGACAGAACAGATCCCAAGGTCTCAGGGAAAACAGGTCAGAGACAAGGTAACTGCTACCAGCCAAGCCCACCTTTACATGAAACCAAGATTCTCCAGGCGTAATCTTGCCACTATGTTCAGGGACAATGAAACAGTCTCACTATTCAGAGATTCTACAGTTTCCATAAAATCATGTTATATCATTACAGGGCCAATTATCTTTATTATAAGGAAATGCTTTCTCTCTTTTCTAATTGTTGGCATTATCACTGTTATGGATATATGAAAAGATAAGAGCACATTTCAGAAACATATTAACAGGAGATATGTATCAGCCTCCAACATTTTCCCCAAAATATAGGTTAGAAGTAGCTCATGCCTTATTATTTTAAAAGACTTAACTCTATTTTCAGGAAATATAGTTAGAACTTCTGGCAGCCTTGGGGAGAGGGGACCCCACAACAAGTGAGAGTGTCTAAAATTCACAGGTCCTTGTTCATCAATGACACCCTTTCTAGACTAATTCTTCCACCCACTATGATCCATCTCTATGATTAGTGACTTCCACCTGTTTCTTTCCATATCTCTACATTAATCTATCATCATAAGAAAAAAAAACTGTCCCCAACAATTACCTCCTCAGCTATCACATACCCACCCTAGGTCTTTTGTCATAGTTTTTAAAGGGTTTGGCAGCTGATTCCCAGACTCCTTTTCAGGTTCATCATCCAGATCTTATCCTTCACTGCAGATCTACCCCAAAATTCTGTTCTAAGCTCCTTACTCCTCTCTCAACACATTATCTCTTAGTGAGATCATCTGCTCTAATAGGTTTAGTTCTCAACTTTATGAGCATGATTCCATGATTTGTATATTCAGCCTCAATATCTCCTTTGAGCTTCAGTCTTGACTTACCTGTTGGATTCCGAAGGGTTCAAATTAGGCATCCCAGAGAAATCTCAAACTCAGCATGTCTAAAACATGCTCATTCTCCTCCAACTCATCCTTTCCCCAAACTTAATTATTTCTGTGGAAGGCAACACAATTCTCTCATGTTTGTAGCCTTGGCATATCCTTTGATTCTTCCATTTCTTACACCCACATATCTAATCAGTTGCCAAATTTTATCATTTCAACCTCCATAGTATCTCTTAAATCTATTCCCTTTTATCCACCTACACAACCATCACTTATTTCAGGAACTCACCTACTACCTCTCTCCTAGATATTTTTCACCCTTTTAATATGTTCCTCCACTTCATGTCACTCCCCATTGCAGTCCATCCTCCACACTTCTGCCAAAATGATTGTATCTTCAAGTCTAATGGACTTCTCTACCAGCAGCAATGCAATGATCCAGGACAATTCTGAGGGACTTATGAGGAAGACACTATCCACATCCAGAGAAAGAACTGTAGGAGTAGAAATGCAGAAGAAAAATAATTGCTTAATCACATGGGTTAATGGGAATATGATTGGGGAGATAGACTAAATGATCACCCTAGTACAAATATCAACAACATGGAAATGGATCTTGATCAATGACACAAGTAAAACCCAGTGAAATTGTGTGTCAGCTATGGAGATATGAGGAGAGAGGGAGGGAAAGAACATGAATCATGTAACCATGGAAAAATATTCTTAATTAATTAAATTAAAATTTTCAATTAAAATATTTATATTTAAGCATTGAACTGACCATGTTGCTGCCCTACTCTTTCAACATTAATAGCTTCCCATTGCCTATAGAATTAAATATCAAATTCTTCTGTTTAGATTTTAAAGCCTTTTTCAACTTGACTCCAATTTCCCATTTCACTGGAAATAAGGCCCCCTCCCATACTTTGTGATGCATCCAACCTTGCCTTCTCATTTCTTCATGAATTATATTCCATTTTACATCTCTGTAATTTTGCACTAGATATTTTTCCATGTCTAGAACACACTTCCTTCTCACTTCCATCTCAAATAATCTCTCCCTTCAATGAATGGTACCAAAAATATACTAGCTTTTTTTCTCTTCCTTCCTAATTTTGTATTCTTCCTCCTATCTTCCATCACCCTTCTTCCTTCCTTTTTTTATAACAAATGAAGAAACAAGCTTACCAATGTTAGAGTATTTGGCCAAGGTCACATAGTTTCCACTGTCAGAAGCCAGATTTGGACCTATATTTTCCTAACTCTTGGTCCAGTTATGTAGGATAGATAGATAACTAAATAACTAGATAGACAGATAGACATAGATATGGGTAGATCTGATATATTAAGATTTGGGATATGTGTCTTCTAGTTATTGCACATTCTTTGAAAGGAGATCAACTTCCATAGGAGACACAGTTCCAAGACACTTGCCAAAGATTCAGAAATCTACTACAATCAAACCCCTTCCTACTTTTCTAGTCTCACTCTATATTATGTGCATGTTATTTCTAAGTGAACTGCTTTGCTAGTTAGGTGTTCCTGAAACCTAGCATTTCACCTTCTGCCATTAGGTATTTCCATAATTGGTCCCCCATATGTGGAACACACCTCTTCTTCATCTTCACTTCAGAGAATCTGTCTCATCCTTCAAAGTAAAAGTCAGGTGTTCACCAATACTCCCAGATATTTCTTTTGAATTTCCTTTTTGTTTATTTATCTGTATGTTTGTATAACTCCTCCATAAAAGAATGTAAGAATCTTGATGACAAGACTGTCATTTCTTTTTTGTATCCTCAATACCTAGACTATGTCTTATACATAACAGAATATTAATAAATATTTGCTGAATTGAATTGTCATTCTATTATCTTAGTATCTCAAAATATTCTAACAATGTGCCCTCCTGGATATGAAGTAAAAAGATATGTCTCCTAGTTCCTTTGAACCCAGGATAAAGTTTATAGTTATTTTTAAATACAGGAAAGTCAGGCTATACCACCACACTAGATGATCAGTTTCATCAGATCACCATTTATAACCATTTATTGCTAGTGGGGGATATCAGAGCTTTTGGTTTTCTTTTTTTTCCTAAAAGAATTATTCAATAAATTCACCAGACTATGATCTTCACTGAATCACAGATGTTAGAATCAAGTAGGGCTTCAGCAACCACTTGATTCAACCTATACCTAAAGAAGAAATGCCTGCTATGATGTCTCTGAGAAACTTCCACCTTTTGGTTGTAAGAGCTCAAGATTTTGCATGGGGTCAATGTAGTGGTAAAGAGAAAATGTTTTCTATGCCTCCCTTCCTAGGCATAGGGGAAGGCATATTGGAAGACTACCAGATTTCAACTTGAGGGGTGGGCATTGTTCCTACTGTCTTTCCCATGTGAAGAAAGCACTCTGCCATATGAGCTAATCAAACCTTACAGGGAGTTAGAGTATCTATTCTATGTGAAGAATTCCCCTGGCAGAAGGGGTAGATAACAACAATCTGTTCCAATACCCATGAAGGTGGCAGAAATGGGCACTGTCAGGCATCAGATGCCAATGTCATTCACTGTATCCAAAACCATCACCACACATCTTGGATTTTGTTTTGCCACTGGACTTCAATGACTCTGGAAGAATAAGGTCAAAGACCTTGTGCAACTCTGCCTCTCTTAAAACCAATTATGCATAAGTAAAAGACACCAGCAATGTCCTCTTAGTCCTTTAAAAAGGGCAACTACCATCACCACACTTTAAACACTATCTTCTGTATGATACCATTCTGGATCCTCCCAGTTGTTAGTGTCCTCCCTCTCTTTAACTAACATGTGTGTGTGTAAATTTCACATGTATTTATATTAACATGTATAGCCTTCCCAAATAGAATATTATTTTATTTGGGAGAAGTAATTGTTCTTTTTGGAAAATCTTTGTTTCTCCAGGGTCTCTCAGAGTTCCTTTCATACAATAGGCACTTGGCAAGTGCTTGCTGCTTGATTTAAGTGTCTCTTATAGAAGAAGAAAGGAAAGGAAAGAGATCACAACTATAGTTTAGAATAGACTAAACATAAACTCACAGAAATCTTTAGCACATTTTTAAAAAGTAAAAACAATTTAATAATTCACATTTCTATAGCATTTTCATATTTGTAAGAGAATATTTTCAAAGATGTCAAAGGTTAAGTTTTTTCTCATAATAATTTTGAACATTTAAAAACAGCAAATATGACCAGCAGGATTATTTTTTCCCTATTAAGTCCTAAGGATAGGTCCACATTGTAGTGCATATACAGGCATCTATGCATTGCCTGCCCAAATGTCAGATTTTTATATGTTCATGAGAAGAGATGTTTGTGAGTTTGTGCATATACTCCCAAAAGTGTGTTGATCAAATAATTGGTTGTTTTTTTAAGTCACAATACACTTATACTCTGATTAATGATTTTGTATTCCCCCTTACTACTGAATTTAATAATGAGGACAGAGAAAATAGGAATAAAATGTATACTGCTCATTTGCTTCTACAACTAGAAGCAAATACCCAGTAGTAGAAGGCTTCTTCGCTCAAAGTTTACTCATTAAAAGAGAGGCTAGGTGTGTAAAACCCAGATTAATTACCCCCCAAATGACTGGCTGAGGTTGAATAAAATAGAGGCTCATTAACATTCAGCAGTGCAGTTTAGTACAAATAACAGAGAAGAAAGAAAGAAAGAAAGAAAGAAAGAAAGAAAGAAAGAAAGAAAGAAAGAAAGAAAGAAAGAAAGAAAGAAAGAAAGAAAGAAAGAAAGAAAGAAAGAAAGAAAGAAAGAAAGAAAGAAAGAAAGAAAGAAAGAAAGAAAGAAAGAAAGAAAGAAAGAAAGAAAGAAAGAAAGAAAGAAAGAAAGAAAGAAAGAAAGAAAGAAAGAGCAAGGAAGGAAGGAGGGAAGGAAGGAAGGAAGGGAGGGATGGAGGAAGGAAGGAAGGAAGGAAGGAAGGAAGGAAGGAAGGAAGGAAGGAAGGAAGGAAGGAAGGAAGGAAGGAAAGAGGGAAGGAAAGAAGGAAGGGAGGGATGGAGGAAGGAAGGAAGGAAGGAAGGAAAGAGGGAAGGAAGCAAGGAAGGAGGGAAGGAAGCAAGGAAGATGAAAGAGTAAAACCGTGGTTTTGATGATTTGGACAGAGGTTTATATTCCTCTTGTTGTTCCTCTTCCCCCACTCTAAAAACACAATTGGTTGATACATAAAAGATCTTAATAGATATCACTATTATACATGAGAGATGACTGATTTTCCATTTCTGACAAGTAAGTAGCTAGAATTTTGTGGGAAGAAAAAAAAACATACTACTATTGTCATTGTGTGAGTTTAAAAAGAAAAGAGAAAAGGGAGACAGAGGGAGAGAAGAGGGAGGGGGAGAGAGAGAGAGAGAGACAGAGACAGAGAGAGAGAGAGAGAGAGAGAGAGAGAGAGAGAGAGAGAGAGAGAGAGAGAGAGAGAGAGAGGATTCTGAAATTTTCCCTTTTCTTCCCTTCATACCTGTTCAACAGTGCTGTCAAATATAAATTAGCAAGCAAACAATATACTCTATGAGCCAGAAAAAAGTCTTCAGATTTGTGTCAAATGCTCTCCTTTGCCTGTGGCTGAGCCAATAATTGTGTGGCCTATGGGAAGGTGTGTGTGTGTGTGTGTGTGTGTGTGTGTGTGTGTGTGTGTGTGTGTGTGTGTGTGTGTGTAAAACAAGAACAGAGACAGATACAGAGTGAGGGATAGCTAGAAAGAGGCAGAGATAGGCAAGAAGACAGTGAGAGAAAGAGGTGACAAAGAAAAAGAGACAATAGCAGAAAGAAACAATAAGATAGATACAAAATGAAAAAAAAATGATATTTTTTAGGGGAAAGATATTTAGGGGAAAGACATATTAGGTAATGCCCATTGAATATTGGCAGATACACTGTTGATGATAATTATTATATACTACAGCTGATGGGAAAGCTAGAACTCTTAGCTTGTAGGATTTCTCAGGGCCTCTTCAGATCCAAAAGCTCTTCTAAAATGAGGTACTATGATTTTTTGTTTTGGTTAGTTGATAATATACTCTTGGCTAGATCCAATGGGAGAATGTAGTGAAAGATCTTGGAAAAGCCTAGAATGCCAGATAAATATCAAGGAAGTCTGTGTTAATGAAGAGAAATAGTGTCTATTCAATAAGTATTTATTGATGCAAAATAGTCTCCACCCTCAAGGAACCCTTGGGTCAATACAAAGCTGACAAATATCTATTTATCTATCTCTGCTTATACATGTGTGCATATATATGTATGCATACATATATATACATATACATATATATGCATGAAGAAGAAAATAAATGCCATGAAGGTCTTCAGAATAAAGAGACAAAGAGAAACATTACATTTGATACTAAAAAGTGAGGATTGTTTCATTGAAAAAGGCATTTGAGTAGAGCTTCAAAGGATGGGCAGGAATCTGTTAGAGGCAGACGTTAAAGCAGATTACTCCCAATAGAGAGCATGGAAAAAGGGCAAGAGCTGGTTATTGTGTTTTATGTTCATGGAAAAGTGATTAGTCCAATTTTTCTAGGCTCTTTTACACATTATAGACAGAACAATAAGTAGCAATTTTGGCACCTGGAACAATTGGCACAAAATACAACCTCAAATCTACCTTATGGAAGATATCCTATATCTTTGTCCCTCTCTGACCATTTCAGTGGCCACATAGAAAATAATTTGGGGGATACTTTGGGGATACCAAAATAACCTTGGGATATTTTGATGCCTCTGCTAAAGAAACCATGCAGCCTGGTAAAAAAGGAACTCAACTGATCTATGGTCACCAGGGAGGAGGAAGCCGAACAACTGGTAGCTTCTTAACTTAACTAATTATTCTCATTAAATAATTTCAATTCTGCTTAAGTAGGAAAATTGCCCACAAACTGTACATGTAAGAAACTTTTAAACTATATCAGCTTTCAAGATTATTATTTTGACTTTGTACTCTAAATTTTTTTTTGTTGTAGAACAAAATTCAAATTACCTGGCCCCATCTAATTCTCTGAATTTTGAATGATGATGATGATGATGATGATGATGATGATGATGATGATGATGATGATTGTACCAATTGACATTTATGTTTTAGGCTTTTGAATATTTTACCCACAGCAATTTTGCAACATAGGTAGCATAATTATTCCCATTTCAGAGACAGATATGGTGAGGTTATTAGAGGTAAAATGTTTCTCCAAGGTGACATAACTACCAAGTGTTGGATCCAGATCTTAAGTCTAGTTCTACCTGTAAGTGTAGCTTTCTATTATACCACACTGCAAGGTGAGATCAAGTGATAAATCCAGGTTAAGGTACTATTGCAGAAGACCTTACATGTCAAGCTAATCATTCTGGACTTCATTCATGGGTAATGAGGAGATGCTAAAGGTTTTTTGAGGTTTATTTGTTTTTTAAATCAGAAAACTGTTCAAATTAGAGAAAATCTCTGTCTCTGTATCTCTTTCTTTTTCTGTCACTGTCTCTCTGTATGTCTCTCTGTCTCTGTTTCCCTTCCTCTTTCCCTTTATCCTTCTCACTTAAAAACTGACAAAAGAAGCATTTCCAATAGGGGAATGCCTATTCTTGGCCATAACCAACTACATAGTTTCCAAGCCATTATGGTCTCATTATTTGCAACAATTATTTTCACAAAATAAATATTCCATTAATATAAATGTAAGCTGTGCATGAAGGTTATTATCGATGCCTGCTTTCCTTTAAATTACCCAAGCTTTTTCAAAAATCATTTTGCTTTTAAATGTTTCAGCGTCTTTGTCCTTTGTATTTGCCGATGCCGATAACAACACTGGCCAGGTGGGAAAGCTTGTGACTGGGAATCTGTGATTGTTGTCTCGAGTCCTTTTTCCTTTCTTAGATGTGCCAGAGACACTCAATCTATTCTGTATAATGAGATAGATGTGGCCAGGCCAAAGGGATTAAGAGACAACGCATTGGGTCAGAAGACTTGCCCAGGGTCTAGCACTTTGTGGGAAATAACTTTTTGCCTATGATTTATATCCGCATTTGGAGAAAGTTTAATTCCTGCATCCCTCAAAACATGAATGCATGAGTTATTTGCAACCAAGCCTGTACTCATTAAAGGCTCCAGACCTCAGAATTATTTCACTTCTGTTTGTAAATTAAGTATACATTGGTCAGCCACAAAGGAAGTTTAAGTTTAAACCAGCATCACCTGGAAAAGGTTTCAAATACAGGTGAACTTTCAAGGTTTCTGAGATGTGTAAGGACACTGCACTTCCATAGCCTGCCCTTCTTAAAATACCATCCATAAATTTTCTTTGTATGCCATATATAATATATGGAAATCATTATTATATTATGCTATAAAATATTATTATATCATACATTGTATATAAATTGTTATATCATATATTATTATATGTATCATACATATATACACATAATATATATTACATATATTTATAGATATAGACATATAAATATAACCTGTTATCTCACAGTAGAATTACCCTAATCCCACCCAAATCCCAAATCAAACCAAGACATAGAGGAAGATCTTTTGACTTATGGTCAGTGAAAACCCCAAAACAAATCCTACCCCTTACCCAGAAGAGCTGTGTGATCAACAATGCTTTGTACAATAGCATGCTGGGAGACACTTCATGCAGTTAGTCAAGAGCTTAGGATATAGCAAGAGCACACTAATGGTGGTATTTTCAAAAACTATATTAACATTTTAATATGAATATAATCATATATAGTCTATTTAGTATAGTATAATATATAATATAGTATAATAATAGTATAATTAGTATAAAATAAATGAATATTTTTAAATATTTAATATTCTACTAGGAGAACATTGTACACAGTAACAACAATAGTGTATGGTGATCAGCAGTGAATGACAACTATTATCAACAAGGCAAGGATCCAGGTCATCTCCAAGGGACTGATGACAAAAAAAAGGCTAATCACTGCCAGAGGAGAAACTTATGGAGTCTGAATGCAGATGGAAACATACCATTCTTCACTTTATTTCCTTCATGAATCTTTCTCTAGTGTAAGTCATATGTGTTTTCTTTCACAACATGATGAACATGTAAATATGTATTGTATGATAACACATGAACAACCTGTATCATGGGACTTACCATCTTGGGAGAGAACAGGGATTGCAAAATGTCAGAAAACAATTATTAAAAATTGAATTGATATGTAACCTGGAAAAAATTCATAAAATAATAAAATATTTAACATCCAACATTGACATCTTCCTGGGAAAGATAGCACGACATATTGAATACTACTTAGAATCAGGAAAGAATGCACAGATGACACAAGACTGAGAGGGGTGGCTAAAATATTGGGTGACAGTTTCCAAGATAATCTCAGCAGTCTAGAACATTGAGTGGAACATAATAACTAATAAATGTGAACTTTTATACTTGGGTTCAAAAAATCAATTTGACAAGTACAAGATGAAGCAGATGCAGTCACTATATATTTTGCAGTGGAAACAAAATGTACATCATGAGCATGTATTTGTATTGTTGTTATCCAGTTATTTTAGTCATGTCTGACTCTTTATGACCTTATCTGAGGTTTTCTTGGCAAATATACTACAGTGGTTTTTCATTTCCTTCTCCAGCTCATTTGAAAGATAAGGAAATTGAGGCAAATATGGTTGTGTTGCTATACAAACTAAATACAAAGTAATTGGATGGGAGGAGTAGAATATAATCTCTGACACCAGGCATGTGATCCAGATCAAGTCATTAACTTCTTAAGGCTTAAGTTCAATGTCATTAACCTTAAAACATTTAAGTGTTCTAATGTGTAACATCAGAATAATATACTAGTAGTGCTTTCTCTGTAGGTTATTATTGTAAAGCCAAGGACAAATGAACAGATTAAAAAGTCACTTTTCCTTTCCCTAAAACAATCAAACTGTCCCTAATGTCAGTGGCTCACTAATTACTAATTCAAAATCATGGCTATGTTTCTTTATATAGTGTCAATACCATAAATACACGTGAGAAGTGGCTTGCATTCACAACCCATTTGCCCTATGGTGACACCTTTCTCTTTGTCCTAATGGATGCCACTCTCTTCTTTGGCTTGTAGAAATACACAATAAAATACATTGCTATTCATTTGTATTTAATTTGTAAATGGAGTTTTCTTGCCATGCCAGTATGATAGTTTGATGAAGGTATATGTCTTTGTCTCACCCTCATCTAACCTTCCCTCCCGATTAGAAATTGTGATCATTTTTTTCTGCTAGTTCAATCTGTTGTTGTCTGAGGTTTGACCTGCACCAGTGTTCAAAGGCACAACTTATCCTCAAAAATTTGTAGCAGTATCTTTGCCTGTATCATCTTTGTTTGTGGCATCGTTGTCCCAAGCAAAATCTCTAGGGCTCAAAAACACTGCTGTAATTAATATCTGAAAATGTTACAACTCCCACAGAGCAACACATAATCATTCCCTTTTCCACAATGCATTATATCTGAGAGAGGATCATAGTGAGGGTTCTAGTCAGTCTTCTGTCTTCTCTCAGGATGACAGAGATTCCCTTATGAATGATGCTGTTGATGGTGAAGTTAACAGATGTGACCATCAGTAATGCTAGCCAATATGCCCGGTTTAGAGTCTAGCAACAAAGTTGATTGACTTTAGGTCACTACCTATCTTGGAATCCAGAGATAAAAGTAAGGAATCTCAGAGCTAAAAGGAGCCTCATTGATCTGATTCAGCATATGTCTACAACTGGAACCTCCCAAAACATACTCAGCATGGATCCCTAAACTCTACCAGAAGAGTTTCAATTATGGATAATACAAGATCTACAATTATTATTGGTTCTGTTCTCTAGGACCAAACAGAGCAAGTTTAATGTCTCTTCCATATAGCAGCCCTTTAAATACTTGAAGGTTTAAATACATACTTTGAAGCCTTTTTTAAGCTATCAAACACTAGCTTATCCAACCAATCCCTATATAGCCTAAATTGGAAACCCTTCACTCTCATGGTTACCCTTCATTGGATCTTCTTCAATTTTTCAATGATCTCCCTAAAATATAATGTGTAGAATTCACCATAATACTCCAACTATGATCTGAATACGCTGGGAACTCTATTCTTTAAAACCATGATCATCTTAATGTAGCCTAAGATTGTATTAGCTTTCTTAGCTATCATATTCCACTATTGCCTCATTTCTCCAGATTAAAAAAAAAAACTTCATTGTTGAGAGGCAGAGTCAAGATGGTGATTTAGAGACAGCAACAGCTCAGACCTCCAGCAAACTCTTCCTCACCAATTAAAAGCACAATGGTTCAATGGGACTAAATGCCAAATGTAACAACAGAAAAGAACTAGGGAACCCTCCTCCAGGATCCAACTTAAACAGTATGCCCCCCCAAAAAAACAGAAATCAAGAACACACAGGTTTAAGGGGAAGGAAGAAGGAAGGTTTAAGGACTCCTCCATCACCCAAGCCTCCAGTTGTGACTGGAATCTCTGGGTGGTCAAGGGCTCCAGTCCAGAGGGAATACCTTACTGGCACAACTGTGCCAGGCTCAGAGTATTGAACACAGGTGGCTTAGAGGCAACTGGAGGAGAGGCTCAGAGCAGTCAGCCAAGATGCTCCATCATGCTCCATCTTGCTGCCCACCAAGGTATTGGCCTCAGGGCACAGCCAGCTTTGGAGATCAATTCCACCCTGATTCAATCTCATCAATAGGGCATATAAGAAGCCTTCAGAGGGAAGGGAAGCTCAAGCTTCAACACCCCTCCCCCAAAGACTGATCTGAGAGCCTTGCTGATTAAGCTCCAAGGGGTAAAGGCAGCAACAAACTATGAACAACAACTTTGATAAAAGGGCAGGAAGCCTAGCTACTTCTCAGCTTCTGCTGTCAGCTGGGGAAGATCTGACTAACCTGATCAATCAGTAGAACAGAGAAGCCCCTTTAGGAGAGAACAGCCCAAACCCACAGATCTAGCACGCAATGAGAGGAGCAAGACTACAGGCAACTACAGAGGGTAAGAAGGGGAAAATATAAGTAAACAACAGAAAAAGAAAAAAAAATTACAAGCGACAGCTTCTATCCAGGCAATGAACAAAGGAGGATCAATGGAACAGAGAAGGATCAAGGAACACCAAATAAAATCACAGAAACTCCAGCAAATTGGACACGGGCTTTGGAAGAATTCAAAATACAATTTAAAAAACAATTAAGAGAAGCTGAAGACAACTGGGAAAAGATCTTAAAAATCAAGATAAGTCATCTGGAAACAGAGACACTTGAACTAAAACAAAAACAACAGAGTCTTGAAAGCCAAAATTAATGAGATTGAAAATGAGGGAAAGAAGATGAAAGATCAGAATGAAAAGGATGATCAAAAAGCCAGGGATGAAATTCAGTCTTTAAAAACTAAAATCCAATAACGAGAAGCAAAGGCCTTCCAAAGGAAGCAGGAAACTATATAACAAAATCAAAAGAATTTTAAAAATTGAGGAAATTATGAAACGACTCATTCACAAAATGCAAGATCTAGGAAATAGGTCCAGGAGAGAGAACTTAAGAATCATTGTACTACCAGAATATCATAACAAAAGAAAAACCCTGGACATCATTCTACAGGAAATTATCCAAGAAAACTTCCCCAGCATTCTAGAGCAAGAAGGAAAAGGGGAGATTGAAAAAAATGTGCAGATCACCTCCTATACTTAATCCTTAATTGTGTGAATTTTAGATTTATTTCACCCTGCCCAGTCTTTAGAATTTTAGTGACCAGGAATGTATACACTCCCACTTAAGGATTAAGTGGGGGGGAGGAAGGTCTATGATCCACATGTACTAGCAAGTGACAAATCAGAAACAACTGACTGACCCCTTGGGCTGTCCAAAGCCAAGTTTAAGCCACTGCTGGTGCATGTGAGACACAGGAAATGATGCAAAGAACTGCCTTTATATTTTGTGTCAAATCCAGTGAGAAGAGGCTGGGTGGTGGAACTTAACTTGGAGTACCTCCAGTGTGAGACCTCAGACTGCTTCCCTGAGACAATCATGTGATGAGTTTTAAGGCTGAATCCCCTTTTCCTTGACATTTCTGGAGATACCAGCTTCAGAGGAGGCCTATGATCTTGGAGGAGGCCTCATGGCTAGAAGAAAACCTAGATTTAATCTTCTGGGAAGGCCCCTTGACTGCAGCCTCTGAACTCCCCCTGGCTAATAACAGGCGAGAGGAGATCTTCTTCATTTTTCCCTCTCTCTCCCTCATTCTTAATTTCCTTCTTCCAATGTAAATAAACCACCATAAAATTCCATTCTGACTAGAGTATTTCATTGGGATTTAGAATTTCAATTCCTGGCAATCAACTAAAAAATATATTCAGTCTCAACCCTAAATTTTACCCTTAATAATTGACAATACTCAGGAATGTTATAGCCAAATTCAAGAACTACCGGACCAAGGAAAAAATATTACATGCTGCTAAGAAGAAGTAATTTAGAAACCATGGAACCACAGTTAGGATAGCACAGGATATGACTGCATCTACACTGAAGGACCAAAGGGCATGGAATATGATATTCCAGAAAGCAAGTGAACTAGGTCTACAATCAAGAACCAACTACACAGCAAAACTGACTATTTTTCTTGGAGAGGAAAGAATGATCATTTAATAAAATAGAAGAATTCCACGCATTCATAAAGAAAATACCAGACTTGAAGAGAACATCTGATGCCCAAACACAGAATTCAAGGGAATACCAAAGGAAATTGAGGAAGGGGGAAAAACAAGCTAAAAAAAACTTTTTTAAGGTATACAATAAGTTAAAATAATTGGTATCCCTACAAGAAAAGAGGACATTGGTAACTCTTAAAATTGTTATTATCATCTGTGTAGCTAGAAGAATTATACTTAGAGGGAACAGTGACAAACTGTATAGGATGAAATGCCTATATATATATATATATATATATATATATATATATATATATATATGTATGTATGTATATATATATGTTTGTATATATATAACTAAAGGGGTAAAAAGGTAAAAAGGAGGTTAATACTAAGAGAAATGGGGAAAAGAAACAAAATGGGATGAATTTATGTCATAAAGAAGCTTGTGGTGGGAGTGGGGGAGAATACCAATACACTGGAAGGGTAAAGTGTTTGGAGACAGGAAATACTTAATTTTTACATGCATAGAAATTGACTCAAGGAGGGAAGAACAATCAGATCCATTGGGGCAGAGAATTGATTCCCACCCTATAGAGAAGTAGATGGGTAACAAATTGACTGGTGTGAAGGGAAGCAGTACAAGGGAGGGAGAGGGTGGAGGGGTAGTTTAAAAATATTATAAAGAAAATAAGAGGGGAATAAAAAGGGAGATAGAAAGGGAAGTAAAATAAGGGTGGGAATTCAGAGGACTGATTAAAAGCAAAACACTGGTGTAGAAGGAAATAGTGAAAGAAGAAAGGGCAGCACTAGGAGTGGAAATCAAAATATTGGGAAACACACAGCTGTTAATCATAACTCTGAATGTGAATGAAATGAAATCACCCATAAAATGCAAGCAAATAGCAGAGTGGATTAGAAAGCAAAATCCTACCATATGTTGTTTACAAGAAACACATATGAGTAAGGTAGACATATATAGGGTAAAGGTAAGCAGATGGAGCAAAATCTATTGGGCATTGACTGAGAAAAAGAAGGCAGGAGTTGCAATCATGATATATGACAAAGCCAATTAAAAATAGATATAGTTTAAAAAGATAGGGAAGGTATTTACATCCTGGTAAAATGCAGTATAGACAATGAGGAAAAATCAGTACTCAACATGTATGCACCAAATGACATAGTATCCAGATTTCTAAAACAGAAACTAGTGAAGATCAAGGATGAAATAGATGGAAAAATTATACTAGTGGGAGACTTAAAACTTCCTCTATCAGAATTAGATAAATCAAAACAGAAAAAATAAGAAAGAGTTAAGAGAAGTGAATGAAATCTTAGAAAAAACAGAGTTAGTAGACATGTAGAGAAAAATAATTAGGGACAAAAAGGAATACATTTCTTTTTAGCAGCACATGTTACATTCACAATGATTGACCATGTACTAGGGCCTAAAAGCATTGTAAACAAATGAAAAAGAGCAGAAATAATAAGTGCAACCTTTTCAGGTCACAATTCAATAAAAATTAGCAAGGGTACATGGAGAGACAAATCAAAAATTAATTGGAAATTAAATAATATGATTCTCCCAAATTGGTTAAAGAACAAATCATAGTAACAATTAATAATTTCATTGAAGAAAATGCAATAATGAGACATGCTTTCCAATTCTATGGGATATTGGCAATGAAGTACTTAGGGGAGAATTTATATCCTTGAGTTCATAAATTATTAGGGAGGGCAGAGGTCAATGAATTGGGCATGCAAATTAAAAAACTAGGAAGTGAACAAATTAAAAATCCCAGATGAAAACTAAATTAGAGATCCTAAAAATTAAAGGAAAAATTAATAAAATTGAAAGTCAAAGAACTATTAATTTAATAAATAAAACTAGAAGCTGGTACTTTGAAAAAACAAAATAGATGAAGTACTAATCAACCTAATTTTAAAAAGGAAAGAAGAAAACCAAATTAGTAGTATCAAGGATGAAAAGGGAGACCTCACCTCTAATGAAGAGGAAATTAAAGCAATTATTCAAAATTATTAGGGCCAATTACATGGCAATGAATGTGGCAATCAAGGTGATGTGGATAAAACTATAAATTGTCTAGATTAACTGAAGAAATAGAATACCTAAATAATCCCACATCAGAAATTGAACAAACTATCAAAGAACTCCCTAATAAAAAGTCCTCAAGGCCAGATAGATTCACAGTGAATTCTATCAAACATATAAAGAACAACTAATCCCAATACCACACAAACTATTTGACAGAATAAGCAAAGAAGGAATTCTACCAAATTCCTTTTATAATACAAATATGTTACTGATTCCAAAGTCAAGCATGTCAAAAATGGAGAAAGAAAACTACAGACCAATCTCCTTAATGAACATAGATGCAAAAATATTAAATAGGATACTTGCAAAAAGACTCCAGCAAGTCATCACAATGGTTATTCATTATGATCAGGTGGGATTTATATCAGGAATGCAAGGATGGTTCAATATCAGGAAAACCCACATAATTGACAATAACAAGCAAAACAATAGAAATCACATTATCTCAATAGATGCAGAAAAAGCATTTGACAAAATACAACACTCTTTCCTATTAAAAACAATAGAAACTATAGGAAAAGAAGGTCCTTTCCTAAAAATAATAAGCAGTATATATCTAAAACCATCAGCAAATATCATCTGCAATGGGAATAAACTAGAAGCCTTCCCAATAAGATCAGGAGTAAAACAAGGATGCCCATTATCGCCTCTATTATTTAACATTGTACTAGAGAGATTAGCAGTAGCAATTAGAGAAGAAAAAGAAATTGAAGGTATTAAAATAGGCAATGAGGAGACCAAGCTATCACTCTTTGAAGATGATAAGATGGTCTACTTAAAAAATCCTAGAGAGTTAACTAAAAAGCTAGTAGGAATGATCAACAACTTTAGCAAAGTGTCAGAATACAAAATAAACCCACATAAGTCATCAGAATTTCTATATATCTCCAACACATCTCAGCAACAAGAATTAGAAAGAGAAATTACATTTAAAATCACCCTAGACTATATAAAATACATGGGAATTTATCTGCCAAGACAAACACAGGAACTATAAGAGCACAACCACAAAACATTTTCCTTACAATTAAAACTAGATCTAAATAATTGGAAATACATTGATTGCTCATGGGTAGGACAAGCTAATATATCCTACCCAAACTAATTTACTTATTTAGTCCCATACCTATTGAACTACCAAAAAAATTTTACTGAATTAGAAAAAAACCATAACAAAGTTCATTTGGAAGAACAAAAGATCAAGGATATGCAGGGAAATAATAAAAAAAAAATGTGAAGGAAGGGGGCCTAGCAGTACCAGATCTCAAACTATTCTATAAAGCAGTGGTCATCAAAATAATTTGGTACTGGCTAAGAGACCGAAAGGAGGATCAGTGGAATAGACTTGTGATAAGTGACCTCATCAAGACTGTCTATGATAAAACCAAAGATCCCAGCTTTAGGGGAAAAAATCTACTATTTGATAAAAACTTCTGGGAAAATTGGAAGACCGTATGGGTGTAATTGGGTTTGGATCAACATATCACACACTATATCAAGATGAACTGAGAATGGGTGAATGATTTGAATATAAAGAAGGAAACTATAAGTAAAATGGGTGAACACAGAATATGCTTGTCGGATCTTTGGGAAAGGAAAGGAAAGATTTTAAAACTAAACAAGAGTAAGAAAAAATTACAAAATGTAAAATAAATAATTTTGATTACATAAAATTAAAAATTTTTGTACAAACAAAACCAATGCAAGCAAAATTAGAAGGGTAGCAACAAATTTGGAAATAATATTCATAAGAAAAATCTCTGACAAAGGTTTAATTACTCAAATTTATAAAGAGCTAAATCAATTGTATCAAAAAAAAATCAAGCCATAGCCCAACTGATAAATGGGCAAGGGGCATGAATAGGCAATATTCAGATAAAGAAATCAAAGCTAACAATAAGTGCAGGAAAAAGTGTTCTAAATCTCTTATAATTAGAGAGATGAAAATCAAAACAACTCTGAGGTACCACCTCACACCTAGCAGATTGGCTAACATGGCAGCAAAGGAAAGTAATGAATGCTGGAGGGGATGTGGCAAAGTTGGAACATTCATACCTTGCTAGAGAAGTTGTGAATTGATCCAACCATTATAGATGGCAATTTGGAACTATACCCAAAGAGTGCTAAAAGACTGTCTGCCCTTTGATCCAGCCATAACACTGCTGGGTTTGTACCCCAAAGACATAATAAGGAAAAAGACTTGTACAAGAATATTCATAGCTGCGCTCTTTGTGGTGCAAAAATTGGAGAATGACGGGGTTTCCATTGATTGGAGAATAGCTGAACAAATTGTTATATATGTTGGTTATGAAATACTATTGTGCTCAAAGGAATTATGAATTGGAGCAATTCCATGTGAACTGGGATGACCTCCAGGAATTAATGCAGAGTGAGAGGAGCAGAACCAGGAGAACATTATATACAAAAATTGATATACTGTGGTACAATAGAATGTAAAGGATTTCACCATTAGTGGCAATGTAATGATCCTGAACAACTTGGAGGAATCTACGAGAAAAACCACTATCCACATTCAGAGGAAAAACTGTGGGAGTAGAAACACAGAAGAAAAACAACTTCTTGATTACTTGTGTCGAGGAGATATGATTGGGGATATAGACTCTAATTGATCACCCTCATGCAAACATCAACAACATGGAAATAGATTTTAATCAAGGACACATGTAAAAAACCAGTGGAATTGTGTGTCAGCCAAGGGAAGGGGTGAGGGGAGGGGAGGGAAAGAATATGTTCTAACCAAGGTGATAGGTTCTAAGTTGACTAATAAAATAAAAAAAACTTCATTGTTACTGTGTCTCCATTACCTCAATCCTATGTAAGTGATTTTTTGAACCCAAGTTTAGGACTTTACATTTATCCCTTATAGAGTTCAATCTAATGTTCTAATCTGTCAAGAGGTTTTTTTAATTTTATTTGTAAATCCTTACCTTCTCTTTTAGAATCTATACCAAGTATTGGTTCCAAGGCAAAAGAACTAGACAATGAGGGTTAAGTGTCTTGCCCGGGGTCATACAGTAGAGGAGTCTGAGGTCAGATTTGACCCCAGGATCTTCCATCTCTAGGCCTGGCTCTCTATCCACTAATTCTCCTAGATCTCCCCCTGTCAAAATCTTAGTAACAATAAGGAAGAAGAGGAGGAGCATCCACTTTAAGGTTTCCAAAGTGCTTAATGTATGTTATCTCATTTGATCTTTACAACAACCTTGGGAAGAAGATGCTATTATTATCACCATTTTATAGATAATAAAAATGAATAAAGAAAGGTTAAGCGACTTGTTCAAGTCCACACAGATAGTGAGGTAATATTAGAAATCAGTTCTTCCTGACTCCAAGACCCACTCTCCATCCATGCACCATCCACTTGTTCATTGAGACTATCATCATCCCACATGTTAGCTGTTCCTCTCAGCTTTGTGTCAGATGCAAATACAATCAATATCACATTAAAGCCTTTACCCGGGCCACTGCTGAAAATGCTTAATATAATAGAACAGAGGGCAGGACATCACCCTGGTGTGAGCTGTCCTGATTAGGAAATGAATGTAATCCCATATAACCTACTTTATATAACCAGCTTCTTACCATGTTTCAAATCCCATCTGGCCTTGCAGCTATCCACCAGGAAAAACAACACCTTTCCAAGTTTCTTGTCACCATGCACACACATTCCCTCCCTCCTCTTACTTTGGTCTGGTTCAGTGATCAAATCAGCATAGTAATCCTTACAAGAAGGAGTTTACTAATCCCCCTCCATTTGTTTTCACAAATGATCCCTCTCGTTCCCTAGAACAAAATTGTCTCCCCAGGACCCCTTTCTCCTATACACATTTTCTCCCATTTTTAGAAGGTAAGCTCTATGAGGGTGAGATTTCTTGCTTCATTTATTTGCCTGATACATTTATTTTCCCATTCATTCATTTATTTATTCATTCTGATGAAATTTCATTCAAAATTGACATCAAAACATTAATAATTCAGTTTGGCTAGTTCCGAATTTGTCTAATTGTGTCATTGTCTGGCCTACGTTGTTCCATCTTTGCTCAAGAATAGTGATATTCATCAAATCCTTTGTAAAGCAAACTATATCTACAAATATAAACAATTTGAGGGATCTATTTGAGGAAGACATACTGATTTCTTGTGATCACTACTTCCTTTCCTGCTTGGTCACTAATCTTCCCTTTAATTCATTGTCTAAAGGAATCTTAGAGAACACCTAATCCTACACCTATATTTTATACATGTTAAAACTAAGACTTTGGGAGACCAAATCAATAAATTTCTCTATACCTCAGCTTCATTTGTAAAATGAGAGAGTTGGACTAAATGGACTCTAATTTCCTTTATGGATGACTACATGGTGCAATGGATACAACCCCAGACCTGAAGTCAGGAAGGCTCATCTTTCTGAGTTTAAATCTGGCATCAGACTTAATAGCCTTATGACTTAAGGCAAGTCACTTAATTCTGTTTGACTCCATTTTCTCATCTGTCAAATGAGCTGGAGAAGGAATGGCAAACCACTCCATTATCTTTGCTTAGAAAACTGCCAAAATGGGGTCCTAAAGAGTCAGACACCACTAAACAGCAGCAGCAACAAGGTCATGTACAGCTCTTGATTCTGTGATTTTACTCAAAGTAACTTGGGTAATTAGCAGTATTGTAATTTTACTCAAAGCTACATGGTAATTAGCAGTACTGCTGGGATTTGAATCCAGTTCCTTTCCCTTCAGACCCAGAGCTTTTCCCACAAACCTAGTCTGTCATTTCTCAGGAATAAGATGGTTTCACAATGCTGTCCCATCTTTAAGCCAGGTTCAATGAAACTTGCCCTCAGCTTCATTCCAGACATTTTCTAGTATTACGTTATTAGCTAATATTGGTTAAAATATGTAAAAAAATAATTCTAGTTTATACACCACTTAATACTATTGGTGAAGAGGAAGTGAAATATGATGGCCCTTTTGGCCCATGAGATTGCCTAAAGGAATAAATAAAACAATAGCAGGGCAAACAGAAATATTCTGTATTCTCAAAAAAAAAAAAAGGAGTAAAAATTATCTTATATCTCCCCACTTTGCCTTTGTACAAAAATATTGCTATGGAGGGCTGACCATTGAGTAGTGTTTACAGCAGAGATTGATGCATTTGCAATGATCCCTCCATGATCAAATCAGATCCACATTGGTATCTAGGGCTGCCATGCTTGGCCATTGGAACAGAACCATTTGCAGATCAGTGCACATCATGAAGCTATAGGCCAAAGCAAAGATGGAAGCCCTTACCTTGATCTCATTAGCATTGTAATTCTGACCAGTTGGTCTATCTCAATCAAAGTATTCCAGACCAGTCCACTAGAAGCTGTGCTATCTATCATTCAATTTTGAAAAGATACTTACCACTCAATATATCAGTGGCTCTGTTTTCTCATAAATAATTAACAATAATAACAATTGCTAGCATTTAGATAGTACTTTTAACATTTGCAAAGCCCTGTACATGTGTAATCTCTTCCGCTCCTTGCAACAATCCTAGGAGGTAGGTGTTAGTATGATACCCATTTTACAAATGAGGAGACTATAGCTGAGAATCTGTTAAATGACTTGTACAGTACCACCCAACTAATAAGTATCTCAGACTGTATCTCAGACTGGATTCAAACTTCCTAACTCCAAGTTCACTGGCCACCTAGCTTGCTTCATGTGGACGTTTCCTCCCATGATATAAATTGCTTCCTAGTCACTCATACTTCCTTATCAAGTTATAATTTATCAGCCATATTCTCCAACAGATGCTACATACTCACTAACTCTACATTCTACCTAAATGATCCCACATGATCCTCCACACCAGACTATCTTCTAACTCTGATCTCTTTTTCAAGCTGTTCCTCATGCTTAGTGTAAGATTAAAAATTATTATCCAAATATTTCAAGTATTATGTTCTTGTAAGAATATATTAAGTACTAACTTGAAGAAAAATGAAAATTATAGCATTAGCAAAGAGAGAGTTGCCCAGAACACCAAAAGTAGGAAGAGAGCTAGGAGGAAAGCACGGGAAGAAGAGTTCCAAAAGTTGGGCTTACAGCAAACTTTTACACGCAATACTTAAGGATACTACTGGGATAAAGGGAAAAGGAATCTGGGAAATGAAGTCCAAAGGTTCAAGCTTTCTAATTACACACTATAATGTCAGCCATACTCTCCTTTATGTCAAGCAACTCTAGATTCTTTCCCAGGTCATCTCTGGTGTCACCACCTATAGGAGGACTTTCCTGATCCATCACTCTCCCCAGGTGATTCCCCACTACCTCCATGCCCATTAAATTTGGGTTTATTTTGTATATACAGAGTGTCCCAGAAATCTTAGTAAAGTTTTCAGCTTTACTAGCTGAGAAATGCACTATTACTCTTTGGGACACCCCATGTTTTGAAAATATGCTTTGTATAGTGAATACAGAGCTAGTATTAGACAAGAAAATATTAGTTCAGATCCTGTCTCTGACAATGCTGACCTCATTCTCTTAGCATCTTGCTACCCCAGGTAACTTTCTAGCAACAGAAGAATTTTTATTATTTTTATGATTGAACATTAGTAAAGGAATCTGCCCTACCAGGTTCTATACATCAATGGCTAAACAAGTTGTAGCATGTGATTGTGAAGGAATACTACAAACAGATTCATTAAAAAACAACAACAAACAAGAAATGACATACATGAAGTCATGAAGAATGAAATGAGAACCAAGAAAACATTATATACAACAATAGAAATATTGTTTGAAGAATGACTTGTATATGTCCACTTCTAGAGAAAGAAGAGATCGATAAACAGAACAAGATATAATTTTATATATAATATATCTTTCTGTCAAGTCATTCCTCCTTTAATGGTTAGGAGAAGTAGAGAAGGAGTTATTTGGCTATTTTAATATAAGAAACAAAAAAATATATTTTTTAAAAGAAAGGAAATTAGTGGTCTATAACACATGTGAAAGAAAATACTTTTTTGATGTTTTAAAAAGGGATTTTAGGACTTCCAGGTAATCATGGCTGCAATCTAGATGCCACACGCTTCCTCTCCCCGGCACCGAACAAAATAGACTACATCAAAAGAGCCTAAAAATCACGTTTGGAGGAACAGAAGGACTACCCAATACTCCTCAGTACCCCACAGAGGCGAAGGTATGTGGGGTTTGAGAATTTCCACACTATAATGAGGAGGAAAAGCTTCCACAGAAACGTGAACTGAGCCGCCCTTCCCCCCCACCTGCCCCACCAAACCAGAGTGAGCTACCAGAGCGCTCACTGGGACAGCGAGTGAGTGGGGAACTTCTCTGTCTGGGGGGGGGGGGCACTCCAGGGTCCTTGGGATCTGGGGACTGCCAGGAAAAAACGTCTCAAGGCGGTTTCACGGGAGAACCCAGCACTGAGCAAAGGGGGTCCTTGTAGCTGTACTTGGGGCGGTTGCGCTGAACATCTGGGCAGAGCTAAACACCAGGGACGGACCACGTCCTGATTATCTGGGCGGAGCTGAACACCTGGGAAGTATGGCTGTGATCAGGGGCCCAGTGCTCTAAGAAACCTAGGAGACTGGGAAGAACTAGTCTGAGGCAACCTAAATTCATAAGAAAACCCATCCATATCACCCAGACCCCAGACCAAAAAGGAAAGGGGTATAAAACCACCAAAGGGATGGCTCACATGGCCCAAAATCAAGCCTCCAGGAAGAAAGGGAAAAAGGTGACCACTGAAAACTTTTATGGTGGAAGTACTCAAGGAAAAGAAGAGAATGAGGAGGATATCCAAAAAAAAAAAAATCAGAACATACCTCCCAAAATGGAAACTATCAACAAGCTCTGGAAGATCTCAAACTGGAACTTATCCAAAAGATGGAAACCTGGAAAGAAAAATGGGAGAAAGAGATCATCAGTCTGACAGATAAGACTACTCAATTGGAAAAAGAGCTCAAAGCATCCAATAGAAGGGCAGACAAAGCTGAAAAGCAAAACCAGTCCCTAACAACCAGAATTAAGCAACTCGAAGAAAGTGAGATCATAAAACAGCAAAAATCAATAAAGCAAAGCCAAAAATTAATGAATTAGAAGAAAACATAAAATATCTCACTGAGAAGGTCACAGACTTGGAAAATAGAGGGAGAAGAGACAACCTCCGAATTATCAGTCTCCCAGAAAAACCAGAGATAAACAATGAACTCGATATTATTCTACAGGAGATTATAAAAGAAAATTGTCCACATGTTCTGGAGCAAGGGGGCAAAATAGAAATAGAAAGGGTTCATAGAATATCTACCCTTTGACCCAGCCATAGCACTGCTGGGTCTGTACCCCAAAGAGATAATGGACAAAAAGACTTGTACAAAAATATTCATAGCTGCGCTCTTTGTGGTGGCCCAAAACTGGAAAACGAGGGGATGCCCATCAATTGGGGAATGGCTGAACAAACTGTGGTATATGTTGGTGATGGAGTACTATTGTGCTAAAAGGAATAATAAAGTGGAGAAGTTCCATGGAGACTGGAACAACCTCCAGGAAGTGATGCAGAGCGAGAGGAGCAGAACCAGGAGAACATTGTACACAGAGACTAATACACTGTGGTATAATCGAACGTAATGGACTTCTCCATTAGTGGTGGTGTAATGTCCCTGAACAATTTGCAGGGATCCAGGAGAAAAAAACACCATTCATAAGCAAAGGATAAACTATGGGAGTGGAAACACCGAGGAAAAGCAACTGCCTGAATACAGAGGTTGAGGGGACATGACAGAGGAGAGACTCTAAATGAACACTCTAATGCAAATACTATCAACAAAGCAATGGGTTCAAATCAAGAAAACATCTAATGCCCAGTGGACTTACGCGTCGGCTATGGGGGGTGGGGGGGAGGAAAAGAAAATGATCTTTAACGAATAATGCTTGGAAATGATCAAATAAAATATATTTAAAAAAAAAAACAAAAAAAAAGAAAGGGTTCATAGAACACCCTCTATACTAAATCCCCAAAAGACAACCCCTAGGAATGTAAGTGCCAAATTCAAGAGCTTCCAAGAAAAGGAGAAAATCCTACAAAAAGCCAAGAAGAGGAGCTTCAAATATAAGGGGGCTCCCATAAGGATCACACACGACTTAGCGGCTAACACACTAAGAGACCTCAAAGCATGGAACACAATATTTAGAAAGGCAAGAGAGCTGGGTCTCCAACCAAGAATCAACTACCCAGCAAAACTGACTATATACTTCCAGGGAAAAGTATGGGCATTCAACAAAATATAAGATTTCCAAGCATTTGCTAAGAAAAGACCAGAACTTAGTGGAAAATTTGATATCCAAGCACAGAAAGCAAGAGAAACATGAAAAGGTAAATATGAAAGAAAGAGAAAAGGAGATAAACCTTATCTTTTTCTTTAAGTCAAACTCTCTTCTATAAGGACTACATTTACATCAAATTATATATATTAATATGTGGGGAAAATGTTTTGTGTAACTCTCATAAATTGTAGCATAATAAGAGTAGTTAGAAGAAACATGCATAGGGAAAGATTGGGGCATTAAGAAGATTTGGGGAAAGTGGGGGCAAAGAAAGGAAAAGGGAGGGGGGAACTGTCGATAACACTAATATTTACTTCAAGAAATAGGGGGGGGACTTAATAGAATAATCTTTCCCGTATAAAGATACACATGGGAAGGGGAGGGGAAGAACTCTCATATGAGAAGGAGAGGAAGAGAGCGGGAAGTGGAATTACTTAAACCTTACTCTCAGTGAAATCAACTCTGAGAGGGAAGAACATCTAGATCCAGTGGGATCCTGAATTCTATCTTATCCATTAGAGCAAGAAAGAAAGGAAAATTTAGGAGGGGCAGGGGGAAGGGAGTATAAAAAAGGAGGGAAGGGGGAGGGGAAGGGAACATAAAAAGGGAGGGGCTAGAAAGGGAAGCATCTCAAGGGAGGGGACTAGGGGGACTGACCTAAAGTAAATCACTGGTTCATAAGGAGATAGCTAAAGAAGAAAGGTAAGAACTAGGGAAAGATATCAAAATGCCAGAGAATCCACAAATGACAATCATAACTTTGAACGTGAATGGGATGAACTCATCCATAAAATGTAGACAAATAGCAGATTGGATTAGAACCCCAAACCCTACCATTTGTTGACTTCAAGAAACACATATGAGAAAGGTTGACACTCACAAGGTTAGAATTAGAGGTTGGAGTAAGACCTTTTGGGCCTCAACTGATAGAAAGAAGGCAGGAGTTGCAATCATGATATCTGACAAAGCCAAAGCAAAAATAGACCTGATCAAAAGGGATAGGGAAGGTAAATATATTCTGTTAAAAGGGAGTATAGACAATGAGGAAATATCACTAATCAACATGTATGCACCAAATGATATAGCATCCAAATTTTTAAAAGAGAAACTAGGAAAATTGAAGGAGGAAATAGACAGTAAAACCATATTAGTGGGAGACTTGAACCAACCACTATCAAATTTAGATAAATCAAACCAAAAAATAAACAAGAAAGAGGTAAAAGAGGTGAATGAAGTCTTAGAAAAATTAAAGTTAATAGAAATATGGAGAAAAATAAATAGGGACAATAAGGAATACACCTTCTTTTCAGCACCACATGGCAAATTCACTAAAATAGATCATACACTAGGTCACAGAAACATGGCACTCAAATGCAGAATAGAAGAAATAATAAATGCAGCCTTTTCAGATCACAAGGCAATAAAAATATTGATCAGTACCGGTACATGGAGAGCCAAATCAAAAATTAATTGGAAATTAAATAATATGATACTCCAAAATCGGATAGTTAAAGAAGAAATCATAGAAACAAATAATAATTTCATTGAAGAAAATTACAACGGCAAGACATCCTTTCAAACCTTATGGGATGCAGCCAAGGCAGTACTTAGAGGAAAATTCATATCCCTGAGTGCATATATGAACAAATTAGGGAGGACAGAGATCAAGGAATTGGAAATGCAAATCAAAAAACTTGAGAACAAACAAATTAGAAACCCCCAGAAGAAAATTAGAAAGAGTTACAAAATGCAAAATAAATAATCTGGAATACATCAAATTAAAAAGGTTTTGTACAAACAAAACCAATGTAACCAAAATCAGAAGGGTAGCAACAAATTGGGAAGCAATCTCCATAAAAACCTCTGACAAAGGTTTAATTACACAAATTTACAAAGAACTAAAGCAATTGTACAAAAAATCAAGCCATTCTCCAATTGACAAATGGGCAAGGGACATGAACAGGCAGTTCTCAGCCAAAGAAATCAAAACTATTAATAAGCACATGAAAAAGTGCTCTACATCTCTTATAATCAGAGAGATGCAAATCAAAACAACTCTGAGGTATCACCTCACACCAAGCAGATTGGCTAACATGACAGCTATGGAAAGTAATGAATGCTGGAGGGGATGTGGCAAAGTGGGGACATTAATTCATTGCTGGTGGAGTTGTAAATTGATCCAGCCATTCTGGAGGGCAATTTGGAACTATGCCCAAAGGGTGATAAAAGACTGTCTGCCCTTTGATCCAGCTATAGCACTGCTGGTTTTGTACCCCAAAGAGATAATAAGGAAAAAGTCCTGTACAAGAATATTCATAGCTGTGCTCTTTGTGGTGGCCAAAAATTGGAAAAAGAGGGGATGCCCATCAATTGGGGAATGGCTGAACAAATTGTGGTATATGTTGGTGATGGAATACTATTGTGCTCAAAGGAATAATAAAGTGAAGGAATTCCACGGAGACTGGAACAACCTCCAGGAAGTGATGCAGAGCGAAAGGAGCAGAACCAGGAAAACATTGTACACAGAGACTGATACATTTTGGTACAATCAAAGGTGAGGGACTTCTCCATTAGTGGCAATGCAATGTCCCTTAACAATCTGCAGGGATCTAAAAAATACTATCCATAAGCAGAGGATAAACTGTGGGAGTAAAAACACTGATGAAAAGCAACTGCTTGACTACAGGGGTGGAGGGGATATGACTGAGGAGAGACTCTAAATGAACACTCTAATGCAAATACCAACAACAGGCAAATGGGTTAGAGTCAAGAACAATGTGATAACCAGTGGAATCGTGCGTTGGCTATGGGAGAGGGAAAGGTGGTGGGGGGGGGGAGGAAAAGAAAATTATCTTTGTTTCCAGTGAATAATGTTTGGAAATGACCAAATAAAATAATGTTTAAAATTAAAAAAAAATTATGTTGACTTTAGAAGAGAAAAAAAGGGATTTTAGGGGGCAGAGTCAAGATGGCGACTTAGAAGCAGCAAAAGTTCAGACCTCTGAAAACCCTTCCTTACCAATCACAAACTGAATGCTTCTAGGGGACTGAAATTCAAACTTAACAACAGGACAGAGGTGGGAAACCCTCCTTCTGGACTCAATTCAAAAGGTATGCCCCCCAAAAAAGCTGGAATCCAAGAACACTTGGGTCTAAGGGGAAGGCAGAAGGAAGGTTCCAGGACCCTTTCCCCCCAACCCAGAGCACTGAGCCCCCAGTGACAGCAGGAACCTCTGGGCTGGCAAAGGAGCTGCTCTGGAAGGTATACTTTGAGAGCAACCTGGGCCAGGCTCAGAGCATCCAACACAAGAAGCAGGGAAGCAGCCAGAGAGAGACTGAAGAGCCTGCATTCCTATGGCTGGGTCCTTCCATCTGGCTCCAGTCTCACTGGAGGTTTTGGCCTCTGGGAACATCCAGACCAACCCGGTTGAACCTAATCCTATCAGGAGTCTTCAGAGCTCAGGGAGGCCAATACCCCTTCCCCCTAGAGAGCAGGGCCACCCACAAGGACAGGAACCTCTGGGCAGGCAAATGCACTGGTGTACCTCGCGGACAGTTCTGTGCCAGCCTCAGAGCATCAGGCAGTGAAGAATCAGCTGGAGAGAACTGCAGAGAGTCACAAAATATAAAATAAATAATTTTGATTACATCAAATTAAAAAGGTTTTGTACAAACAAAACCAATGTAGCTAAAATCAGAAGGGAAGCAACAAATTGGGAAATAATCTTCATAAAAACCTCTGACAAAAGTCTAATTACTCAAATCTATAAAGAGCTAAATCAATTGTACAAAATTGTACAAAAAATTCTCCATTCTCCAATTGACAAATGGGCAAGGGACATGAACAGGCAGTTCTCAGCCAAAGAAATCAAAACTATTAATAAGCACATGAAAAAGTGCTCTAGATCTCTTATAATCAGAGAGATGCAAATCAAAACAACTCTGAGGTATCACCTCACCCCTAGCAGATTGGCTAACATGACAGCAAAGGACAGTAATGAATACTTTGAGGGGATGTAGCAAAGTAGGGATATTAATTCATTGCTGGTATGGTTGTGAATTGATAAAACCATTTTCGAGGGGAATTTGGAACTATGCCCAAAGGAAGATAAAAGACTGTCTGCCCTTTGATCCAGCTATAGAACTGCTGGGTTTGTACCCCAAAGAGATAATAAGGAAAAAGACTTGTACAAGAATATGCATAGCTGTGCTCTTTGTGGTGGCGAAAAATTAGAAAATGAGGGGATACCCTTCAATTGGGGAATGGCTGAACAAATTGTGGTATATGTTGGTGATGGAATACTACTGTGCTCAAAGGAATAATGAACTGGAGGGATTCCATGGAGACTGGAACAACCTCCAGGAAGTGATGCAGAGCAAAAGGAGCAGAACCAGGAAAACATTGTACACAGAGACTGAAACACTGTGGTACAATCGAACGTAATGGACTTCTCCATTAGTGGCAATGCAATGTCCCTGAACAATCTGCAGGAATCTAGGAGAAAAAAACACTATCCACAAGCAGAGGACAAACTGTGGGAGTAAAAACACTGAGGAAAAGCAACTGCTTGACTATAGGTATGAAGGGGATATGACTGAGGAGAGACTCTAAATGAACACCCTATGCAAATACCAACAACATGGAAATGGGTTTGAATCAAGGACACATGTGATACCAAGTGGAATCACACATAGGCTATGGGAGGGATGTTGGGGGGGGAGGAAAAGAAAATGATCTTTGTTTTCAATGAATAATATTTGAAAATGACCAAATGATGTTTAAAAGGAAAAAATAAAGTTACAGCCTGACAGCAATAAAAAAGGGATTTTAATAATAATAATGATGATAGTAAACATTATTATAACTAGCAATTATATGTGGCAGCTAGAAGGTACAGTGGATAGAATGCTGGGTCTGGAATCAGGAAAACTTTATTTTCCTGAGTTCAAATCCAGCCTCAGACACTTCCTAGCTGTGTGACCCTGAACAAGTCATTTATTTTTTTTTATTTTAAAATTGTAATTAATTAATTAATTTAGGATATTTTTCTTTTTTAAGTTTTATTTAGAATACTTTTCCATGATTCGTGATCTTACCCCCTTTCTCTTTCCCCCTCCCAAAACTGACAAGCAGTTACACTGGGTTATACTTGTATCATTATTCAAAACCTATTTTCAATAGAGTGATTTTTTTTATATCAAAACCCTAATAACATCCCTATCACACTACGTGGTTGAACATATATTTTTTCTAATGTATTTCTGGTTTCACAGTTCACTGTCTGAATGTGGATAGCATTCCTTCTCCTAAGTTCCTCGGGATTGGCCTTGGTCATTGCATTGCTACTGGTAGAAAAGTCCATTATAGTTGATTGATGTATCAGTCTCTGTATATAATGTTCTTTTGATTCTGCTCCTTTCACTCTACATCAATTCCTGGAGGTCTTTCCAGTTCACATGAAATTCCTCCAATTTATCATTCCCTATAGCACAATAGTATTCCATCACTAAGAGATACCACAATTTGTTTAATCATTTCCCAATTAAAGGGCAGCATCTCATTTCCAACATTTTGCCACCACAAAGAATGCAGCTATGAATATTTTTGTACAAATCTTTTTCCTTATTATCTCTTTGGAGTACAAACCCAGCAGCAGTATAACTGGATCAAAGGACAGGCATTCATTTAAAGCCCTTTTGGGTAAAGTTTCAAATTGCTATCCAGAATGGTTGGACCAATTCACAACTCCACTAGCAGTGTATTAGTGTCTCAATTTTGCCACATCCCCTCCAACATTTATCACTTTCCTTTGCTGTCACATTGGTCAATCTGATAGGTGTGAGGTGGTACCTCAGAGTTGTTTTAATTTGCATTTCTCTAATCAGGAGGGATTTAGAACACTTTTTCATGTGATTATGAACAGTTTTGATTTTATCCTGTGAAACCTGCCTATTCAAGTCACTTGACCATTTGTCAAATGGGGAATAGCTTGATTTTTTTTTTGTAGAATTGAATTAGTTCCATAAAGAGTTTTGTTATAAAAAATGTTCTCCTAGTTTGTTTCTTTCCTTCTAAATTAGGCTGCATTGGTTTTGTTTGTACAAAACCTTTTTAATTTGATATAATCAAAGTCAATATTTTACATTTTGCAATGTTTTCTCTCTCTTGCTTGGTCTTAAATTCCTTCCTTTCCCACAGGTCTAACAGGTATTCTAATCTATGCTCACCTAATTTATTTATGATTTCAGTCTTTTTATTAAAGTAATTTTCCCATTTTGAATTTATCTTGGTATAGGGTGTAAGATGTTGATCTAAACCTAAACCTAATTTTCCCCATACTGTTTTCCAATTTTCCTAGAAGTTTTTGCCAAATAGTGAATTCTTGTCCCCAAATCTGAGGTCTTTGGGTTTATCAAACACTAGCTTACTGAAGTTCTTTACTCCTAGCCTATTCCATTGATTCACCTTCTATCTCCTAGCCAGTACCATATTGTTTTGATGACCCTGCTTTATAGTACAGTTGAAGATATGGTATTTCTAGGCCACCTTCCTTCACATTTTTTTTCATTATTTCCTTTGATATTCTTGATCCTTATTCTTCCAGATGAACTTTGTTATAATTTTTTCTAATTCTATAAAAAGTTTTTGGTAGTTTTATAGGTATGACACTGAATAAATAGATCAATTTGGGCAGGATTATTATTTTTATTATATTAGTTTGTCCTACCCAGGAGCAGTTAGTGTTTTTCCAATTGTTTATATCTAATTTTAATTGTGTGAAAACTGTTTTGTAGTTGTGATAATATAATGAAAATACTTATTAGGAATAAATGTGTGTGTTTGTCTGAGGAGATGGTACATAGTGTCAGTCATTCTCTCCCTTCCTAAACTATGTTGTTCTTCCATTTTTGAAAAAGGATTAATGATGGGGTGATATCTTGAAAGTGATATCTTGATTTGAGCATGAATTGGATTTAGATAAGGCAGAGTTGCAGTCCTCAGACTCACTCTCTCTTCCAAAGTCAACAAAATCTAATGGCAAAACAAAAGTCAAGAGGACTAGTAATGGTCCAGGATGCAGTAGATGACTTTGGCATCCTCTATGTCTGACCAAGTTCTAAGAGTGCCATAATCTCTGCTTCAGCTGCCTTTGTAAACATTGGGACAAATTGTTCTCATATGACCATTCCCCCAGGGAAGTCTTTACATGCCTGGGATAGACAACTCCCAACTCATTGAAGGGTTTGAAGCCTGCTGGTTAGCCACAATCTAGTTTATCCCATATGCCTCAATAATTTACCAGGGTGTGGTTGCTCTGTGTGCTTTATCTTCTGAGAGCCACAGGTGAGAGTTGGGTGAAAGGTGGACATCAGGTGACATCCCTGAAAAGAACTAAGGCAAGCCTTCACCCTAGAAATGCTAATCTTCTCTGGGCCTCCAGGTACACGCAATACTGGCCTTCAACCAGAGGTGCTAATCCTTTCTAAGTACACCATACCCTGTATACATCATAGTATGAAATAAACTCCTTCAGCACATGGACTATTTTTTATTTGTTTCACTTCATATTCCCCAAGACCTAAGAACAGTGTCCATTGTGTTGTAGATGTCCAATAAATGTTTATGGGAATGAATGGAGTGAATAGCAGGACTCTCTGATCTACCCAAACTGCCAGAGGTCTTTCTCTAGGTCATTTAGCATCTCCTGAGCTCCCAAAGTCCTCCTCTGATATCATATTGTAGCACAGAGTTGTCACACTGGGTTCTTGATAAAACAGGTCCATGAGGTGCAAGGACTTGTACTGAACCTGTAATGGACCCTATCTGCTACCTTGGGGCAAGTCTAACAATGTACAGAAGGGCATATTGATAGCAGATTGACCATTCTGTGATTATTTGTACATGAAAACCCAAGAAATAATTAAAAAAATGCTTAGCTATCAATCTTGCATTTTCCCCAATTTTTTTATGGAATCTATCATAGTCCAAATCCACCAAAGTATTCTGCCAGTTAAAGAAAATAGAAAATGGAGTCAAGAATTCTAATCTTATATTCAACACAATAGTTATATGACCAGTAGGGAGTTTTTACTGGCCCCCCCTCTCCCCAGTACTGAGCCTCAATTTCCTGATCTTCAAAATGGAAATGGCAATGTCTATAGTACCTACCACATGGGGTTTCGGTAAGCAGCAAATGAGATAATGGATGTAAAACACATCGCCAACCTTAGAGTGCTACTGAAATGTCAGCTACTATTATTTTTATTTGAAGGTTTAAATTACTTTCCATTTTCACAGAAGTATAGAATTGTTATTATTTTGTTCTCTTGGTTATGATCAAGCCTGTTTTACTGATTTGTTTTGTAACTGTCAATTGACATTTTTCTTTCTTGACAGAGCTACAACAGAATATTCCGGGGTTCGCATTTGGCATATCTCCAATTTTATCACATCTTTCCTAAACATGCTCTTTCATATTACTTCTTTTCAAATGGTACCTGCCTCTCTTTTTTTTTTTTTTTGCTTCTTTCCTTTTGATGCCTCCACCATCTCATCCTCTCTGCCATTCTCATAACCTTTTTTGGCTCAACAGATCCAAAATGGACATTTTATTGTCTGGCTAGTACAATACTCCTCCCTAGCTTTTTTCTTGCATTTCCAGCATAACTGACAGAGTGCATTATACAAATGAACCTTCTCGGGAGAAAACCAAAGAGTTTTAAGAAATTCTGCCAGAAGACATAGACATTCTCTGAATAAGGGTTTAAAAAAAAAAAAACTTGGAGCTTACTTTAAAAAATATGTAAAAATCCTGCCAATCTTCAGGATTGTGACCAAGAATTTGTTTTAAAGTCCATTCTAAAATTCACTTAAGGTGATTATTGACATCTTCTAACTAGTTTTTTTCAAAAAAATAGTAAAGGAAAAAAACTGACAGAAAAATATCCATCAGAAGAATCTCAATAAGATGCATTTTTACTGTTATCATTTAAATAAAGCTGTGAAACTTTTGCTATTTATGACCTATATAACCTTGAGAAACTTTTTTTTCATGTTTCCAGGCTTGGTTTCTTCTTCTGTAAAGTAAAGAGGTTGAACTGGATGACTTAACACCCCTTCACTTTCTTTTGATTTCTAATTAAAATCTCATCTTTTGTCTACAAGAAGCCTTTTCTAATCTCTCTAAGTCACGTCTTCCCTCTGTTAATTTCAGTCAATCCTCAAATGTGTGGGGGGGGGAGTTAGTTTGGGGGGGAGGATTTAACACTCCTAGAAAATGGTTGGAAAGTCAAATATACAAAGGTTGACTGGACCTGTGAGAAACAGGGAGATAGTTTATTGAGTCCACCAAAAGTTACCATCCTTCACTAGAGTTTGCTGAATCTACTCTTTCCTGCATATAATTCTTTATAACAAAACCTTACTTCTGATAATATGAACTTTTCCTAACACAGTAACCATGAAAGAGCCTCTAAAATGCAGGGAAGAGGAGAGGCAACACAGAACTGGGAGCTACAGAGGCAGAGATGTCAGTAGAACCCCAAGGTAAAAAAGGGAAAAGGGCAACCTGCCATCTTTAATCTCACTGTAGTTCCCATAGTTGAACTGTTCCCTGATGAAAAGCACATGGCCCAAGGGAGAGACCCAGTCAGGTCAGTGCTTGGAGCTCCTGCCCAGAGCAGCCGAGTCCAGCTTCTTTGGGGTCAACTGTGGTGAGGTCTGCTCTCCTGCTCTGGACAACACAGACCAGGATGGTGGCCCAGCAGGAGGAGCATTGGGAGAGGCAGGACCCAATGCTGCTGATTGCACTATGATCGATCATCTCATTTGCCCATGAACTTAGCAACATGCCCATTTTTTAAACTCCCTCCTCTTGAACTTGAGGGATGACTTGAACACTTTCTGGAGCAGATTCGCCAATACGTTCAAGTACACGTTCTCCTTTTTGTGGATGAAATGAGTCATCCACTCATTAACACCAAACATGCAGCCAGCAGTGGCTGCAGACATTCCAATGTGACACTTCTCTTATATCTTTATTTTCTCACTACGGTGCATCACTTCCTTTGCACCCTGGGCATAGAGCCCAAAGAACTTGCACAAGCTTCAGGGGCATAACTGCAATACAAACCATGGGTGTTAAAGGCAAACAATGGAAATATACAGCAAGTGCACAGGGAGCTCTTTATGATGGTAAGTGAACAAGATCAGTGGAGTGCTCAGGAAGATACCAACTCCTCCACAAACTCGAATGCGTGGCACCTCTCTTTTTTTTCCTCTACCCATGGATAACAACTTAAAAGTGAAAATCAGGATGCTAATAAAATCTTCTAAATATTTGGAGTCTCAAAAGCTAAATGGCTAGGGGCAGCTAGGCAACTCAGGGAATAGAGAGCCAGCTCTAGAGATGGAAGGTCCTGGATTCAGTTCTGAACTCAGATGCTTGGACAAGTCACTTAACTCCCATTGTCTAGACCTTACTGCTCTTATGTCTTGGAACCAATACTTGGAATCAAATCTAAGACAGAAGGTAAGGGTTTTAAAAGAAATAAAAAACTTAACAGTCAAATATGGAGCAGAGACTCTCCTTCCTACTTATCTTGTATATAATTGGTTGTACATATTTGTGTCCTTATTCTCTCCCTCATTGGATTTTGAACTCCTTGAGAACAGGAGCTATCTTTTGCCTTTCTTTGTAACTCCAGTGTTTAATACAGTTGTTGGAACAGAGTAGCTGTTAAATAAATACGAAGTAACTCACTTTCCAATTCTAAATGAATGATGCTAATTACAGTTTTACTGATCAAGCTGGGCTTCATATTCCTCTATCTTATAACTATTCTGGCTTTAAAGACTTTCCTGAGGCAACAAGGTGACTGGGTGGATTGAGAGCCATGTCCAAAGGTGGAAGGTCCTAGATTCAAATCTGGCCTTAGACACTTCCTAGCTGTGTGACCCTGGACAAGTCACTTAGCCCCCACTGCTTAGTCCTTACTGCTCTTCTGCCTTAGAACCAATACTGGTTCTAAGACAGAAGATGAGGATTTTTTTTAACTTTTCTTATGAACACTCTCAACTTCAATTGCATTTAATATCAACTACAATGTTCCCCTTACGAATTAATGCTAAGAAGCTACCACTGGAAGAAATAAGATTCCCATCAGTTATCAATCACTTTCATTGACTAACTGACCAGATATTTCTATGTTCATACATGTCTCTGATGTTAACCACTCTCTATTTTCTCCTATAAAAAGAAACTATGTCATGAGTATATAATGTACCTTTACATTTTTACCTGTCCTTATTTTCCAGATGTAGATTTTAAAATTAATACACTTAATAACTCCAAATATTATATTTAATAACATTATTAAAATAACTAAAATAGAAAAGCTAGAGTAAAAAGGGAGCTAACTTAAGTCACATTAGTGAGAGAAGTGAGAGAGATGGCAGACTTATAGTCAACTATATATAAAATGTGAACACACAACATGGTGGAGAGAGGAGAGAAATTCTGGGAAATGCAAAAGGAATTTGGGGGAACATAGTTCAAAGGTAGAAATTTCCACTTAATACACAGAGTTCAACATTTTTCGACAAATGATCAGAAAGGTTCTGTCTAATACTAACATTGTAATTGAAGCTTCCCCACTCCAGGGAAAGAAATATATTAATTTATCTTTTAAAAATAATAAAATTTAATTCATAAACAAGCATTCTAAATCCCTTTCCCACTCCCTTTTGAATTCTGAGTTCATCACTTTCTCATTTCCCTTCCTCTACTCATTCTCTGAGCAATTGAGAATCCAGTAAACACCATCTCCAGGCTCATTTATTTCTCTTCTCTGACTAGTTCCCATCCTGCTCAAAGGTGTGTTGATCTCTATTCTGCTTCCCAACCACTCTGTCACAAACTTGGATCTTCTGAAGATTCTCATTAACACTGGAAACATCTTCTGTTGAGACTGACTTGTCATCTGACTTTTTCTTAGTTGGACAATATTTATTTGTCCTTGGGATAAAAATATTCAATTAATTTGTCCTCACTGAAATATCATCCCTATCTAAATATTGCCCATAAGTGATGATCATTACCAAGTTTCCTTCTGGATATCCTATCCAAATCATCTATCTAGCACTTTTTCCTCTATTTCCCCGCACACATTATTATACAATATTATGGCTGACAAAGCATTGTTCCCTGGAGTGTGGATAATCCAAAAATATAACAACAACACCATTAAATGCTCTTTATCCCGTGTGCACTTGGTACTTGGCTATCTAAACAGTCCCATGAAATGCATGAAGAACTTGCCTCTAAAGTTAGACTAAACTGATGTAGAAAAAGGGGGGTTCTTCCTTGGAATTCAGAAAAAGAGCTAGAGAATGCCCTAAGGCATTAACATCAGCAACAATGAAATTGTTGCCACAATAAAAATGCTAACCTCTTACTAAAAAAAAAAAGTTTTGATGGTTTGAAAACTGTGTGACTGAGGAGAAAAAGTATCCAAATGAAATTTAAAAAAAAAAAAACAGGAATGGGGAAATCTACCAAATTCAGACTCCATGAAATAGTTTCCAATATTTTGGAGACTGTAGTACAGGAGCAAGCAATGAACTTTTATTTGCAAGGTCTGAGTTCCAGTCCCAGTTCTGTGTCACATTGGGTAAGTCACCAATCTCACTGGGCCTAAATTTAAGCAAAAGTAAAATTAAATGGCTGGGGTTGATAGTCCTCCATATTCCTTCCTATTTAGTTGTATCAATTTTAATAATTCTATGCTTCAATACTTCAATATTTTGAGTAATTTGTAATCTTATCAACATAAACGCTTTCTCCAGTGAAACAATGATAACCCACCATTGCTACTACTTAAAACTAATTTTTGTCCATGCCTTCCCATAACTCTACAAGAGAAGGTTTACCTAATTTGTTCAGGCTTTGGTGTAGTTCATCTCACAAAGTTTAATACCAGTAGAGCAATGGACCTATTTGTCATTTACCCTTCATTCTTGCTATATGATTGGCCCATAATTTAATTACTGTTGGTTTTCCCAGCCACATATCCATCTGCACTAATTTACTCACAATATTTTTTTTTGCTTATCATTTGATGAAACCTACTTATGCTCATCATTCACCACTACTCTATTCCTCTTTGGATTTGCATCAAATTTAATTTTTTAGGGAATGCAATATTCCATGATTCATTAGTGTACATCTTGACCATAAAACTATTGTTGCTAAAAAAAAGTCTTTTTTTTTTCTTTCAAGGAGAAGCTTGGGGTCATGAAAAGAACATTTCAAATAAGAACAAAATTAAAATTATAAAACATTAATGGAGTTTGAGGAGAAAAGAAATCTACTACTAAAGGATGAAGCAACATATCAAAGAATATGAGACAGAGAGCCAAGGAATGCCCTAGACAGAAAAAATTGCTCTTAGGCATGAGGAATATCTAGCAGTTCGTACAACCCAGATCCTTTATCAGAAGGGTAAGTATTGTGACACAAGTCTCAAAAAAGTTAGAACTCAGATCTCGCTTTCTCTGTAGCAAATGTTTTCTGAGCATTTATATTTACATGGCAAACTGGACAGTCATGGCTAAGCTCGTCATTCTAAGAGCTCTATTAAAAGATCCATGCCAAAAATAAATAGTTAGTTATTAGACTGTCTCAGGAAGATGGAATTAATGGTCTCGCTAAATAACTAGGGTATTCATATCAAATATGTGAGCATAGCCTTTTCCTCGTGGTCAGTCATGGTATAGGTGCCATCTTAATATAGATAAATACTCCATAAAAACACCACACCTCACTGCACAGAATTACATCCAATGTGTAGTTGTATCTATTACCAGCCCTAAAAGTACTCATCTGCCAGTCCTCTCTTGTCCATCCTAACCAATCTCTTCATTTTCCTGGGAAACTTACTCTCTTTCTTGACTTGAAATATTATTATTATGAAGAAGACTACAAAATCTAAAACATCAAGCCAACTTTCCATACTTTTCTTTACAACTGCTTATGGAATATCCCTAAATGAATGACCTTTGTATAATGAATCTTTAAAGAACCTGAAGATAATTTGTATTTTCATCAGCAAGTGGGAATTCTTTTTACCAACATTGTATGATTAAAGAAACTGATCTCTAGAGAGTTAAGTCAGTTACCAATAGACATATAGGCAACAAATGTTTTCAGAGATGGGATTTGAACCCATATTTTGCTTAGCTCAATGACTTTGGCACTTCACTGTCCTGTCTCAAATAATCCAGTCAAATTTTAATGAGAATTCCATGTCCAATGATAAAGATTGGAAAAGGAGATGTTTGCCATTAGACTCTGCGTTCTTTGAGTTCAAGAGACACATTCTTACCTCTTTTTATCCCAAGTGCTTGGTATGATGCCAGAAAATTGTAGTTTCTTAATGAATGCTTGTTTATTTGACTTGTCCCGAGATAAAGAAGCTCTCCCAGAGTCTGGAATGCTACACACACAGGAAACAGGGAGAAATTGTTCAAATGACCATTTGTCAAGTGCATCTTTAAAGTACTGTCTTATGGCTTCAGCATGTTGCCTTGAGACAATGGACCACCATGCTCACTCCACTGCTTCTGGGTTCCAATATGTTCATGCTGGTATAGGATCAGGCAGTTTAGAGAAGAGCTATAGAGATCCCTGGTTTGGGGAGTTAGATAGTACAAATAGTACTACTAAGGACCAAATAAATACAGTCAAGTCATTTAGTCTCTCTGAGCTTTGGTTGCTATCATCTCTAAAATGGGGATAATAACACCTTCATATAATTACTATCTTACAAGGCTGTTGTCATCATCATCATCATCATCTAGCATTTCTATAGCTCTTTAATGTTTATGAAGTACTTTACAAATATTACCTCATTTGATCATCACAACAGCCCTTAGGGGTGGGGGCTATTGTTATTCTCATTTTACAGATGAAGGAACACAGATTATTCTCATTTTACAGATGAAGCACAAGGAAGTTAGATGATTTGTCTAGGGTCACACAGTAAATGTTTGAGACTGTATTTGAACTCACTACTCCCTGACTTTTAGGCCTAAGAATATTCACTATACCATGATACAAATGAGATAATATATTTTTCCCACACATGTTAAAGTATTAAATAAATGTCTCCCTTGGGAAAGTATAGAGCCTCCTTCTTTGGAAGTTTTCCCTAATTCTGATATGGCTCATGTCACTAGTCAGAACATGTCACTGACTTAACCATGCTAAGAAAAGGATATATCAGCAGCGACATATTTACAAGGTAACAAATTATCATTTACATTTATAAACCAATCTCTTGTGACTTTAGTCAATATGAATCATTGCCCCAGGTCCTAGTTGCCCTTGAATAATCAAATGAAATTGTACTTTTAGAACTGCAGCAGAGGGAAACCCAAGTAAACATATAACGCAGGTATAAAACCTTGTCCACTACTGGGGATACAAAAACAAGCAAATAAACATTCCTGTCCCTAGGGAACTTTATATTATTTTTCCAGGCTTACTGATCATCATTCCCTCTAACACATTCTGTGATCCAGGCAAAATAACCTTCTCACAGTTGCTCTCATCCAGTACTCTCTCCTCAATGCATCTCTTGCATTGACATTCCACAAGGCTGGAATGCTTCCCTCCTATCAAATGAGATGATTTTTGCAAAGTGTTTACCTAGAACAGTGCCTGTCACATCATTGACACATAATAAATGCTTGCCTCTTCCCTTTTGTCTTCTTCCCCTTCCCTTCACCTTATAGAAAGAATCCCCCTTTTTTCTTTAAAATTTAGTTCAGGGACTTCCGGTTAAGATGGCGGCTTAGAGAAAGCTAAAGCTCAGATCTCCGGAAAACCCTTCCCGACCGATCTCAAACTATAAGCTCCTAAGGTGCCGAAATTCAAAACGATCAATAGCACAGACCCTGGGAACCCTCCTCCTGGACCTGGACCCGGTTCAAAAGGTACGGCTCCCCTCAAAAGCCAGAACCCGAGATCACTCGGACCTCAGGGGTAGGAGCGCAGAGTCCAAGGCTCCCGGAAGCCGCAGCCCCGCCCGGCTCAGAGAGCAGGGTCCTCGGAACAACAACCCTCAGGGCCTTCTACCTGAGTCCCGGTGAAAGTTACTGCCTGGGGCTTCCGCTGCAGAGAGCTGGTCAAAACAACAGCAACCCTCAGGGCGGGCAAGACAGCCTCACGGGCTAGATCCTGCTATCCAAGTCTCAGTGAAAGTCCTTGCCCTCGGAGCTTGGGGAAGCTGCAGGCCATCCCCCCGCAGGCCGAGGAAACAGCCTCACGGCCAGCGATTCTGAAGGCAACTTCCGGAAAGCGAGCCTGGGGGAGAGTGTGGCCTCGTGGTCCGACCCTTCCATTCCAGTTCCAGTGAGGCATATTCAGTTTAACCCAGGGAAAGCTCATAGAACCAACATCTGCCCAGGACTAAAGCCTGTGATCACCAGACAGAGATAAGAAAAACTAATCCTCCACATTCAGAGATGACAAACTCCACAGAAGCACAGAAGCCCCAAAATACCAAGAAAAATAAGAAGAAAGGGGCGACTTTGGACACATTCTATGGAGCCAAAATACAAAATACAGAGCAGATAGAAGAAGATATACAAGAAAATTCTCCAAAATCTTCCAAAGGAAATAGAAACTCTACACAAACCCATGAAGAATTTGAATCAGAAAGGACCAAAAAGATGGAAGCCCTCTGGGAGGAAAAGTGGGAAATAATGCAAAAGAAATTCATGCATCTACAAAACCAGTTTGACCAAACTGTAAAAGAAAACCAGGCTTTAAAGCAAGAACTAATAAAGCAAAGCCAAAACACCAAGAAATTAGAAGAGAACATAAAATATCTCACCGACAAGGTGATAGATCTGGAAAATAGAGGGAGAAGAGAAAATTTAAGAATAATTTGACTCCCAGAAAAGCCAGAAATAAACACCAAACTGGACATGGTGATACAAGATATAATCAAAGAAAATTGCCCAGAGATTCTAGAACAAGGGGGCAATACAGCCACTGACAGAGCTCACAGAACACCTTCTACACTAAACCCCCAAAAGACAACTCCCAGGAATATAATTGCCAAATTCCAAAGCTATCAAACAAAAGAAAAAATCCTACAGGAAGCCAGAAAAAGACAATTTAGATATAAAGGAATGCCAATCAGGGTCACACAAGACCTTGCAAGTTCTACTCTGAATGATCGTAAGGCATGGAACATGATCTTCAGAAAGGCAAGAGAGCTGGGTCTCCAACCAAGAATCAGCTACCCAGCAAAACTGACTATATACTTCCAAGGGAAAGTATGGGCATTCAACAAAATAGAAGACTTCCAACTTTTTGCAAAGAAAAGACCAGAGCTCTGTGGAAAGTTTGATACCGAAAATCAAAGAGCAAGGAATACCTGAAAAGGTAAATATTAAGGAAAGGGGGAAAATGTTATCTTCTTCTTTTACTCAAACTCTCTTCTATAAGGACTACATTTATATCAATCTATGTATACTAACATGTGGGGAAAATGTAATGTATAAATAGGGGGTAAAGAAAGACCAAATAGAATAATGGTTCTCACACAAAGATTCACATGGGAAGGGGAGGGGAAGAAAACTCCTATAAGAAGGAGAGGAAGGGGGGGGGTTACTTAAACCTCAATCTCAGGGAAATCAACTCTGAGAGGGAAAAACATCCAGATCCATTGGAATCTTGAATTCTATCTTACCCAACAAGGGTAAGGAGAAGGGAAAACCAAGGGGGGAAGGGGGAGAACAAAAAGGGAGGGAAAGAGAGGGGGGAGGGGAAGGGAAGAAAAAGGGAGGGACTAAAAAGGGAAACATCAAGGGAGGGGACAAGGGGCACTGATTCAAAGTAAATCACTGGACTAAAAGGTAGAGCCGAAGAAGAAAAGGTTAGAATTAGGGAAGGCAATCAAAATGCCAGGGAGTCCACAAATGACAATCATAACTTTGAACGTGAATGGGATGGACTCACCCATAAAACGTAGACGAATAGCAGAATGGATTAGAATCCAAAACCCTACCATATGTTGTCTTCAAGAAACACACATGAGGCGGGTTGACACCCACAAGGTCAGAATTAAAGGATGGAGTAAGACCTTCTGGGCCTCAACTGATAGAAAGAAGGCAGGAGTGGTAATCATGATATCTGATAAAGCCAATGCAAAAATAGACCTGATCAAAAGGGATAGGGAAGGTAATTATATTTTGTTAAAAGGGACTCTAGACAATGAGGAAATATCATTAATCAACATGTATGCACCAAATAATATAGCACCCAAATTTCTAATGGAGAAACTAGGAGAATTGAAGGAAGAAATAGACAATAAAACCATACTAGTGGGAGACTTAAACCAACCATTATCAAATTTATATAAATCAAATCAAAAAATAAATAAGAGAGAGGTAAAAGAAGTGAATGAAATCTTAGAAAAATTAGAATTAATAGACATATGGAGAAAAATAAATAGGGATAAAAAGGAATACACCTTCTTCTCAGCACCACATGGCACATTCACAAAAATTGACCATACATTAGGTCACAGAAACATAGCACACAAATGCAAAAAAGCAGAAATAATGAATGCAGCCTTCTCAGATCACAAGGCAATAAAATAATGATTCGTAATGGTACATGGAAAACCAAATCTAAAACCAATTGGAAATTAAACAATATGATACTCCAAAACCGTTTAGTTAAAGAAGAAATCATAGAAACAATTAATAATTTCATCAAGGAAAATGACAATGGCGAAACATCCTTTCAAACCTTTTGGGATGCAGCCAAAGTGGTAATCAGAGGCAAATTCATATCCCTGAAAGCTTATATTAACAAACAAGGGAGAGCAGAGATCAATCAATTGGAAATGCAATTGAAAAAACTCGAAAGCGATCAAATTAAAAACCCCCAGCAGAAAACCAAATTAGAAATCCTAAAAATTAAGGGAGAAATTAATAAAATCGAAAGTGATAGAACTATTGATTTAATAAATAAGACAAGAAGCTGGTACTTTGAAAAAAACAAACAAAATAGACAAAGTACTGGTCAATCTAATTAAAAAAAGGAAGGAAGAAAAGCAAATTCACAGCATTAAAGATGAAAAGGGGGACAGCACCTCCAATGAGGAGGAAATTAAGGCAATCATTAGAAATTACTTTGCCCAATTATATGGCAATAAATACACCAATTTAGGAGAAATGGATGAATATATACAAAAATACAAACTGCCTAGACTAACAGAAGAGGAAATAGAATTCTTAAATAATCCCATATCAGAAATTGAAATCCATCAAGCCATCAAAGAACTTCCTAAGAAAAAATCCCCAGGGCCTGATGGATTCACCTGTGAATTCTATCAAACATTCAGAGAACAGTTAATCCCAATACTATACAAACTATTTGACATAATAAGCAAAGAGGGAGTTCTACCAAACTCCTTTTACGACACAAACATGGTACTGATTCCAAAACCAGGCAGGTCAAAAACAGAGAAAGAAAACTATAGGCCAATCTCCCTAATGAATATAGATGCAAAAATCTTAAATAGGATACTAGCAAAAAGACTCCAGCAAGTGATCAGAAGGATCATTCACCATGATCAAGTAGGATTCATACCAGGGATGCAGGGCTGGTTCAACATTAGGAAAACCATCCACATAATTGACCACATCAACAAGCAAACTAGCAAGAACCACATGATTATCTCAATAGATGCAGAAAAAGCCTTTGATAAAATACAACACCCATTCCTATTAAAAACACTAGAAAGCATAGGAATAGAAGGGTCATTCCTAAAAATAATAAACAGTATATATCTAAAACCAACAGCTAATATCATCTGCAATGGGGATAAACTAGATGCATTCCCAATAAGATCAGGAGTGAAACAAGGATGCCCATTATCACCTCTACTATTTGACATTGTACTAGAAACACTAGCAGTAGCAATTAGAGAAGATAAAGGAATTGAAGGCATCAAAATAGGCAAGGAGGAGACCAAGTTATCACTCTTTGCAGATGACATGATGGTCTACTTAAAGAATCCTAGAGATTCAACCAAAAAGCTAATTGAAATAATCAACAACTTTAGCAAAGTTGCAGGATACAAAATAAACCCACATAAATCATCAGCTTTTCTATATATCTCCAACACAGCTCAGCAGCAAGAACTAGAAAGAGAAATCCCATTCAAAATCACCTTAGACAAAATAAAATACCTAGGAATCTATCTCCCAAGACAAACACAGGAACTATATGAACACAACTACAAAACACTCGCCACACAACTAAAACTAGACCTGAACAAATGGAAAAACATTAACTGCTCATGGATAGGATGAGCCAATATAATAAAAATGACCATCCTACCCAAACTTATTTATCTATTTAGTGCCATACCCATTGAACTACCAAAATACTTCTTCACTGATTTAGAAAAAACCATAACAAAGTTCATTTGGAAGAACAAAAGATCAAGGATATCCAGGGAAATAATGAAAAAAAAAACACATACGATGGGGGCCTTGCAGTCCCTGACCTAAAACTATATTACAAAGCAGCAGTCATCAAAACAATTTGGTACTGGCTAAGAAACAGAAAGAAAGATCAGTGGAATAGACTGGGGGAAAGCGACCTCAGCAAGACAGTATACGATAAACCCAAAGATCCCAGCTTTTGGGACAAAAATCCACTATTCGATAAAAACTGCTGGGAAAATTGGAAGACAGTGTGGGAGAGACTAGGAATAGATCAACACCTCACACCCTACACCAAGATAAATTCAAAATGGGTGAGTGAATTAAACATAAAGAAGGAAACCATAAGTAAATTGGGTAAACACAGAATAGTATACATGTCAGACCTTTGGGAGGGGAAAGGCTTTAAAACCAAGCAAGATATAGAAAGAATCACAAAATGTAAAATAAATAATTTTGACTACATCAAACTAAAAAGCTTTTGTACAAACAAAACCAATATAACTAAAATCAGAAGGGAAACAACAAATTGGGAAAAAATCTTCATAGAAACCTCTGACAAAGGTTTAATTACTCATATTTATAATGAGCTAAATCAATTGTACAAAAAAATCAAGCCATTCTCCAATTGATAAATGGGCAAGGGAAATGGATAGGCAGTTCTCAGATAAAGAAATCAAAACTATTAACAAGCACATGAAGAAGTGCTCTACATCTCTTATAATCAGAGAGATGCAAATCAAAACAACTCTGAGGTATCACCTCACACCTAGCAGATTGGCTAACATTACAGCAAAGGAAAGTAATGAATGCTGGAGGGGATGTGGCAAAGTAGGGACATTAATTCATTGTTGGTGGAGTTGTGAATTGATCCAACCATTCTGGAGGGCCATCTGGAACTATGCCCAAAGGGCGACAAAAGAATATCTACCCTTTGACCCAGCCATAGCACTGCTGGGTCTGTACCCCAAAGAGATAATGGACACAAAGACTTGTACAAAAATATTCATAGCTGCGCTCTTTGTGGTGGCCCAAAACTGGAAAACGAGGGGATGCCCATCAATTGGGGAATGGCTGAATAAACTGTGGTATATGTTGGTGATGGAGTACTATTGTGCTAAAAGGAATAATAAAGTGGAGAAGTTCCATGGAGACTGGAACAACCTCCAGGAAGTGATGCAGAGCGAGAGGAGCAGAACCAGGAGAACATTGTACACAGAGACTAATACACTGTGGTATAATCGAACGTAATGGACTTCTCCATTAGTGGCGGTGTAATGTCCGTGAACAACTTGCAGGGATCCAGGACAAAAAAACACCATTCATAAGCAAAGGATAAACTGTGGGAGTGGAAACACCGAGAAAAAGCAACTGCCTGAATACAGAGGTTGAGGGGACATGACAGAGGATAGACTCTAAATGAACACTCTAATGCAAATACTATCAACAAAGCAATGGGTTCAAATCAAGAAAACATCTAATGCCCAGTGGACTTACGCATCGGCTATGGGGGGTGGGGGGGAGGAAAAGAAAATGATCTATGTCTTTAACGAATAATGCTTGGAAATGATCAAATAAAATATATTTTAAAAAAAATTTAGTTCAGGTACCATGTTCTGTTGAAGCTTTCCCTGATCCCCTCTCACTATTAGTACCCTTCCTCCCAAATTACATTGCATTTTAACTATTTTGTGTATATAGTAGTAGTCTCTCAGTAACCGAGGATGACTATTGTCTTTGTGCGTTTTTGTGCACAAAGATACTTGTGCGTGAAGGAGATTTAAGTGGAAAAGTCGATGCACAGAGGCAGTCCCACTCTCTCGGGGTTGGAAGCCTGGGTCCAGTGGCACGAAAAGTTGTTACACCTGGAGACTTCCTCAGCTGCATTGGATGGCTGTGTGAGACAATAAATCATGTTCTTTCCAAACCCTGAGGATAACCTGGCTATGACTACAACTCAAAACCAATATGAGCCATCAAAGTCATCTATATTGTTCTTTTTAATTATCTACCAATTGACAGTAATCATCTTTCTACCCCTTTAACTAGCTTGACTAATGTTATCACTACATGACACTGCCATAGCAACACAGTGCTGTCAGTTATGAGTGGCTCTGCTACTTTTCCAAGCCAAGATCCTGACCAAACTAACAGTTTGTTACTCACTGCCCTGCTTCCCCTGTCCATGGTACTTACAACTCTTAAAGTTGGGTGCACATTTGACCATCATATCATTATTGTAAGTTAAACCTGGAAGAAATCATAGAAATGATCTATTCCAATTCTCCTTTTTTATAGAAGGAAAACTGAAATTCCAGGTGATTAATAGTAGAAAGAATAATAAATATCATTTATATAGCATTTAAGATTGCTTTCAAAATAATCTACAAATATTATTTCATTTTAGCCTTGCAACAACCCTGGGAGGTAAGTGGTACTATAATTTTCATTTTACAAATGAGGAAACTGAAGGTCAGGGAAGTTAAGTGGTTTGCATAGGAGTTCCATGGCTTTATGTGCCTGAGGTAGGATTGAAATTCAGGTCTTCATGATTCCAAGGAGAGGGCTCTTATCTTCTTTGTCACCTTGTACAGTGATCAGTGATCTGGGGATAGCATCCTAAATAAATGCTTATGGAATGTGTCAAAACATTTAACTGTAGAGTAGCGAACTAAAGAAAATTGAATATATAAGATATCTATTTGGAAGAAATAAACTCATGTTCTTTTGGAACAAACCATTTTTTGGTATTATTTAGAAAAAGTCTCTTTTGTATTTCCTCTTGCCAGAAGTTATGGTAACTGCATACCCAGTTTCCCCCTGGAAAGAACTAGAAAGAACAACTAGAAAGAGTAATCATTGATCAAGGTGATCAAAGTGATACTTTGCCCCCCCAATACTGAAATTTAGAATACATGAATAACACTTGTAGTTCCTTGGCAATATTAAAAAAAACTGATCTTCGCCCATAGTTAAGCAAGAATAATTAATTTAAAAGAAGCACCCAGATAGTATTTTCTTACTTCAGATAATTGTAGGAATTTTCCTGTTTTGTCCTCTTACCTAGTGCCACAGAAACCTCAGGAAAGTCTTGTTGGTATCCTGGGACCATGCCCTCATTCTCAACTTAACTGAGAGCCCATTTCATATCAGTAGCTTTAAACTTAAAAATAGTTACTTATTGTTATACCCAAAGAAAGTAGTGTTTGAACCCCAGAGTAAATTGTCTACTCAGTTGTTGGTGGTCTCATTCATGTTCTGAAGTATCAGAAATGTTTAGGAACTAAACTTCCTATGTCTCTCGATTCTCACACAAATACCATTGTTTTCCTCCAAAGGTAGTACTCATCTTCTGATGTTATGGTTGGCACTCCAAATATCAATTTAGTTTCCAACAGGAAGAAAACAAATCTCTTTCCTTGTGAGACTTGAGGGCATTTCTTTTCTCTTTCAAGCAAAGAAGAAAAAAACAGCAGCTGTGATTAGTCATTCAGAAATGGTATGGACAGACTCATTACTGATTTACGATTGAGTTGCAGCTTCTCAAAGATAAACCTTTATCAATTAAAACAATCTGTAAAGCAAACTACTTGCTGCCCTCTAATCTTCAGGAAGCTTGGGGAGTGTGAACTTTAATTGCTTTCTCATCTTTTCACATACTGCCACAACATCTAGTTTTCAAGCAAACCAATCACATAATTGGTTTTTTGTTTTAATTCCTGTTTATGGTTCCTTTAAACCCATATCTCACCCATGGGGTTCCAAGCTCAGTGAATATCCCTGCTGAATGTAGGACAAGATATCCTCACTGGAAGAGTCAAACCCAGCTCTGCCCATACCATTTCCACAACTCCTGCCCTCAGAAGGGCCAGGGCTATGAATGACTCAATCAGTTATAAAACAGTATGAATGCTGTTACTTTGACTGCTCCAAAGAGAACAGGCAGCAGTCAATCCAGCCTTACTGAGTCTGGCATTGATTTTGAAGTGCCAACATGTAAGCAAGTGTTTATTTGGTCCTTGAAGGGGATTTCTTCAATTGGATGCCTACTATACTACAGACATTGAATTATGGAATGACTTGCTTTTGTTTGAGATTTTTATTCTCAGAGAAACACAAATGACACTTTTTTTATGTAAAATTAAATGAGATCTCAAAACTTATGGTGAAATATAAATATGTTTTCATGATTCTTCCCAAAATTCACATTGAGGAAAAAATGATTTGCACAGCTTGAGACTGGCTTTTTTTTGGTCTGATGCAGCATTTAACTCTGCTGACTTGATAAAAACAAAACTAAATTAATCCAGGATTGTATTTATTTGTGTTTATTTAAACATATATGGTTGTTTTAGCTAAGACAATATTAAAGGAAAATGCATTTTTTTCATTGTCACATAAAGGTATTTTCCATACCTTTCAAAGAGAATCTTAGGCTCTTCTACTTGGTATTGGGTTTACATGGGGACTATCTTATTGGAAGCCCTTTCTCATTGCTATCTCGACAGTATGGTTCAGCTGAGCCACTTACCTTATTTACTAGTTATATCTTCAGCATCAAGTAGCTTGATGGTAAGGCAACTTGGACTGGGAGTCAAGGGAACTGGATGTGTTTTGGAGACAATCATTTAAACTCAATGTGCCTACATTTTCTAATTTGTAAATAAGGGGGGAGGGGTGAACTAAATGAGTCTATCACTACCTTTTGAGTCTAGATTTCTATTCCTCTGCTGATTTCTAAGAGTAGATGGACAGCATAGTGGTGTGAATAGGGCTCCAGCTTGGAAATCAGGGGACCTGTGGTCAAGTCATGACTTGTTATTTGTATCTCCTTGACTGACTTTGAGCAAATTACTTAACTTTTCTAGGCCTTCACTATTTTCAAAATGAGCAAGGAAGAATTAACTGCCAGTGATATCCAACTCAAACTGAAACTTCAAGTCACATATTGACATAGAAAAGCCACAATTTAGCATGATTTGTATTGTATTTATATTTGTTTCATTAAATCTTTCCCAATTACATTTGAATTTGAATTTTGAAGGTGATTGGAGACATATATATATAAGGCTATGGGGCTAGAGCTTATAGCAGTTCTGAATATTGTATCCAAATCATCATCAAAACCAATATTTGTGGGAAACTTTAAGGTTTAAAAAGTGCTTTGCTAGGAAAGTAATGAATGCTGGAGGGGATGTGGCAAAGTTGGGATGTTAATGCATTGCTGGTGGAATTGTGAATTGATCCAACCATTCTGGAGGGCAATTTGGAACTATGCACAAAGGGCAATAAAAGATTGTCTGCCCTTTGATCCAGCCATAGCACTGCTGGGTTTGTACCCCAAAGAGATAATAAGGAAAAAGACTTGTACAAGAATATTCATAGCTGCACTCTTTGTGGTGGCCAAAAATTGGAAAATGAGGGGATGCCCTTCAATTGGGGAATGGCTGAACAAATTGTGGTACATGTTGGTGATGGAATATTATTGTGCTCAAAGGAATAATAAAGTGGAGGAATTCCATGGGAACTGGGAGGACCTCCAGGAACTGATACAGAGTGAGAGGAGAAGAACCAGGAGAATATTATACACAGGGATGGATACACTGTGGTACAACTGAATGTAATAGACTTCTCCATTAGTAGCAATGCAGTGATCCTGAACAACTTGGAGGGATCTACGAGAAAGAACACTATCCACATTCAGAGGAAAACTTCGGGAGTAGAAACACAGAAGAAAAACAACTGCTTGATTACATAGGTCGATGGGGATATGATTGGGGACATAGATTCTAAATGATCAGCCTAGAATAAACATCAACACCATGGAATTAGGGTCTGATCAAGGACACATGTAAAACCCAGTGCAATTGGGTGTTGGCTATGGGAAGGGGTGAGGTAGGGGAGGGAAAGAATATGATTCTTGTAACCAAGGAATAATGTTCTAAATTGAATAATTAAATAAAATTTTTAAAAAAGAGAGGCAGTTTCCAGAAAGAAAAAAAGTGTTTTGCTTTTTTTTTCAGTTTTTGTTAAAATGATGTATTGCTGAGTAAGGAATGAGGAGGGATCTGTTCAGAAATGAGCATGCTGCAAAAACAATTGGTGCTAAGAAAATGAAGATAAAATATTTGAAAAAGAAAAGGATTTGTTCCCAACAACCCAGTGATGTAAGGAAAGCAATTAGGATTCTCTTCATCTTACAGGTGGAGCTAATGAGACTCAGAGATGTGGTAAATTGTCCATGGTCAAGTGGCTCATCAAGTTTGTAACCTTGGATCAAAACCCAGGTCTACTGATTCCATGCCCAATGTTCTTTTCTCTACTCCAAAAGACCTTCCTTTAATTCAATTCATTTAAACAAATACATAATTCAGTAGTAAAAGAGCAGTTCATTTTTGTTTCACAAAAGAAGATAAAGCTTTTTATGTTGACATTCATAATAAACTCTTACTCAAGACTTTTATCACATTTGGGGAAATGAGTGATACTTTGTACTAATACTTCAACCTAGAGGGTAATTTTTTTTCTTTTTAAAAAGCAATGTATTCATACAATCATCATCTTGGGGATCAGGACAGTCAGAAAGCTGAGCTTTTTAAATGATCATCCATCAACCTTGGGAGATAAATTAGATGGCTATTGGTTAGAGGGCCAAGGATCCTAAGGGGAGAAAAGAGATATCCAAGAATATAAAACCTGACTGTTAGCTCTTGTGGTTCCCCAAATCTACAAAGCCCAGGAATACTTTCAACATAGAGAATAGCTTTGGTCAGATAGACATGAAGACCAAAACACAATTTTAGGATCCTACTTTAAGTATCCCAAATCCTAGGCCCATACCATTAATGGTGACCACACCATTAATCATGAAGTTTGTACCACTTACTAATTGCCCTATAATAAATGAGAGTCAATTAATCTAACAAGTGAAATATATTTCATTCATTCAGTTTGTCGATAAACATTTATGAAGCACTTACTGTGTCAGCCACTGTGCTAAGAGCTGGAAATACTAATACAAGTGAAAAGAAAGGCAGTCTCTGTGCTGCTCAGGAGCCTGCATTCTCATGAAAAAAGACAATGAATAAAGGAAAGCTGAAAAGCAGAGAGAGTGGTGTATCCCTTAGCTGGGGGCAAAATGGCAAAATCAGTCAATAGCAATTTAAGACTGTGAAGATTGGATTTAGCTATCTCCTGATTGTAACAATGAAGAAACTTAGCTCTTTCTTTATTGTGAAGGTAGAATTGTAAACTACAATCTATTTTTAGATTTTAGCTACAAAAAAGTCTTAAGTAACTACAAAAGGTGAACTTAACAAAACAGGTGTTAAGTAACCCAAAAGGATATAATCTAAACAAAGAAGATGAGGACTAAAGAATGGGCAGTCCTGGAGAAAAGTGTCTGCTGTGATTGGTAAATTTGAAAATTTAGAGGAGGTAACACAAGAGAAAAAGGTCTTTAAATAAAGGTGAAAAAGACTGAAGAGGACAGTCAGTCACCCAGGGCTTGGAGTTAATGATCAGTCACTCAGAGCTAAAGGGAAGACCGACAGATTCGGGCACTAACTCAGAGGAGCGACCAAAAGGCAGCCATCCAGAATTCTTTCAGACTATCACCACTGGTGAATGAAAAGCTGACTTAGTGACCCCACCTTATCTGGAGGTGTGAAGCCTCCAGGAAAGGCCCATCTTCTTGAGTCTCTCTTCCCCTGGCTGGGGCTTAGAAATTCTAACTGGTATCAGAAGCAGCCAGTTTTCTCTCTCTCTCATTCTTTAATATCTTCCTTCTATTGCAAATATTATAAATAAACTACCATAAATTTCATTTACTATGGTAATTTATTTTTGGATTTAGAAATTAAATCCATGGCAACCACCTAATTAATAATATATTCAAGTCTGACCCACAAATTAATTATAACAAGAAGTATCTGCTACATACCAGACACTTTGCTAAGCAGTGGGGAGAGCCCCTGCCTTAAAGGAACTCAAGATCTAATGAAGAAGTACTAGGTACTGAGAAATGAAAGGTTGCCTTCATTTTTATATTTATGATTTTATATTTATTCAACATGGATACAGGTAAAAAGCAAGCATATCAAAAGGAAATTGATGTGGGAACAAGAAAATACAGTTGTCCTCCCATGTCCACTGATTCAGTATCTACCCAATTCAGTTAAGGGGGGAAATGGGAAAAATTGGAAAATTAGGAAAATTCCAAATTTAAAAAAAGTTTATGTTTCAAACTGCCAATCAAGGAATACAGGTTCTAACATTATGAAGTCTGCCAACCCAATACATGACTCATCTCTTTGTCCCCGTACCCAGACTCCCATGAAACTTTCCTCCAGTCTGCCTCCAGTTTTCTCACTGATCTCATTAGTGATTGTATTTTCATAGTGTCTTTTAAACAAAGCCTTTACTTACTGACATAAATCCCTCAAAGAACAAAGGTAGTGATGCTGATAGTTCATTTCTTCCCCCATGTACCCTGGTCCCATAATCCACCAATTCACTTATCCAAGGTTAATGGCAGGTATTCACTTACATCCATGTTTTCAGCCATCCACTTGAACTTGAATAGTCTTGGAGCAGTTGAATAGATCAGGATTAGCCTTAGCTTTTTTCATACTTTGGTTTTACATTTATTCAAATTATGTAATCTTTCCCTGTTCTCCATGTATGAATTTACTTTTTTTGTAAATATCACATTTAAAAAAAGAGCATTCAAAATCATTATTACTTGATCCAAATCACTGATAAGAGAAATGCAAGTTTAAATAATCCTCAGGATCCATCTGACACCCAGAAAAATTGACAAAACTAATAACAGAAATATTCCCTGTTACAGGGATTGTGGAAAGGCAGGCACACTATTACTGCTCTGTGGGTAGAGCTGTGAATCTATTATAATCATTCTTTAAAGCCATTTGGCATTATATAAATAAAATGACTATTATGTCCATCTCCTTCCACTCCTAGGCATGTCTCCCAAGGAGGAAAATTGCAATAATAATAAAAATTATAATGGTAGCTTGCATGTTTATAGTAGTTTAAGGTTTGCAAAGCACTTTACAAACACTATCTCATTTTATAAAAATGAAATAAAAGATAGATATCATGCTTTTCTCTATTTTATAGGTAAGGACATGGAGGTAGACTCTAATAAGTGTTTCAGACAGAATTTGAAAACAAGTCTTCCTATCTCAAAGACCAACATACTGCCTGAAAATTACAAAAGAGAGGTTCTATATGAAAGACAATGTGTATAGCTCCAGAATTTGATACAAATTTTCAAAAATATCTATAAAATATTTATAGGGAAGAATTTGAAACAAGTAGATATTTATTGCTTAGAGAACACCTAGTTAAATTGTAGTACATAAATATAATGGGATAATTGCTGGACCGTAAGAAACAATGTACATGATGAATATAGAGAAGCAAGAGAAGACATATACAATATCAATTGATGCAAAATTAAGTTGAAGCCAAAAAACTTCAATGATAATGTAAATAGAAATGGAACAATCAAAACTGAATATTGGGAAATTATACTGAATAAGCTTTGTCTCCAAAAAGCAGATATAAAAGGTCACCTTCCCCTGCACTTTCACAGGGTTGGGGATTCACAATGATGAAACATAGCAAATAATGTTAAACATTTTCATGTGATAATTGACTTTATGGATTTCTTTTCTCTTCTTTGCCGTTTTTTATTCTTTCCTATAAGAAAAGACTTTCTAGGAAAAGAAAGGGGAAGAGAAATGTTTAAAAATAAATGTCTGCCTGAGATGCTTCCTAGCTGCATGACCTTAGGCAAGTCACCTAATGACTATTGTCTAGCCTTTACAATCATATGCACAGTATTGATTCTAAGATGGAAGGTAAACATATTTTTAGAAGAAAAGAAAAGATAGCAGTTAAAAATCTGTTTAAAAAGTAATAGCTTGCCCTGAAGAGGCATAGAAAAATGATGTACAAAAGCATAGAATAGTGATCCAGTGACAGATCAGGAACTACATTGCTTCATAGTTGGAGGAAGCTTTTTCAACTGGGACAAACAAAAAGAAAAATGACAGCAAATCATGGATCTCAATGATTTTTTTTTGTTTGTTTCTTTGTTTTGGTTTTGAGGTTTTTATTGTCCATGGGTCCTTTGGCAGTGTGGTGGTCTATAGGTACCTTCTCAGAATAGTGTCGTAAATAAAAATAAAAAAAAAAGGAATCACTGCCACCTTGATTTCATCTAATATAATGATGGGTAGGGATTTTTTTTCATTCTCCTTTGGTTTCTGATATGGCATTCCTTAAAGATTTTCTATACTAGAACAAGAAAAAATGGAAATAAGGGTAATGGAAATAAGAGGAAGAGAAAGGAGAGTGACTAATGTTTCTTGTCCAACACCTCAATTATTCTTCTATACACATTTGAGAAAATCCATTATAAATTTAGAAAGAGCATGTCAAATCATTGTTTTATAATTTTAAAAATTGATGGAATAGAAGGGATATGCATGTATATCTATGTTATATGCTCATATAACATATATTAATATCTACATATATCTATATTTCTATAGTGATAAATATGAACATTTATCTGCCTTCTACATGCCCTTCCTTCTTAGAAGTATCCATGTGGTCTTGGTTAAAATCTGGCCTCAGATATTTACTTGATCCTGAACAAGTCATTTAACCACTATTGCCTAACCCTTACCACTCTTCTGTCTTGGAACCAGTACATAGCATTGATTCTATGATGGAAGGCGAGGGTTAAAAAAACTTCCTTCTTTTATTTAATTAACTCGTGCCTATCTATTAATAATTCATTTGTATTGCTACTAAATTTACTAGCTAGAAAACTACTAAGCACTAAAATGCTTTGTATTAAAACTAGTTCAGGAATGATATCAACAAACTGGCAAGGTGTGTGGGCAAGAAACATGAAGTCACAGTCCATATACATTAATGAGAAGTAAAATTAAGTAACAACTTGAACAAAATTAGGAAACACCCAAGGTGACTTTACTTCCTCTCTGGGAAAGGCAATCTTCTTTACCACATTGTGAAAGTTCTATAAAGTCTGTATTTTTTAAATCACATTATAACACCCACTGAAAATGTTATCTACAAGATACAACCATCTAACAACAAAGCTTGAGATTTATTTGAAATATAAAGCAGAGAGTCTGGATTGGAATTGGGTTATAAAGGAAAAGAGTTTCATAACTAACTTTACTCCCACCTCTCTAACAGTCATACTTTATTTAGAGCAAAATGCTATCAAATTATTGAGCCATCTCTGTGGCTAAGTTTTCTGAGTGGTTACTGATAAGGATAAAAGAGGGGAAGAGTTCTTATCAAGAAATAAGTGTTCAGTGTCTATTTGGTATGCAGTACTATGCAGCATAGTTATTATTTTGATGTGACACATTAAAAAGGATTAAGGCATGGAAGGCACCTCCTAAGTCAACTATGTTGACCCCTTAGTTAAAATAAAATTTACAGTGATGGAAATTATATACATATACGACACACAGATGCACACAAAGATACATAGGTGAAGATATATGTGTGTATCATTACATTAAAATAACAAGGGCTCAACATAAGAATCAAAGTGAGAAGGGACATTAAAGGATAAGTAATGAAGACTCTTCCTGACCCCAGAACATCTTTTCCAACATCTCTAGCCTTGCATTCTTGCCAAGAATACCTTTCATGACAAGACACTCAGTACCCGGCAAGGTGATCAATTCCACTTTTGAACAGCTCTAACTACAAAAAAAAAAATCTTATATTGAAAGAAAATATATGTCTCTGCCTTAGGGACTATAAAACTTTACATACTCTTTGACCTTGCAATACTACTTCTAAATTTGCGTCCCAAAGAGGTTAAAGAAAAGGGAAACATGTACAAAAAAAAATATGTACAAAAACAAAGCAGCTCTTTTTTGTGGTAGTAAAGAATTAGCAATCCAAAGAATGTTCATCAATTGGGGAATTACTAAACAAGTTGTGGCACCTGATTGGAATGGTGTACTATATTGTTCTATAGGAAACGATGAGCAGTGTGGTTTCAGAAAAAAAGAAGGGAGAGAGGAAACAAGGCCTATGTGAACAGATTCAAAGTGACATGAGAAGAACCAGATCATTGTGCACAGAACTAGCAATGTTACAATGGTAATTAACTGTGAAAAACTTGGCTACTCTGATCAATATAGTAATCCAAGGTTATTCCAAAGGACTCATGATGAAAAAATGTTCCTGTGTCCTGAGAGAGAACTGGTCCATCTGAGTGCAAACAAATAGGATTTTCTCACTTTCCTTATTTTCCTTGCTTTTTTGGAAATATAACTAATATGGAAATGTTTTATAGGATTTCACATGTGAAAAGTGGATAATATATGTCCCTATAAGGCTTTCCACTGTTATTTTTCTCTTTTATAAAGTGAAGGTATTCATAATCTTCCTCTATCCTCTTACACAGTGTTTCACAAATGACTTTATCTTCAAAACCAATGCTACCTTTAGCTGCCTTGCTCTTCCATTTGGCAAAGAGATCCAGGGTTTTCTGTTAAAGGACTTTGGGGGGTTTTTGGCCTCCTTCTTTTGGCTACTATTTGACATCAATTCCATTTTACATTTCATGGTAATACTGAAGGTCAGTATTTGCTTTTTTCCATCACCCATAATTGTTTTGGCATCAGTGGCTTGTTGGGATAAGTCAAACTAAAGTTGTTGCATTTATTTGGACCATTTTCTAAACCTTAGGCTTCCTTCAAATTTGATGCTGAACTTGACCTTTGCTCTCATAGCTCATAGTCTAAGCACATACAGACAGTTCTTCTGATATGGCTGTCAGCAGTAACAAGCTGTTTCCATTTGGAAAATGGAACAGATTTGTCAGTGTTTCCATAACAATTTATTTTTGTCATCAATGATGGAGGAACCATCACATTTGGGTCATAACACCTCATTTGGTCCCCAATGTACCAAAACAGTAACATAGCCCTTATGAAATTGAGGGCCATTAGAGGAGCTGGATAAGTCAAAGAAGCATAGATAAGTGAAAGAAGATAAGAATGTAGATTGAGAGTAAGAAGAGGCATTAGTTATCTAGTTCAACCCAATCACTTTTAAAATAAGGAAACTGAGACCCCAAAACTTTGAATGAACTTCCTCAGGATTAAATCATTTGATTCCAAATTCAGGAATATTTCTATCACAAGGAAATTTTTGAAAAAGGTAACACAAATCTTGAAAGAATTAAATGTATAATATAATAACTGCATAAATAACTCAGAAAATATAGAAAATTAAATCCTGGGTGTGAGTTCCTACTCAAAAAGGAGGGAGGAGTTACTTATCTCTCTATTTATGTTCTGATCTTTATAAAAACTTTATTAGAATGATCTGCATGTGTATTCTTGATGAAACATGAGAAGAGAGCAGATCAGATTTCACAAACAATTCTCTCTAGGAGGCTATAACTAATACCTACTGACTGAAAAGTACAGAGAATATAAAATTCTGCCATTGCATTGTTTCCTGTACTTCTGACATATCTTCCTTGTCTTGTTTTGCTGAACTGAATCAAATACCTTTAACTGTGAGAAGCTGCAGTACCAGGATGAAGTAGGTGGTGCCAAATTGTGGAGTGCACTGAATTATGGATAAGAAAATTTCATCTCTACTTAGTAAGCAATAGTGGACCTCTCATTTTAATGGTCCACAAAATTTGGCCCTCCATTAGGGTGGAAATATGAAAAATAGAGTGTAGGGGAGTAGTATGCTAAAGATTTTAGAGGTAAATTTGGCTTTGATTACCAATTGGCTAGAATAAGTGAAGCATATGAAAGAAGGAAGGCAGGTAGTAAGGAATGAAATAAGGAAGGAAACAGGGAAGGAAGGAAGGAAACAGGGAAGGAAACAGGGAAGGAAGGAAGGAAACAGGGAAGGAAGGAAGGAAACAGGGAAGGAAGGAAGGAAACAGGGAAGGAAGGAAGGAAGGAAGGAAGGAAGGAAGGAAGGAAGGAAGGAAGGAAGGAAGGAAGGAAGGAAGGAAGGAAGGAAGGAAGGAAGGAAGGAAGGAAGGAAGGAAGGAAGGAAGGAAGGAAGGAAGGAAGGAAGGAAGGAAGGAAGGAAGGAAGGAAGGAAGGAAGGAAGGAAGGAAGAGAAAGAAAACTCTTTGGTCATGAGAACACAGAATTAGAGATGTTGAGGTGGAAGGGACTTTAGAAGCCACTCAATGCAACCTCTTCCTCTTATAGCCAGAAGCCTGAAACACAAATATGTCAAGGAATTTAATTTATGGGATACCACTAGCAAACCTCCAAACAGAATTTGTACACTCATCTCACTGACTGACCACTGTTCCTATGGCATGCTGTCTCTTGAATCAAAAAGCATTGATTCCATTTGGGATCCAATGAGATAATATTTGTAATGCACATACATAGTCCAGTGGCTGGCACATAGTAGATGTTTAATAAACCTGCATTCCTTTCTCCTTGGGTACTTGGAAAAATGTCAAACATTGATCTGGGTTCTAGAGAGAGAGATATAAGACAAGAACGAATAATGAAACCAAGTCTTGTCCTTAAGTAGCAAGCTTTCTTTCCCAGGAGAAATAATGCACACATACAAGTCCATGCATAATATAAGCAAAATAACTACAAGGTGATTTTGGATTGAAGCCAGAAGAAACTCCAGGTCAGGAATGGCCTTAAGGAGAAGTTGGTATTGGAACTAGCTCTGAAGGAAACCAGGGATTCAAAGAGAAGGGAAGTAAGTGGGAAGTTCCTGGCATGAGGGGAAAAGATATGAAATGTTGTTTCAGTTAAAATGTTAAAAGGAGGAGAGAAAGATTCATTAGAGAGTTAGAAATAGATCCAGGAGAGAATAGAGCCTAAGAGAAAAAGTAGAGGACAATGGGCAGCTTCAGTTTCTTTAGAAATTGATAAGGAGAGGGAATAAAAGAAGGCCACTGAATTTTATAGTTAGGAGCTCATTGATGAACTCTGAATGTTAGTTATAAGGAACAATTTTTACATGTGAGTCAGCACAAAATGTTCTTGATGCAAATTACAAGAGAAATGCTTTCAAATCAAAATTTTAAACCAGGACATCGATCCATTGGGTAGTGGTGAGGACACCATGCTTAGCAATGTGGATTCTGGATGAGAAAAACTAAGGTTGGAAAAAGGATGGCAGCAAGCAACCTGATCACTTTTATTCTTACTAATTATGCTTCCTAAATATATGCTAAGATCTCTTGTTTCTCCATGCAAAGTAAATGCAAATGCTTTTAAGAACCTTCTGAAACTGGCCCCAAAGGTCTTATCACCCTGCCTTAGTTAAGTCTCTGAGAAAGCAAATTGAGGAAGGAGAGGAAAAAAAGTTAGGATACATTAAAGAATCATAGACAGTGCTAAATGGGGACATGAGAAGTTACTTCACAGACAAGGAAACTGAGGTCCAGAAATGTAAAGTGCCAGAGAAATTATCAAAGCCAAGCTTTCTGACTAGACACAGTGCCCTTTGAGGAGAGGTATGGTGAGGAAGTGGAGGTACTAGATGTAAATAATATTTTCAAGACTTTGGGCAGTAACAGGGAGGAGAAAAGTGAGTCAGAAACTGAACAGGGTACATGAATTAAATGAAGTTGATGGAGACCCAGAGAGATTCTTTCACCTTTTTTTAGACAAATGCAAAGGAGCTGGAAGAGATTATAGACAGGTAAGAGACAGAGAATGATTGTTGTAGCAATGTCCTAGAGGAAATGAGAGGAGATGAGATCAGGAGCATACAGGGAAGAAATATCCTTAGTGAGAAATCAGGATACAGATGGAAGGAGTGCACAATGGGACTGAGAAGTTGGTGAGCCAGTGTATGTGAAACTAATGTAGGATAGCATTAGGCTTCTTGGTGAATCAGGAGACTGTAATCTGCTGCTAGTATGGGGGATTGAGTGCTTGAGGAAAGAGGAAAAAATTTGAAACAGGTGTTGAAAATCAGCACTGGCTGCCAATTCCATCTACAGTCTCATTCAACTTTAAAGAAAATAGGAATCTAGTACTAATAGAAAGCTATTTCTTTCAGGCTGCTGGCATTCATGTGATAAGACTCAACAAGGTAAATCATTTCAAAAGTGATCCCTCCTGCTGCCATGACATTTTTGTGTGTTTTATAAAGGAGAGTGGGTGAGGAGTCAGTAAATATCCCAGTTAAGCTACGATATGGGGCATTGACTTCGGACAAGTCATTGACCTTTCCCAAGTCTCAGTTTCCTTATCTGTGAAATGAAGAGGCAAGTGCCTAAAGCACCAGCATGAATGTTCTTTTTGCTATTAGGTCCACTCAGCCTTAAGGAGTTTTCATTTTCTAGGAAAAATACTGTATTAAGCATCATTTGAGATAATGTTGGTAAAGCACCTTACAATCCTTCAAGCCTTATACAGTGGAAGCTGTTACAATTTTTATTTCTTTTCTATTTGAGCTGATTAAGTGAAATTAATCAACAAATATTTATTAACTACATACTATGTGTTTAACATAAAATGTATTTTTAAAAACACTATATATTCTATATGCTGGAGTAAATAATCAAGAAAGTGAGGATAGAAGAGGCACTGTCCTTGGTGACTATGTTCTGTTTTTGATGAAGTATTTGTTATCATGGGCAAAGGCATCATCTGCACTGAACCTCCAGAGATCCTACTTGGAAGCAACTAAGACACTTGACTTTATACTCTCTTAGAACCATGATGCTAACTCATCTCCACTCAGAATATAAAACTAGGCTTATTACTATTTTTAGGGATTGTTTCTATAATGAGTATTTTAAAACATTATTCTTTATTGTTCTTAATCTTTTATTATATTTTTCAGATTACATGTAGATACTTTTTAGTGATCATTTTTGACATTTTCAATTGTTCTCTCTCTCCTTCCCCTTCTCCAAGAGAGCAGGTAGTGCTGTATAGGTAATACATGTTGTATCATGCAATACATATTTCCATATTTCTAACAACTGCTACAAATATTTTTGTACAGATAGGTCCTTATCCCCAATCTTTGATCTCTCTGGCATACAGACCCAGTAGTAGTATTGCTGAGTCAAAAAGTATGCACAGTTTTATGGCCCTTTGGGCATGGTTCAGAATCCCTGTCCAGAATGGTTATATCAGTTTACAGTTCTCTCAACAGTGTATTAGTATCCCAAATTTGCTACATCCCCTCCAACATTTGTCATTTTCCCTTTTTGGTCATATTAGCTAATCCAATAGATAGGAGGTGGTGCCTCAGAGCTGTTTTAATTTGCATTTCTTTAATTAATAGTTATTTGGAGCATTTTTTCATATGACTAAAGATAGTTTTAATTTCTTCATTTGAAAGTTGCTTATTCATATCTTGTGACCATTTATTAATTGGGGAATGACTTTTATTCTTATAAATTTAACTTGGTTCTCTACATAATCAATAGGATTTTTATAGGAGTTAGTTTTAAATGATGGAAATGACAAATCTTTGTGGGAGAGAGAATTTTGATTTTCAACACAGAGATAATAAAAAATTTTAACGGTCTTCTAGCACACCAAGAGGCAGCTTGGCATTGTAAATTTTTCATCACCTTTCCCTCTTTTACACATTTCTACCTCTTGCTCTGAGAATAGTAATCAAATAATGGAACCATTGATTTTGGAAAGGTCATGTCAAAGGACCAGTCTATTGTTCAACTCATCATCTTTGAGACCTCCCAAACTATAACTTATTTCCCTGATGATTACTTCCCTGTATGGATTATATCCCCCATTCCAATTAAGTCCTTGGAGGGGAAAGACTGTCTTCTACTTATATCTTGACGGCTAGCACAGTTCCAAGTTAATTTCTTAATAAATGCCTTTTGATGTATTCATCCATTCATCATTAATAAAGATTTTCTATCCTATTCCCTTTTTTCTCTCAGAAAAGAGCTGTTGTGAGGATCATGTGAGATAATGTAAGCAGAAGGACTAATATAATAATAAGAAATAACTATATATATATCAAAGGTTTGCAAAGCACTTTACATATATTAACTCATTTGATCCTCACAACACTATAAGTTATATGGTTTTATTATCCCATTTTACAAATGAGGAGACTGAGACTGATTTCCCCAAACATTCAACTAGTGAGAATCTGAAACAGGATTCATACTCAGATCTTCACTATTCCAAGTCCAGTTCTATCTACTGAACAACCATAACTGACTATATACTGGATATATAGTTATTAATTGTTCTTATTATCAAGAAAAGTCAGAAAGTATTGGAGGCATAATCAATCAATTCATAAACATTTTATTAAGCACTTACTATGTGCCAGTCAGTGGAGCTACAGAGGGAGATAACCCACCTTCCTTTCCCCAAACCTTGCTAGCATTGAGCTTTGGACAGTTAGGATTCAACCTAGGCTTACTTCATATTAATCCCTTTTATCCAGGCTAAATTCCAGCTCAACTGGACTGCTACTGGTATCCGGTCAAGTTTCCATGTCTTATTTCTTTGCCTCTCATTAAGCTATTTCTCACACTAGAAATGTATTCACTCCTCAACTTTGCCTTTTTTCATTCAACGTTCAGCTCAATTGTTACCCTCTCCAAGAAGCCTCTCCTGATTTATTCATTTTATTAAGTTTACCTTCTATTCAGATATATGTGTGTATGAATGCATATATGTATAGAGATATACAAATTATGTATATCTATATGTATGCTTATTTATTTATATATGTTACTGTCTAATTGTAGATAAACCCCCACATTTTTATTTGTTTTGTAAACCATTGTCTTATATAATATGTTAAACATAATAGACATGATAAATATTTGTGGGACAAAAATGATAGAATCAAATTAAATAGGATGGGATGGAATGTGGTAAATGATTGACAAGATGAAGGACTACTATTTTACTATAAGGAATGACAAGCAAGATGAGTTTAGAAAAAAATATTAGAAAATTTTATATGAACTGTTGCAAAGTGAAGTGAGCAGAACCAGAAGAACATTGTACACAGGGGCAGCAATATCTTTTGGTAAACAATTGTGAATGACCTGGTTATTGTCAGCAATGCAGTGACCTAAGACAATCCCATAGGCTCATAATGAAAAATGTTATCTGCTCTCTGAGAAAGAACTGATGGTTTCTGAAGGCAGATAAAAACATATAATATTCCACAACCTTTTTTGGCTATTATGGAATTTTTTTATGTGATTGCACTTGGAAAAACCATATCAGATTGCTTACCATCTCTGGGAAGGGGGAGGAGTGAGAGGGAGAGAATTTGGAATTCAAAAAAAATTTAATGAACATTAAAAATTGCTTTTACTTGTAATTGGGGAAAATGAAATGTTATTTTTAACAGAAAGAAAACACATAGAAATAGAGATAATAGTCTTCCCAAAAAATTAAAAAATAAATTTTAATTTTAAAAAATGATTGACAAGAATCAGGCTCATAGTTTTCCAGAAGACAATGCACAGGCAATCAGCTGTTCTAGGATCAAACTAGCTGCAATTTTCCATGCAGACCAGGAGAGCATGGCATTTTTCTCCAGTGTTTTACATGTTCATGTTCTCACTTGGAAAGTTATTATAATGCTTTCTCAGTGTCCTTTGTTTTGTTCTTTTGCTTCTCTGGTAACTGAATTTTGGTTAATAAAACTAAAAAATAACTGTAAAAGTAATTCCAAATTTACTTTTTTCTAGACTTGTGACTCTACTGAAACCACAGAATTAACAACAACCATAGCAATAAAAATAATATCATATTTATAGAGAGGGGCATAAGATAGTTTTAGGGAGCCCACCTTGAAGAGAGGAAGACAGATGTTCAAGTCCAACCTCTAACCATATTGATTATGTGACCCTTACTAAGTCACTAGACAATTCTATTGCAGAGGAAGTACCATTGGAAGAGGGATTTACTCATAGAGAATTTCTATATACCATTGATGTTGTCACAGGTGCTTTCTATCCCATATTATATTCATATGGGAATACTGGTCTTTTTAGAGCTTTATTCCAGTGCATATAGGAAAATGGTGGGAAGGAAGGACTTATATTTTTTACAAATATAGTCCCAAAATAATGAGTGTAAAAAAGTTACTCTATGATCCCTATCTTAAAATTTATTAGAACAGGAGTTCTTAGGGTTTTCTTTTATATTAATCTAGTAAATAATTCTATGGACCTGTTCTCAAAATCATGTTTGATAAGCACATGATAACTGCATACCATTACAAAGGAAACCAATTTGTTAAAATAGTTATCAAAATATTGTTAAATAAGTTCATAGAGTATGGGTAAAGAGCTCTTGCTTTAGAAAGCATAATATGGAATCAAAAACCTTATACAAAAAAAGATTTTCTGGTCTTGTTTGTTACAAACACCCCACCCTAAAGTCTTTATCACTCATTTTTATTTGAAGTTCCAGGCTTTACTCTTTCCCTAGAATTTTTAAAAAGAAGAAAAGAAAAGAGTTGGGCAAATTATATTTGATAGAACAAATCCCAGGCTAATATGACTTTAGGGGCACTGAGCCATTTTATCTGAGGAAAAAGGCCCACATGAGGAAAATGAAACTGAACTAACTATGTAAGCAAGTTATTCTCATGAAGCAGAAATAAATGGGCACAAGAGAGCCTGAGCAAACTCTAAGAGGGCCCAGTAGGGAGAAGGCATTCAGAAAAATTAGACTGGAGGCCATTCAGCCAGAGAATGAGAGGCCATGGAAAGAGGACACATTGGAGAGCTCCAAATGATAGAAATTGACCATTGGGCACTAAGCCAGCCATGGAATGATTGAGCAGAGAAACTGGGTTCAGAGGACGAATATTGTCTTATTGGAGAAAGAGGCTCTTTTCTTTAAAAGAAAGGTTCAAACCATTATATTTATATTAAATTTGATTGTGTCCTAAACTATTAATAAATGATATGCTGCAAAAGGTTTCCTTTTACTACTCCTTCTAACATCTCTGTGATTATTCTAAGTTGGCTCCTCTTTTTCTTAAAATAGTTAGCATGCAAATTGACTGTTGTATTCTTTCTTGCTTTCCCATCCCTTTCAGAGTTTAGGGGCCCTGCTGGAACTATCCAAGTGAAGGAGGAGGGTGGGAAGAAACACATAAAGATTAATGGACTAGGAGAGTTGTAAAAAACTTTGATTAAAAAAAGTATTCAAAATTGTCCTTTGTCAACTTATAGAATTACATAAATGATGGTCAAAGTCCTAAAGAATCTCTAATGACACCTACAAACTTCTGGTCCAGAAATATTTATCCAGGATCCCCTAAATGAAAAACATCTATACTCATCTCCTCAAATGTGATTCCTTATCCAGAATTTGGTCTAAACTGGAATCTTCCAATATGAGACAGATTCACTGCTTGACTGGCCAGCTGCTGAGATTCCTACATTTCAGTAACCCAGAAGACATGGTTACTAATTACCCTCTCCTTTCTTATCCCAATCAAAAGAAATATTAAGAAGTAAAACATCAAGATTATACCTAAAACTTCCTCTTGTCCTTGCAGAGATTACTTTACATTAATTGATGTTAGAATATTGAAGTACTTCCTTCCAAATGATGGGGTCTCTAACTTTATTTGCATGCTATGATCACTCAAAATATCAGTCATATATGGTCACATGTATAGAGTACATGCAATCATATATCAGCGTGACTTTTTCTCCATTTGGATACTTATGTTTTCTGGGACCAATTTGAAACTGCATCTAAGAGCAAAGCTAAGACAAAGATGAGTTGTGTAGGTGTTTCCACTACAGATTTTAACTGATAGTACTCCTCGATTGGCTAGGGATGAGCTCATGAAGAGTCTTCTCTATATACTAAAAATATAAAAACCAAGCTCATGGAGAACCTTTCCCACACACATGAATAGACTTCAGCCTTGGTACATATTCATTACCCTAAGTGACCTTTAAGTGCTTGTTATCTAGAGGCAACCTGTAATTGAATAGTCACAATTAACAAAAAGTCTTCCTGTCTGCCCTTTGAGCCAGCCTTACCACTGCTGGGTTTATACCACAAAGAGATAATAAGGAAAAAGATCCATACAAGAATATTCATAGCTGTGCTTTTTATGGTGGCAAAAAACTGGAAAATGAGTTGAGGAATGGCTGAACAAATAGTGGTATCTGTTCGTGATGGAATACTATTGTGCTGAAAGGAATAATGAACTGGAGGAATTCAATGTGAACTTTAATGACCTCCAGGAATTGATGCAAAGGGAAAGAAGAACCAGGAGAACATTGTACACAGAGATGAATACACTGTGGTACAATCAAATGTAAGGGACTTCTCTACAACCACAATGCAATGATCCAGGACAATTCTGAGGGACTTATAAGAAAGAATGTATCCACATCCAGAGAAAGAACTGTGGGAGTAGAAACACAGAAGAAAAACAACTGTTTTTTATCACAAGGGTTGATGGGGATATAATTGGGAATGTAGACTCTAAATGATCACCCTAATGCAAATATCAATAATATGGAAATAGGTCTTGATCAATGACACATGTAAAGAGGCAGGTGGGCATAGGGGAGGTAAAGAATATGAATCATGTAACTATGGAAAATATTATAAATCAATTAAATAACATTTTTTCAAACCAAAAAATGCGGTCAAATGAGGAACAAAAAAGAAGTGAATTAGAAAAAAGTAAAAAAGTACATTGGGGTGGGGAAATCAATCAGGTAATGTAGTATCTCTTCTCAAGGAGAACATGGTAGGAAATCTAGAGGGTCTTTAACTAGCCGAGTAGAAGGAATACTCATACCAGTAAAGAGAATGATTTTGACTGGTGCTGCTATTGCCTTTTACCATGTAAACTCATGATGCTACAGGCAGCAGGACTTCCAGAAAATCTATTCACTAAATATGAAAGTTTTTTAAAATCCAATAGCATTCTACTTAGAAAAGAAATCTCAAAAATTAGAGGCTATACTCATAGTTTAAACATGCAAAAAATCATTATCATGTAGTAGTAATTATAATTGTAATAGTAATATAGTAACAATAATAATAATAATGCAACAATAATCAAATGAGCAGCTAGGTAGACAGAGCTTTATATTTGGCATCAGGAAGATCTAAGTGTGACCCTTGTCCCAGAGGTCACTAGGTATGTGACTAAGGGCAAATTACTTAACCTCAGTTACTTCAGTTTCTTCCTCTGTGACATGGAGATAATAAGAGCCTCTATCTCTCAGAATAGTTGTGAGGGGGAAAGTGCTTTATTTAAACAGTGCTATACAAATCTTAAATAGCTATGTAAATGCTAGTTATTACTACCATTACAATTTCCATTACTATTGCTACTACTAGTACCATCACTGCCAATATACTGCTGCTACTACTACTACTACTACTACTACCATCACCATTACTATCATGATCACTACTATCACCACCACTCTATGATTTTTACTACTAGTATTACAACCACCAACACCAACACCACCACTATCACTCCTCTTCCCATTATTATCTTCTCATGCCACTAGATAAGAAAACTCCATTAAGGATCCTCAGAGGATAAGCAACAAATGGTGTTTGATGACTTTCTTCTCAGCCAGCTCTTTGTTTAACTGAAAACAAAAATAAAAGATTTGTCTTGTCTTCCAGAGGCATGTATCCAAGATATGAAAGAAAATCTCCAAATTCTTACGAAACAGACCAACAACTACCCACTTCTAGTAATTCACATGAATACAAACAGTGTTGCCTATAAAATCTGATTAGAAAACATTGAGGAAAAAATCTAAAATCTTTGGGGAAAGAAATATTATTTTCCTTGATACTTTAAATCAAAGTCAACAGCCTCAAAAGAAAAAGGTTCATTTAGAAAGCAAACAACTTGTTTAAAAAGATGGTTTCTGCAGAATGTGATGAATTAGATAAAAGATTAATAAGAAATTTATAATATATGTACACTTATTTAATAAGTTGGAATCAAAAGATATGTAGAATGAACTTGTGAAACACAGTGGAATTGTATGTCAGCTATGGGAGGGGATTGATGGGAGGGGAGGGAAAGAACACGAATCCTGTAACCATGGAAAAATATTTTAAATTAACTAATTAAATAATTTTTTTAAAATAAATAAATAAATAAAATTTTAAAAAGATATATAGAGATAGCTAAATAGAGAAATTAGCAAATATATAATATTTTCCTCACCTCAATCTTAAATTCAAACCATCATGATTTCTATACTCTGAGGTCAAACAGGATACTTCTATATCTATATCTTTTACATAGAACAGTGTTAAAATTAATTGTGGTTGCACTGATAATATATTAATTAGATGGTCACCAGGAATTTAATTTCTAAATCCCCAAATTTACTGAAGTAAATGGAATTTATGGTAGTTTATTTACAATATTTACAATAGAAGGAAGATATTAAGGAATGAGAGAGAAAAAAAAACTCTGGCTTCTTCTGATATCAGTTAGAATTTCTAAGCCCCAGCCAGGGGAAGAGAGTCTCAAGAAGATGGGCCTTACCTGGAGGCTTCACACCTCCAGAAAGGTGGGGTCACTAAGTTAGCTTTACACTCACCAATGGCGACAGTCTAAAAGAAGTCTGGGTGTCTGTATTCCTGTCACTCCTCAAGGGTCTGTCTTCCAGTTGCTCCTTTGAGTCAGTGCCTGAATGAATGAATGCTCGAATGTCTGTCTTCCCTTCAGTTCAGAGTGACTGATCCCTTCACTCCAAGCCCAGGTGACTGACTGTCCACTGCAGTATTTTTCCCCTCTATTTAAAGATCTTTTCCTCTTGTGTCACCTCCCCTAAATTTTCACATTTACCAATCACAGCAGACACTTTTCTCCAGGATGCCCATTCTTTAGTTCTCACCTTCTTTAGTTAGATTTTCTCCAGAACTATCCATTCTTTAGTTCTCACCTTCTCGGTTTAGATTATGTCCTTTTGTAGTTACTTAACACCTTTTTGTGGTTAAAATCTAAAAATAGATTATAGCTTACAACTCCAGCTTCACTAAAAAGGAAGAGCTAAGTACCTTCATTGTTACAATCAGGAGACAGCTAAATCCAATCTTCACAACAGTTTCATGTCTCCTCCTCTCTGTTCTCCTTCCCAAGAATCTCTTTTCTGGACTAAACATCTCAAGTTCCTTCAACTATTCCTCAGATGACATGAACTCAAGGCAATTTATTGCCTAAGTTGTCTTCCTCTGAACATTTTCCAGGTTATCAGTCAGTGTGCTTCCTAAATTAAGGTGTTTGGTCTTTAACATCCTATTTTAAGTAAGGTTTGAATTGGGCTGATTACAGTAAGAATGTTACCCTCTTATTCCTTGAAGTTTATAAATCAACTAGCATATATGAAGCATTTAAATTTTTTTAAATTTTATTTAATTGGATGATTTAGAATAATTTTCTATGGTTACAAGACTCATGTTCCTTTCCTCCCCTCCCCCAATCTCCTCCTATATATGATGCACAATTCCACTGGGTTTAACATATGCCACTGAAGCACTTTCCATGTGCACCAGCCACAATGCTAGATGTGAAGAAAAGAAAATAAAGTCAGTGCTGTCAAGGAGCTCATAGCCTAATGGAAAATACAAGTAACTGAATATATATGAACAAGACTATGTACAGGATAAATTGGGAGAGGTAGTCTCAGGAGGAAAGCATTTAGATTAAGGAGGACTAAAGGTTTCCTGCTGGAAGTGGGATTCTACCTTGGACTTGAAGGAAGCCAGGAGGCAAAAAGACAATTGGAAAAGACTTCTTTGGAGAAGGTGAGAATCTACATAAGACATGAAGAAACCATTTAATTCACAAGACAGACATAAGGATTTAGAGTTTTCCCAGAAAGGAACTCCACCTATGAAAATACAAGTGTTGGGAAATGAAGTATTGTGTATGAGGAATAGCAAGGAGACCTGTAGTACTAGATCACACAGAGGAGAATAAGATTTGTAAGATGACTGAAAAGATAGGAAGAGTCTAAGCTATGAAGGACATGAAAAACCAAATAAAAGTTGTTGGGATTTTTTTATTTGATCCTGGAAGGGATAAGGAGTTTGTTGAAATGGAGGTGACATGGCCTGACCTACACTTTAGCAACATCAATTTGTCAACTGAGTGGAGGATGGAATGGGAAAGATGGGAAAAGACTGATATAAGGAGGGAAATCAACCAGAAAGTTGTTGCAATAGTCCAAGAAAGAGAAGAGAAGGCCCTATTCCGGTGTGGTTATAGAAGAGAGAAAGAGGATGTACACCTGAGATGTTACACAGGTAGAGTTGAAAATATCCTTCTGGGTAGCAACAAATTGGGAAACAATCTTCATAAAAACCTCTGACAAAGGTTTAATTACTAAAATTTATAAAGAACTAAATCAATTGTACAAAAAATCAAGCCATTCTCCAATTGACAAATGGGCAAGGGACATGAACAGGCAATTCTCAGCCAAAGAAATCAAAACTATTAATAAGCACATGAAAAAGTGCTCTAGATCTCTTATAATCAGAGAGATGCAAATCAAAACAACTCTGAGGTATCATCTCACAACTAGCAGAATGGCTAACATGACAACTATGCAAAGTAATGAATGCTGGAGGGGATGTGGCAAAGTGGGGACATTAATTCATTGCTGGTGGAGTTGTGAATTGATCCAACCATTCTGGAGGGCAATTTGGAACTATGTCCAAAGGGCGATAAAAGACTGTCTGCCCTTTGATCCAGCCATAGCACTGCTGGGCTTGTACCCCAAAGAGATAATGGACAAAAAGACTTGTACAAGAATATTCATAGCTGCGCTCTTTGTGGTGGCCAAAAATTGGAAAATGAGGGGATGCCCTTCAATTGGGGAATGGCTGAACAAATTGTGGTATATGTTGGTGATGGAATACTATTGTGCTAAAAGGAATAATAAAGTGGAGGAATTCCATGGAGACTGGAACAACCTCCAGGAAGTGATGCAGAGCGAAAGGAGCAGAACCAGGAAAACATTATACACAGAGACTGATACATTGTGGTACAATCGAAGGTGATGGACTTCTCCATTAGTATCAATGCAATTTCCCTGAACAATCTGCAGGGATCTAAAAAAAAATACTACCCACAAGCAGAGGATAAACTGTGGGAGTAAAAACACCGCTGAAAAGCAACTGCTTGACTACAGGGTTGGAGGAGATAAGACTGAGGAGAGACTCTAAATGAACACTATAATGCAAACTCCAACAACAGGGAAATGGGTTCGAGTCAAGAACACATGTGAAAACCAGTGGAATCATGCGTCGGCTATGGGAGAGGGAAAGCTGGGGGGGGGGGGGGGAAGGGGAGGGGAGGAAAAGAAAACGATCTTTGTTTCCAGTGAATAATGTATGAAAACGACCAAATAAAATAATATTTAAAAAAAAAAAAAGAAAATATCCTTCTGGTTATAGAGGGAAAATACTACTGCTTATGGAGTTAAAGTGGCAGTTAATTCTTGAGTTCCAATCCTTCCTCAGATACTTACTAGCTGTGTGACCCTAGGCAAGTCATTTAAACCTGTTTGGTTCAATTTCCTCAGCTGTAAAATGAGCTGAAGGAAATGGTAAACTACCCCATTATCTTTGCCAAGACAACTCCAAATCGGATCATGAAGAGCCAGACAGGACTAAAAAATGACTGAACAACAATTACAAAAATGGAATTTGGAATACATGCTTACTACCTTGGTGACCCTGGGCAAGGTGATCCTTCCTTGTGCCTCAGTTCTTCATCTGTATTATGAGGGAAGAGGACCAGATGCCATCTGAGGATACTCGGAGCTCTTGTTCTATGAACTATGATCTTATGGTCTATGGCCATATTAGTTTTCCTGACTGCTTGATCATACAGATGACTCATAGCTAATTTTCATAACCTTCACCATGATCTGGGTTGGATTTACATTCTCCCCTATATCTATTCTATCTCTCTGGGGAAGAGTTAGGTAAAAAGAACTAGGTTAGCTATTTGTCCCTCTGATGAATATGAACCCACTGTTTTTGCACCCAGAGGAATCAGTCCCATAATTTTTATGACTCCATACTGCTATAATAAAGATTATCAGATATGCTTTTCTGTTATAAATTTTTATCTCTTATTAAAGATTTACTAGGGGGAAAGCCCAATTATTACTAATGTTATCACAGAGGCTGAAAAATGGTCCCAAATGAATATTTGCTTCTAATACACTATTTAGGACCCATTAGAATAAACATCCCCCAGCTATGGGAATACATTGATAAGGAATCATTTCACTGATAAGGTAGATTTAAAAACCACTGTGAAGGTCCTAATTAGGCAGAATTCACATTAAAATAAGGAGGAGGAGGGAACACCAATTTAGATTGTTCTAAATTTCTTGACCATTCTCAAAAGGTATACCACTTCTAGCAATAAATAACATTCTCTTGATTGCATTTTAAAGCATTTCTCCTTAGAGATGTAAACCTGGTTTACTTTTGAGCAATTCTATCCTCAGACCTTAACTTTCTATAGTGAGATTTCCTAATGCATTTCGAGCTTTCATCTAAGTGAACATTGATATAATTTATTGGGAAGAATAAATTATTCTAAATTATTATAAGAATTGGGAAGGCCATAAGGCAAAACATATGTTACTGAATTAACTCACAATGCATGTCCCTGTGTTCACCATACTAAAAAAACTATCTTATGGTGTGAGCAGAGAAAGTGATCAAATTACTTTTGATTCAGTAGAGCAGAGCTATTAAACACACTATCTGTAACATTTCCCAATATAGCCTTAAAAAGATAAAAATGCAATTGGGAAATGTTTTAGAAAATAGATTAAAATACAATTGAGTAGAGATAATTTTAATATGTGGTTTTCTGAGTCAATATGTGGCCCATAGGGATCCTTATATAGCATTTAGTGGTCCCATTCCTAGGTGACACCACTGCAATATAAAGAGCTCCTTGATCTGGCCCGGCAACTGCAGGAAAATGACATTTCAAATAAAATAATATAACATTAATAAACCAATTTATCCATTCCTGTGTCAAGCTAAGTATTTAGAAAATAATTAGCATTTCAAAATACCTCTGAAATTAAATAAATTGGGCAGAAGGAAGTGAAGAGATGAGCAGCCAGAAAATATATATAAGATACTGTTTGTTCTCAGGTTTTAAGGTATGGAAAGAGAGCCTTGGTGGTCAAAGATGAACTAATCTCCCAAGGAGGAAAAAGCATTTTCCCAGATCAGAAAGATTTTCAAGTCAATTCTATCAAAACATTCAAGGAACATACAATTCTAAAAGTTCAAAAACTGTTTATAATGAGGAAAGAATGCACCTTTCAATCTCCTATTATACAAATGAACCTGATACTTAAACCAGGGATATACAAAGGAAGGAAAGGAAGCAACACATCAATATCCCTAATGAATAGGGATTCAAAACTGCTAAATAAAAGATTAACAAGCAGCATACAACAACATATCAGGAAAATTATACACTTTGAGAAAGTTGGATTTATACAGAAAGGATTCAACACAAGGAAGACTTCAAATATAATAAGCGATGCTAACAATACAACCCTTATGATTATATAAACATGATAAACTGGTTTTGACAAAATTCAACACTGATTTTTATTTTAAAAAAACTCCAGAAATCATATGAATAAGTGAACTTTCCCTTAAAATGGTTAATAGTATTATCTTACTCCAAAAACCAATATTATATGTAATGAAGAAAAGTTAGAGGACTTTCTAATAAGATCAGACATAAAGCAAATATTTCTTTTTACATCACTGCTATTTGACAGAGTATTGGGAATAACAGCTTTCAGAATAAGATGAGAAAAAGAAATGGTAGGAATAACTATAGACAGAGAAAAAACAAAATTGTCATTGCTATAGAAAATATGATGATATTCTTAGAAAATTCTAAAAAAGAGCAAAATTGCTTGAAATAACTAGCAAAATTCAGGATATAAGGTGACCTAAAGGCATTATTTTTAAAAAGCAACAAAATTCAACAGAAAAAAAGGAAGAAGAAATTCCATTCAAAATTACAAAAACTATAACATAGCTGGAAGTGGATCTATAAAGATTCACCCAGGGAACAGATAAAATGATACAGACAAGCAACTGGACAAACTAACTGTCATGAGTAAATCAAGCAAAATGACAATACTAACTGAATTAATTTGTTTATTCAGCATTATGCCAATATAATTCCCAAAAGAAAATTTTGTAGAGCTAGAAAAAATAATAATAAAATTCATATGGAAAAACAAAAGGTCAAGAATATTGAGAAATAATTAAAAAAAGAACTAAGGAAATTTTTTCAATGTGATCTCAAATTGTGCTACTAATCAGCAATCATTAAAATGTTTGGTTACTGGTTGACAGGATGAGAATGATTCAATAGACTAGATTCATGACATACTTAAATAAATGAATATGTTAGCATAGTGTTTGATAAACTGAAAGACCCCAGTTACATTAGAAAGGATTCACTATATAATAAAATTTGCTGAGAAAGACTGGATAGCAATCTGACAGAAATTAAATTTAGAACAATACTTTACACCATACTCCAAGATAAGCTCTAAATGGTTACTTAACCTATTTGAAAAAAAAAAAGTACAGTAGCAAAAGGATACATTTTTTTCCTAATCTAAGTATAATAGAAGAATGCACTACTAAATAAGTAATACAGGAGGTTTTGCAAAACAAATCAACAATTTTCATTATATAAAATTTAATCGTTTTGCACAAGTATATCTAAGGTAATGAAAGACAAAATACATGACAGATAAATGGAGGGAAAACTTTTGCAATAATTTTCTATGATAAAAATCTCATTTCTAAGAAATATAATGAACTGACTCAGATCTATGAGATTGAAAGTCATTTCCCAATACATAAATAACCAAAGAATAAGAACAGGCAGTTTTCTAAGGGAAAAAATGAGCTATCAGCAATTATTCTAAATAAATAAAGAATTGCAAATTAAAGCACTTTTGAGATTCTATTATCTTATATGACATTATATAATGTATATAGTTATATATCATTAATCTATAGATTTAATTTAATGATATATAAATATATTATATACATTTAATGTATTATATAATTAAATATATACTACAATTATATATATATTACATATTACAAAAACATAATATGTAATATATGAGGTTATATTATACTTATTAATTGGTAAAGATATTTAAGAGTAAAATAGCAAATGTAGATGGGGAAACAGATATAGTGTTATATTGTTGCTAAAACTGTGTACTGTTCCAAACATTCTAGAAGCTAGTTTAGAACTATGCCCAGGAAGTTAATAAACTGTGCAGACCCATTGACCCAGCTATGACAAAATTAAGCCTATACACCAAAGAAGTAAAAGAAAGAGGGACAGGATCTGTATGTGCAAAAATATTCCCAGCAGCTATTTATATGATAGGTGCAAAATTGGAAACTAGATGTCTGGGTATGCAAATTGTGGTATGTGGATATAATAGAATTTAATTATGCCATACAAAATTACAAAAGTGGACAAATCCATATAGAACTCAGAAGCACTTTATAAATTTATGCAGAATGAAGTTAGTGGAACAAAGAACAAATTACAATGATAACATTATAATGGAAAATGATACTGACATGTAATTGGGAAAAATTAAATATTTTAAAAGTTTGAAATACTTTAGAAATCCGATCAATGAATGAATAACATACTGGTCTAAAGAAATGAAATTGAAAGATATCACTCATCACCTGACAAAATGGTAATGAATTTAAATGCAAATATAGACATGCAATTTTTGGACATGGCAAATAAATATGAATTTTTCTAGAGCATATAGATGTGTTTGTTTTAATTTGCTCAGTGGGGAAGAGGAGTAGTGGGAAATACATTTTGATTTGTTTTTCCTTTAAAAAGTGATTTTATTTTTCCCAACCTCTAGAAGCTGTTTCCTAGGATGCTGACCATGCCTTCAGAGCTGTGACTTTGGTGGAGTGAATAGGGATTTCACACAAGGCTCCGGAATTTTAAGAGTGCTAATCAAATGTACTCCATGGATAGGTAGAAATTGAGTTTAGCTTCTAGTAAGCAAGAATGTTTCATTAAAATAATAAGCTACCTAGATAGTTGCTTGTGACTTACTTCTCTTCCCCGTCTTCTCGTTGGACATTGCCCAGCTGAGCTTCCCCTTAATCATGCTCTGGCTCTCTTTCCCAATGGTGGAGTCCCTAGTCAGAATCTTGGAGTCCCAGGATCTTTCCTGACTTCCAGAGAGTACTGCCTATGGAGGTAAGAAATCTCTTTTCTACTCTCCACCTGCTCTTTGACTGCTATTCAAGTGTATTAATCTCTCATTTAGCAACACTTTTGTGGTGCTTGCCCTAATAACAGCATAAATACATACATTTCTATATCTATGAATGCTAGAAAAAAATACTCCAAAATCAGATTTTTTATAAAAGGCTTTGAGAATAGTAATTGCAGGCCAGGATTGGGGAAACAAATTGAATTTTAGAAGTCTGAGAAAAACAGATACACTAAAAAAGTAGTTCTTATGAAGCTCAACAGAAACACCACTTATGCTGGATCCTTTCCAGGAGAAGAAGCAAAGGCAGCTCCATCTTTGTCTGATGCCTTTGTCTAGATGTGGATTGCAATGAAAACTTGAGCACTAAGCATGATTAGAAAAGTTCCAACATGCATTGGGAAAATAACACCACACACTCCAGGCAATATAACATTTGCAGAAAGGTTTTAGGTTTTGCAAACACTAACTTGGCAATGGTTTCACAATGGTCAATGTTGATAATTCATAATTACCATCCAGACAAAGATGCCATATTACATGTCAACAATCTGCTTTTGCTGTTGTTGTTACTTGTTTGTTTGTTTCTGATGCCCCAAGCACTGATAAATGTCCCATTTAGGATTAGGAATAAGCTCCAAAATCTGGGGCAAAGAAATATTGACTTGATCCATCCTTATATTGCTTTTCACCTCTTTCTAATCTACATTGGTAAGTTTTTCTAAAGTATAGATATTTATTATATACTATTTAGAGATCATAGTATAACCATTATCTTGTCTTCCTAAGTTGGCCACCCAGACCCAAGAATAAACATTCATTCAAATAAATATTTGTCAAATTATTGAACTGCAGTCCAAGAGCTGAATAAGAAAGGAAATATCTAGATAGCATTGTAACTCTATGACTACCACTCCCCCATCCAAAAAGTCTTCAATTAATTATTTCAAATTAATTCATTGCCACTTAAAATAATTTTGGGGTGGTGGTGATAGAGGGAAGTGAGAGCAGATGAAAGTGGACTTCAATCAAATGTTCATTCAATATGTTGGTAAAATGGTAAGATTTAAGGTGAAATACAAACCTTGATTTAAATTCCAGGTCTTCCGTCCAGTGTGATTTTGGGGGATTCACTTTATTTTGGGTCTCAGTTTACCCATTTGTAAAACAAAATTCTTCCAAGTCTAAAATCCTATGATCCTACATTGCTTGAGTACCTATTAATATTTCTAATGGGCACATTTGGCTGGACCTCGCACAGAGCTGGGAAAAACTTTAAAGATTCCATCCAAATCCTTTCTTGAGGGAGTAGGTATTCAAGCCAGTCTTGCACTAACCTGAATGCTGGAATACACTAGTCAGAGTGGCCCAAACATTTTGTGAGTTATGGTATAATTTCTGAAAAAAGTAGGAGCATTGGCTAAGGTGTCATGCTTGGGGTTTCCTCTCTCATCTTCCCTAGCATACTCTCTATGATGTTGGCTATGATACCTGGAGAGTCTATAAAGAACTTGTGTGCTGTGTGTGTTTGATTTGGTTTGGTTTTTCTTATGGTTCTTGGGACCATACTCTTTGGGCAAGTCCTCTCCTGCTGGAGAATCAGTAGAAAGTGCATCCAAAAGGGAATTTATGCTGCTGACATTTCTGATGGATTCAGTCTCAGATCTAGATATCTAATCCTCATGACTACACTCAGTTTCCTATGATTCGGAAGACTGACCAAGACTGACCACTAATGAGTGACAATACTATAACAGCTCTGTACCTGAGCTTCACCCTAACTGCTTTATGAACATACAAAGATGGACACCATATTGCTTACTGTTCTCCACAAGCCTAGCTACTGAATAGTGGTTTTCCAAGTGATAAGTTGTCTAAATTCAACCTTTTTTCATTAAAAAAAGTAGTTTGGGGGAAGCTGAGTGGCTCAGTAGATTGACAGCCAGGCCCAGAGATAAGAGGTCCTGGGTTCAAATTTGACCTCAGACAATCCCTGTGTAGCCCTAGGAAAGTCACTTAACCTCCATTGATTAGCCTTTCCCACTTTTCTGCCTTGGAACCACTACACAGTATTGATTATAAGATAGAAGGCAAAGGTTATTTTTTTCAAGTGGTATTAATTTGTAAAGGGAACTAACAGGTGTTTTTAAATACTAGTTGACTACTGCTGATAGAGTTGTGAATTGATCCAACCATTCTTGAAAGTAATTTGGAACTATGCCCAAAGGGCTTTAAAAGACTGCCTGCCCTTTGATCCAACCATAGTACCTCTGGGTTTGTACCCCAAAGAGATAATAAGGAAAAAGACTTGTACAAGAATATTCATAGCTGCGCTCTTTGTGGTGGCCAAAAATTGGAAAATGAGGGGATGCCCTTCAATTGGGGAATGGCTGAGCAAATTGTGGTATCCATTCATGATGGAATACTATTGCGCTCATAGGAACAATGAACTAGAGGAACTCCATGTGAACTGGAACAACCTCCAGGAATTGATGCAGAGTGAAAGGAAAAGAACCAGGAAAACATTGTATACAGAGATGGATACACTATGGATGCTCATATGTAATCAACTTTGCTACTAATAGCAATGCAATGGTACAGGACAATCCCAAGGGACTTATGAGAAGGAATACTATCTACATCGAGAGAAAGAATTGTTGGGATAGAAATGCAGAAGAAAAACATTTGATTTATAACTTGTTTATATGGGTATAGGATGTGTGGTTTGGGTTTTTTAAAGATTACTTTATTACAAAAATAAATAATATAGAAATAGGTATTGACTTATAATACATGTATAACCCAGTGGAATTGCTTGTTGACTCTGAGAGGGGGGAGGAAAAAGGGGAGGGAAAGAACATGAATCATGTAACCATGGAAAAATACTTAAATAAAAAAATACTAGTTGACTATATGATAAATAGAGGTTTGGGCTTGAAGTCAGGAAGATGGTTCAGATTCTACCTCATAATTATACAATCTGTATGATTCTGGACAAATCTCTATGCCTCAGTTTCCTCTTTTATGAAATGAAATTGACAATATCAATACCACTCACCTCATGGGATACTATGAATCTCAAATAAGACAATGAATCTAGAATCCTTGTAAACCTTCAAGCTCTATGTAAATATCAATTATTATCATTGTTATTGTTAGAGTGATCCCCACTTTAAAGATTGTTCAATGTAACGAAGAAAGTCAATTATTTGACATGTAGACTAAACAAGTTGGATAAATAAAGGTCTTAATGGTTAATTTTTTTCCTGATGTCATCGTTCTAACTGGGGCCAACTGTCAACATCTCATTCCTAAAAATTTTGAGGTTGAGTATGCTTACAAAAGTAAGACACAAGAAAAAGAGCCAAAGATTGGCTTAGTATGGAAATGATGCAGACACAGCAGCCAGAGGGGAGACATCACAGACAAATGAAGGCTATATTGGGACAGGGAATACATACATGATTTAAAACAGAGTAGAGAAAATACTTTTCATCTCTATCTGGCATGCCCCTGACTATATCCCAATTACTATACTAAGAAAACCAACTAGAATATGAAGCAGTTGGAGGTCCCTGCCAATGGAAGACCAGCAAACAGAAAAATCAACCATCCTATGAATTGCTCACATAAGGAGCATTCCTGAGTCCATGCCTCAGTGGTTCCTAAAGACTATTGTGTTGCATGCTGTGAATCAGTTAATCATGTTTTAGTTTTTTTATCCCTTTGTTTCGGTTCAAAAGAAGTCAGGGAGCCTAAAAATTAAATTATGTCTATTGTAGAAATATTAATTTTGGAAAAGGACTTGGGGAGGTCTAGGTCTAGAAGGAGGAATGGACATGTAGCCACACTACATAAGTTCTACAATATATTTCACATTCCTTTAAAATAATGTCTAGTATAGCACTGGAATATAGTAGGCTGTTGATCAATGCTGGCTTGCTAATTAAGATTTTGAAAAGAAGTTTTTAAAACCACATAAATTATTAAAATAGGCATCTATGTTCTTATAGGACTGATACTTCCATTAGACCAAGGTCAGGGGAATAATGAAAAACAGCCTCTTTAGGAAAGAGGTAGGATTTTCCACTAAATGAGAACTCAGACTTAATTTTGATTGGACAAAGACATAATCACCACATTCTGTTGACTGAGTCAACTTATTAGCTCCCACTGAGAGGTAGAATTGGGGGATAAGAGGTCAAATCTGTCTCTGAGAATCATAAAAAGTTGTTTTTTCTCTAAAATTTGGGGAAATTTATCTCAAAGGAGTAACTGTCAGGGTGAATATGAAATCTGTATATAGTCCATTTTGATGTAAAGGACTGAATTAATGCCATGGAATAACAAATGGGGGATAAATATTTGGATAACTTTTTTTGGTCTGCATTTATGACTTCATTGGTGTCAGGAAATCTCATTGTGGAAAGGATCTTCAATAATAAATATGGGCAATTTGTCTGTAACTTAAGATCTTAGTGAGCTATATAGGATACCAAGATGTTAAGTGATTTGCCCAAAGTGCTAAAAGTTGTTATGTGCTACAGTTAGGGGTTATCCCTAGCCCTTCAAGATTGCAGGGCTAGCCTTCTCTCCATTACACTTTGTTGCCTTAATAAACAAGTATCATGTTCCATGATATGCCATTTTAATGGTCCTATACATTTTCTAACCAGAATTTAAATCTCTTTTGAAGTTACAATTTTTCATCAACCTACCAGCAGGTTCTCCAAAACACCAATCTTAATCATCTGCATTTTAATTTGTCTTTTTCAAGAGACTTCAATATCTAATGAAAGAGAAATGGGAAATTAGTTCTGTTCAGGGCTCTACCAGAGACTATGAAACTCTTTAAAAATAGGTTTTCATACTTTTCTGAGAATTCTTAATTTTAAAAATCTATTTTAAATTGGTGAAAAAAGATTTGCATAACCACTGGTCTCTTTACCTCAATGAGAGTTGTTGATTCATCTAAGAAATATGGAATAGACATGTCTCTACAGTACTCTGTTCTGTTTTCCCCCAATGCATTGCAATCTGAGGACGATGAAAGAGGCAAGAATAAAATAAAAGATAAGGAAAGAAAGGGGGAAACTATGAAGAGTACAATTGGTTATATTCTATCTTAATTAACAAAAATCCTGAACCATCATCTCATTGCAACACATGCAGTGTGCCCAGAGTACAATGGGTCTATTGATGGATGTTCTAGTATATCAGGGGCTAAATGATATCAACTCACACCCAGCAATGAAGTCAAATAAAAGTTGGACCTGCTGTCAATTTTGACATCCTTGAAAAGAGCTTTTTCAGGTCACAGTCTGTGAAAGCTTAAGCAGTATAGTTTGGGTTATAATGAAATTTCCACTATATTGCTCCAAAACTTTCTTCCTCTATTCATAACTTTCTGAAAAATTCAGTATTCAGGATAAACATGTCTGAATGGATTCTCATCCAGTAATGCTTCTCTTTGTGAAGATTATTGAGTTAGCATCTATTAGCCTCTTCAGAACTAGAGAGATGAGAGAAATATTTCCTCCCCCTTCTTTTGCTATGAGGGTTTTGAATAAATGTAACACAAAAAGACAAATATTTATAATCTTCAACTTTTATGGTAATTTAGGGCTTGAAAGAAAATGGATTCCACATCTGCCAAATGAGTACAATATAAATGATGAAGCATCAGCAGAACTCTTGGTTCCCCCATCTCAAGAGCTATGATGAGACAAGTTGTTTGTTTCAGCCAATGTCAATAAGTCAAAGAACTATGACTGTGGGATCTCTGTCACAGGTTCCAAATCTCAAATGATTTATAACTTATAGTCTTAGAGTTGCCTGAGGCTCAAAGATAAAGAGATGCTGATGATAGCATAGCTACTGAGTATCACTGACAGGATTTAAAGTCAAGTCTCCTTGACTCCATTCTAGAACACTAACCAGTATAATATGCTTCATATTTGTGGAAAGGCAAACTGAAGCAAGTTTTGGACTTTCTGCCAATCAGGTGGAACAAACAGCAGTTGGCATGTTAGAGAGAAGATATTGACAAGAATGACAGTTGGTAGGGGGAGGGGCAACTGGGAAGGGCAGTTGGTCTTATGACTCTCTCTTCCTGGCCCCTGGGTTGGAAGGAGCCTCTCTCCCTGTCTCAGGATAAAAGTGTCTCTATTCCTGGATCTTTCCCAACTGTGAGCTCTACCTGGATTCCTGTGATAGTGCCATCAAACAAAAGGATTGAAGGGAAGTGGTTTGAACTGTTAGGCTGGTCTTTAGGGGTCAGCCTGAAGAGACAGGCCCAACCAGCTCTGAAAGTCAGAACCTTTTCTTCCTCTTTCTGGCTTCTGCTAAAGACTTTGAACTTAATAAAACTAACACAGATTAGCATAGACAAGAATACAAGAAACCCTCCACCAGCCTGCGAGGCCAGGCCTCAGTTCAAAAGCTGAGAGAGACTCAAACCCAAGCTAGGGAAATCCCAATTCCCTCTTCCCTGATGCCTCCCAATCCAAACTTGTTATTAAATCCATCTTTATTTAAATAACCACAGTCAGATAAGAGGACTGTTATTTCAGGGGATATAGAGAGAGCTGAACTGAAGGACAGTCATTCAACCATAAATTGTCCTCATCAGACCCCTGCTGGGCAGCCTTGGTCTGGGGGGAGACTTGTCCCTCAGGGGAGTCCGTGCTTACCTACTCTGTGTTGTTTTAAAAAAAAAATAAAAAAGACGGAAGGGAATATACCCCTAAAGTGATGAGGCTTGGACCCCAAGGTATGGAGAGAGAGGTAAAGAGAGGAGAAATTCCTTCTCCCTCAAAGCAGGGTTCAGGGGAGACAGCAGATGTAACAGGTTGACTCAGAGAGAGGAGAGGGGCTTTGAAGATTTTCCCCCTTCTGCCTTCCCTCCTTAGCTAAAGCTGCTCTCCCCAATTTGCTCTTGTCCCTCTTGTCCCCCCTCCACTACTAGAGACCCAAAAGGTCTCTAGTAGTCTTAATCCATTCACTCACACTCAGCTTTGGGGAACAGATAACTTTTTAATGTTAACCCAATCAGGTACTACAAAAGGAAATAATGGGTAGGGAAGAATGGGAAAAAGGAAAATGGGAAAAGGGGGTTCCTATCTCTATCTAAACCCTTTTCCCTCCCTCTTCGAGTTTGAAGGGAACTCAGGCCTTGGCAGCTTGAGCCCCCTGATAGAACAGGTTGACTCACCCCTGGGCAATAGGAGTTAAGGTAAAGTCTGCTCAGGTTTCTCTTCAGAAAGTCCCTTCAATTGGGAAGTGTTGGGGGGAAATATTTCCAGTCACCAGCAGGAAAAAATGGGTAGCCCTCAGGAGAAAGTCTTTATCCACCTTCTCTCTTCAATGTCTCAAGACGGAGAGACCCTCACTGCTGTCCTCACCAGAGTCTTCTCTCCTCAGAATTCCACTCCTGGGGCCCCTTCCCCATCGAGGTGATCAATTTCACATACTCTTCAGCCTGGCACTTTTTCCCTAGTGCCAGCCTCTATCACAGTGTATCTTTAACATCAATCTAGAGAGAAGACATCCCCTCAGGCTATCAAAGGTGACCCATTTCTCAGGAACTCCAATTTTCAAAGGTAGACTCTAAGCAGTGATATCTCTCTCTCCTTTTACCTCACTGGCAGCCATATTCCTTCTCTCCCTTCAATCCCTTCATTTCCCCATTACAAAACCTTCCTTGCCCCCCTGTACCCCCTTAAATCCCTATAATTCCTTTAAATATTATACATTGTATATATAAATGTGTCAACCATATATAAAAATATGTGTTAGTAATGTATAAATATAATACAATACCATATTAATAATTATATCAACATTGATATTATTATACTAATATAATATATTACATACATTATATATAATATAACTATAATATAATAATAGTAATTGTTGTATCAATAATAACATATAATAACAAGAAAAATTATGACATAACAACCAACCTTATTTGGACAACTGAATTCTAGGATAAGATCAATATTATGCAATTCAGGGGAATTCCAACCAAAATGCCTGTCAGAATAGGAGGCAAACTTCCTCATTGATACATATCTCTTCTAGAAAAATCCTGAAGTTCACACCAGGAAAAATAATGATCAAGGAAACTAATGAGAAACTCTAGTATAAGATTTATTCCATCGGAGAATTGCACTGTCAATAGAAGTCCATAGACTATATAAAAGGAAGATACTAAGATGGCCAGTATCACTCCAGGTGAACAAGCTCAACCTCCAATCACAGCCAGTGACAGGTCAGAGACATATGTAGCCTACAAGACTTTGTGTTTAGAGGCAGCAAGAATGGAAAGCCCCCTAAAAGAACCTAGAAAAACTGGAAAACTCCAGGGAGTGAAAGTAACCAGAGTAGCATAGAGGCATGAAAATGGGGACAGCCAGGATATCTAGAGTCTCCAGGAGCCCAAGCCCTCTGTCCTGAAATGCCATGAAGAGCCCTGAAGGACACTAATAGTCAAAGAACCCCAGGGAACCTGGTGTGAGACAAAGAAAGGCGAGCCTGCTCACTCAGAAGTACAGCAGAGGGCAGAGCCCAAAGCTGGCACAATTAAGCAACAGAGATGAAGATATTTGTAGAACAAAGAAAAGGCCAACCAGTATAAAAGTTATTTTAGATATAGATACCCCTAACAGGAGAAAGTCACTATGTAACAACTGCAAGTAGTTACACAAAGGGAAAAAAATGGATTCTCCGCAAGGACTGACAACATGAAATGCTAGGAGAGATGAAATAGAATAAAAAATTAAAATAAAAATTTCTCGGGTAAAGAGTTGAAAGGAGACTAAATAGTGTAGAAAAGAAAATATTAAACCTTCTCCAAGGACTCCCTAAAAGCTAGAATATAATGAAAATCAAAATTCCAGAAAAGCATCAAAAATATTAAAAACAGCTTCAAAAGATGAAAAATAGAAATATAACCTATCTGATATTTAAAAAATCAATTTGGAAAAAAAACTGTATAGTATGTTTCAGAAATCACAAAAGAAAACTGCCCCAATCTATTAGTACCTGAGAGGAAAGTGAAAAGATAATTGAAAACCTGCTTCCTGAAAAAAGAAGATAGAAGTCCAAGGAATTGCATGGCCCAAAATCAAAGATGCCAAAACAAAGAAAATATCACAATCATCCAGAAAGAAGGTATTCAAGTACCACATTATCAAAAGTAAACTTGAAAATATAATACACTCTAGATCAGCAGTTGCCAAAATGTGGACCAAGAATCACAGGTATCCCCAGGATCCTTTCAGGGAGTGGGCAAGGTCAAAAGTATTTCCATAATAATACTAAGACTTTACTTGCCAGTTAAAATGCTCATCCCTTTTCCAACTACATATTCAGGCCAGATTTTCTTCAACTAAAACCACATTAACAACAGATTTAGTACAGAAGCAGATATGAGAATCTTGGTTTAATCTATTGGACTAGACATTAAAGAAGCTAGTAAAAATATATAAAATGATGTGTCTTCTCACTTTTTTGTTTTCAAAAAAGTTATTTTTCAATCAAATATATTATTTTTAACATATAATTTTTTTTTGCTTTTAGGTGATCTGATATTTTTAAAGTATCACTTTTAATTTCCTATACAGTGAATATTGATAGATATAAAAGTTCCTTGGGGTCCTCAATATTTTTAAGAGTGTAAAGGGGTCCCGGGATGAAAAAGTTCTAAAATTACTGCTTTAGATGACTGAAGGTAAATGGGAACATGAGCACTGGAAATACCTCTGATCTTTAAAATGTCTTATGAATTAGGGATATGATACACAAATAAAGTTTGTGGATGTTTGTTTCATCAACATGGCATTTATGCCCTGTTTTCTTGTCTCCTCAAAATCCCTCATTTTATTTAATAATTTATCACATGCACTAATACAAAAAAAATTATAGTAAAAATTAAAAATGAAAACATTATGTTGTTTGCTTCTAAGACAGAACAATAATCAATTGAATCTAGGTCTTCAATGATTAGATGTATTTAATGATTTATACTAGACCAAGAAGCAACCACCTTTTCCTTGTGCAATCAATTTCAACCAATTGTATCAGCCAAATGTGCATATTGCTTGCAAGCAATCTAGGCAACAATGTGGATAGATTAATTATGTGCATAGTTTGCCTTCATGTAACCTTCCAATGGTATTGCTGAAGTCTAGGATTTTGTAAAACCATTCGGGACATTTTTTTTCTCAATTTTAGTATCTCTGTAATTCAGACTTAGGAACCTATTCTCCACTTGCAAAATTAGAATTGATTTCTCCATATTGGTTCCTCTTCAGTAATATTAGTCAAATGTGGAATAACAGATCTAAAATGCCCAATTCTTTCACAGATAATCTCTTAAACTTTGGATTCTATTGACAACAGGAACCAATGATTTATATGAAGATGGCCAAGAAAAATGGAGCAGACATTCTTCTACTATAAAGAGATTCCTTAGCTTTTTTCTACATTAAACTTGAAAGTTTTTCCCTTTAAATTAGGCATATCTGGGGGAGAAAATCTCAACATATGGAATAATAATAGTAATAATAATAATAAAAGCTGAAGATTGACATACTATATTGAAATATAATGGAAAACACCCTCCCTGTAAAATCAGACTAGTGTTCAAATCTCGGTTTTCTCATTTAAGACCCTGTTCACTATCTTTTCAGTCATTTCCACACCTTTCTGATTCCATTTGGAGTTTTCTTGGCAGATGGATATGAGTAATTTGCCATTTCCTTTTCCAGTTCATTTTACAGATAAGGAATCTAAACAGGGCTAAATGACCTCCCCAGAGTCACATAGCTAGTATCTGAGGGGAGTATACAGAATGTTCAGGGAAGATTAATACTTGAAAAGGCAACAAGTCAAGACTAAAATGGAAGGAGAGTGGTGTGTGATTTCTATTTTGTTCACAGATGACTGGGAACTGAACACCTCTGAGGCTGAGATGCAAGAGAATATAGATCAATTCTTTGCCACTTGTGTTCATTTTGGTCTGACAATCGAGAAGCATCAAGAAAACAGAGGTTCTCCACCAGCCAGTGTGACCTCATCCATATGTGGGATGATCAGTTAGAGCAAATCAAGAAATTTTGAATGCTGTGGTTGAGTTCACTTACCTTGGTGGTATACCCACAAGGGATGGACAGCAGATGATGAGGTTGACACACTCATTGCCTGAACCAGCTCAGTGTCTGAGAGGCTCAGAAGGAAAATGTGGGAGAGGAGAGGTATTATTCTGCCTACCAAACTTAAGGTCTACATCATCCAACATGGAAAACCCACATCAAAGAAGATTTTATGTTCTAGGAGCAAAGCAGAATGTAAGATTCTATTGTCCTTAAATCCCCTATAAGCCTTTCTACAGTCTATATAAAATTAATATTATTTCCCTAGCACCACCAAAATATCAACAAAGCATGAACCACCATCTCCTGGATCATAGAGGACTGTCTTTAAGTATATGATTAAATAACATGGAATCTATTCTTTTTTTGTTTGTTTGTTTCTTACCTTTTATTGTGATGCTCTTTCCACCAACTGCAACTACTTTTTTTTAATTTTTTTTATTTTAAACATTATGTTATTTGGTTATTTCCAAACATTATTCACTGGAAACAAAGATAATTTTCTTTTCCTCCCCTCCCACCACCTTTCCCTCCCCCATAGCCAACGCACAATTCCACTGGTTATCACATGTGTTCTTGACTCGAACCCATTTCCCTGTTGTTGGTATTTGCATTAGAGTGTTCATTTAGAGTCTCTCCTCAGTCATATCCCCTCCACCCCTGTAGTCAAGCAGTTGCTTTTCATCAGTGTTTTTACTCCCACAGTTTATCCTCTGCTTATGGATAGTATTTTTTAGATCCCTGCAGATTGTTAAGGGACATTGCACTGCCACTAATGGAGGAGTCCATCACCTTCGATTGTACCACAATGTATCAATCTCTGTGTACAATGTTTTCCTGGTTCTGCTCCTTTTGCTCTGCATCACTTCCTGGAGGTTGTTCCAGTCTACATGGAATTCCTCTACTTTATTATTCCTTTTAGTATTCCATCACCAACATATACCACAATTTGTTCAGCCATTCCCCAATTGAAGGACATCCCCTCGTTTTCCAATTTTTGGCCACCACAAAGAGCACAGCTATGAATATTTTTGTACATGTCTTTTTCCTTATTATCTCTTTGGGGTACAGCCCCAGCAGTGCTATGGCTGGATCAAAGGGCAGACATTCTTTTATCGCCCTTTGGGCATAGTTCCAAATTTCCCTCCAGAATGGTTGGATCAATTCGCAACTCCACCAGCAATGAATTAGTGTCCCCACTTTGCCACATCCCCTCCAGCATTCATTACTTTCCTTTGCTGTCATATTAGCCAATCTGCTAGGTGTGAGGTGATACCTCAGAGTTGTTTTGATTTGCATCTCTCTGATTATAAGAGATTTAGAACACTTTTTCATGTGCTTATTAATAGTTTTGATTTCTTTGGCTGAGAACTGCCTGTTCATGTCCCTTGCCCATTTATCAATTGAAGAATGGCTTGATTTTTTGTACAATTGATTTAGTTTTTGTAAATTTGAGTAATTAAACCTTTGTCAGAGGTTTTTATGAAGATTGTTTCCCAATTTGTTGCTACCCTTCTGATTTTGGTTATATTGGTTTTGTTTCTACAAAAACTTTTTAATTTGATGTATTCCAGATTATTTATTTTGCATTTTGTAACTCTTTCTAAGTCTTGCTTGGTTTTGAAGTCTTTCCCTTCCCAAAGGTCTGACATGTATGCTATTCTGTGTTCACCTAATTTTCTTATAGTTTCCTTCTTTATGTTCAAGTCATTCACCCATTTTGAATTTATTTTGGTGTAGGGTGTGAGGTGTTGATCCAAACCTAATCTTTCCCACACTGCATTCCAATTTTCCCAGCAGTTTTTATGAAATAGTGGATTTTTGTCCCAAAAGCTGGGATCTTTGGGTTTGTCATATACTGTCTTGCTGAAGTTGCTTGCCCCCAGTCTATTCCACTGATCCTCCTTTCTGTCTCTTAGCCAGTACCAGATTGTTTTGGTGACCACTGCTGTATAATATAGTCTGAGATCTGGAACTGCAAGGCCCCCTTCCTTTGTATTTTTTTTTCATTATTTCCCTGGATATCCTTGATCTTCTGTTCTTCCAAATGAACTTTGTTATGTTTTTTTCTAAATCAGTAAAAAAAATTTTTGGATGTTCCATGGGTATGGCACTAAATAGATAGATGAGTTTGGGTAGGATGGTCATTTTTATTATATTGGCTCGTCCTACCCATGAGCAGTTAATGTTCTTCCAATTGTTCAAGTCTAGTTTTAGTTGTGTGGAAAGTGTTTTGTAGTTGTGTTCATATAGTTCCTGTGTTTGTCTCGGGAGATAGATTCCTAAGTATTTTATTTTGTCTAAGGTAATTTTGAATGGGATTTCTCTTTCTAGCTCTTGCTGCTGAGCTGTGTTGGAATTATATAGAAATGCTGATGACTTATGTGGGTTTATTTTGTATCCTGCAACTTTGCTAAAGTTGTTGATTATTTTGATTAGCTTTTTGGTTGAATCTCTAGGATTCTTTAAGTAGACCATCACGTCATCTGCAAAGAGCGATAATTTGGTGTCCCCCTTGCCTATTTTAATGCCTTCAATTTCTTTTTCTTCTCTAATTGTTACTGCTAGTGTTTCTAATACAATGTCAAATAGTAGAGGTGATAATGGGCATCCTTGTTTCACTCCTGATCTTATTGGGAATGGATTTAGTTTATCCCCATTGCAGATGATATCAGTTGATGGTTTTAGATATATACTGTTTATTATTTTTAGGAAAGACCCTTCTATTCCTATGCTTTCTAGTGTTTTTAGTAGGAATGGGTGTTGTATTTTATCAAAGGCTTTTTCTGCATCTATTGAAATAATCATGTGGTTCTTGCTAGTTTGCTTGTTGATGTGGTCAATTATGTGGATGGTTTTCCTAATGTTGAACCAGCCCTGCATCCCTGGTATAAATCCTACTTGATCATGGTGAATGATCCTTCTGATCACTTGCTGGAGTCTTTTTGCTAGTATCCTATTTAAGATTTTTGCATCTATATTCGTTAGGGAGATTGGTCTATAGTTTTCTTTCTCTGTTTTTGGCCTGCCTGGCTTTGGAATTAATACCATGTTTGTGTCATAAAAGGAGTTTGGTAGAACTCCCTCTTTGCTTATTATGTCAAGTAGTTTGTATAGTATTGGGATTAACTGTTCTCTGAATGTTTGATAGAATTCACTGGTGAATCCGTCAGGCCCTGGGGATTTTTTCTTAGGAAGTTCTTTCCATGGAATCTATTCTTAAAATATCACTAAATGTAATCTAGAGCTATCTTTTAAATAAATATATCCTTAGGACAATGGTGTCACAATATTCTAGCAGTAAAGTTCAAAGTTAATCTAATTGAATTATTAATCATCATGGAATCTTCTTCTAATGGAGTCTTTCTAAAAATCAACTTTTATAACAAATATATGACATTGGGTCTGTGTTTTCAGATAATTGCATCTCAATTTATTCATCAAGAAAATGGGACTTTGAAAGCATGTCTGAGTCAATTCTGACCCAAACATTACATAACCTTCCAAAAAAATCTGTCTGTTTCAGGTTATAGCAGCAACAGAAATGTCACCTTGCCATTGGAACCTGAGCTCCTTGAAACCAAGCAAGGTCTTTTGCCTTTCTTTGTAGCTCACTTATCCCTATGTCTGACACATTTTAAGTGCTAAATAAACACCTATTGTCTGTCTATACAGGTTGATCCAAAAGAAACTTTAGGAGTCCCAAGTGCTTTTGACATGAGACCCCATGCTCAGTTGACAGTCCTTCTATTGTGGGGTAAAAAGGTGAACCCCTGGGGTTTAGGAAGGATACCATTTACAAGAATGCAAGACTCCAAAACTTAGCTCAAAAATAAAAAGAGAGGGGGCAGCTGGGTAACTCAGTGGATTGAGAGCCAGGCCTAGAGATGGGAGGTCCTAAGTTCAAATCTGGCCTCAGACACTTCCCAGCTGTGTGACCCTGGGCAAGTCACTTGACCCCCATTGCCTAGCCCTTACCACTCTTCTGCCTTGGAGCCAATACACAGTATTGACCCCAAGACGGAAGGTAAGGGTTTAAAAAAATAAAAATAAAAAAATAAAAAGAGAAATGGAATTTATAGTTGTTGAGAATGGCCAGGAGAATAGTACAGGTGGAACAGCAAGATGGAAGGCTGCCCTTTGGGAGAATAGCATGGATGGAAAAACTGTCCCCCAGACAACATCAATTCTGGAGATTTTAAACTCTTTACAATAGATGCTGTGTCATGATGTATACATGACTCTAGAGTTGTAAAACCTCAGGCATTTGGTGGGGAGTTTGGTCATCTGACCAGGATCTGCCTGGAGACATAGGGGATGACCCTCATAAAAGACTCTTTAGTTTAGGGAACAGATGGATGTCTAAGATACAGTCCTGTTAAAATTAATTGTGGTTTTGTGGTTGGACTCTGAATATATATATATATTTATTTATTTATTTATTTATTTATTAGGAGATCGCCAGGGATTTAATTTCTAAATCCCAAAATTAATTACTAAAGTAAATGGAATTTAAAGTAGTTTATTTATAATATTTACAATAGAAGGAGGATATTAAGGAATGAGGGGAGAGAGAGAGACAGACAGACAGAGAGAGACAGAGAGAGACAGAAAGAGACAGAGAGAGAGCACTCTCTGGTTTCCTCTGATATCCATTAGAAATTCTAAGCCCCAGCCAGGGGAAGAGAATCTCAAGAAATTGGGCCTTTTCTGGAGGCTCCGTGCCTCCAGAAAGGCAGGGTCACTAAGTCAGCTTTTCACTCACCAAAGGTGACAGTCTTTTTTTTTTTTAAAACATTATTTTATTTGGTCATTTTCATACATTGTTCATTGGAAACAGATCACTTTCTTTTCCTCCCCCCCAACCCACCCCCACCCCTTCCCTAGCCAACATGCGATGCATCTGGGTATCACATGTGTCCTTGCTCTGAACCCATTTCCTTGTTGGTATTTACATTAGGGCGCTCATTTAGCGTCTCTCCTCGATCATGTCCCCTCAATCTCTGTAGTCAAGCAGTTGCTTTTCCTCCGTGTTTTTACTCCCTCAGTTTGCCCTCTGCTTGAGGATAGTTTTTGTTTTTTTTTCCTCGTAGATTGTTGCAGGTTGTTCAGGGACATTGTAAAGCCATTACTGGAGAAGTCCATTACTTTCTCTTGTACCACAATGTGTCAGTCTCTGTGTACAGTGTTCTCCTGGTTCTGCTCCTCTCGCTCTGCATCACTTCCTGGAGGTTGTTCCAGTCTCCATGGAACTTCTCCACTTTATTATTCCTTTTAGCACAATAGTATTCCATTACCAACAGGTACCACAGTTTGTTCAGCCATTCCCCAATTGAGGGGCATCCCCTTGTTTTCCAATTTTTGCCACCACAAAGAATATGCAGCTATGAATATTCTTGTACAAGTCCTTTTCCTTATTATCTCTTTGGGGTACAAACCTAGTAGTACTCGGATGGATCAAAGGACAGACAGTCTTTTATTGGCCTTTGGGCATAGTTCCAAATTGCCCTCCAGAATGGTTGGATCAATTCACAACTCCACCAGCAATGCATTAATGTCCTGACTTTGCCACATCCCCTCCAGCATTCATTACTTTCCTTTGCTGTCATGTTGAACAATCTAGGTGTGAGGTGATAACTCAGAGTTGTTTTGATTTGCATCTCTCTGATTATAAGAGATCTAGAACACTTTTTCATGTGCTTATTAATAGTCTTGATTTCTTTAACTGAAAATTGCCTGTTCATGTCCATTGCCCATTTTTCAATTGGAGAATAGTTTAATTTTTTGTACAACTGGTTTAGCTCTTTATAGATTTGAGTAATTAGACCTTTGTCAGAGGTTTTTGTTATGAAGATTGTTTCCCAATTTGTTGCTTTTCTTCTAACTTTAGTTACATTGGTTTTGTTTGTACAAAACCTTTTTAATTTGATGTAGTCAAAATTATTTATTTTACATTTTGTGACTCTTTCTAAGTCTTGCTTGGTTTTAAAATATTTCCCTTCCCAAAGTTCTGATATGTATACTATTCTGTGTTCACCTAATTTACTTATAGTTTCCTTCTTTATATTTAAGTCATTCACTCATTCTGAGTTTATCTTGGTGTAGGGTGTGAGGTGTTGATCCAAACCTAATCTTTCCCACACTGCATTCCAATTTTCCCAGTAGTTTTTATCAAATACAGGATTTTTGTCCCAAAAGCTGGGATCTTTGGGTTTGCCAAAGACTGTCTTACTGAGGTCATTTACCCCAAGTCTATTCCACTGATCCTCCTTTCTGTCTCTTAGCCAGTACCAAATTGTTTTTATGACTGCTGCTTTGTAATATAGTTTGAGGTCTGGGACTGCAAGGCCACCTTCCATTGTATTTTTTTTCATTATTTCCCTGGATATCCTTGATCCTTTATTCTTCCAAATGAACTTTGTTATGGTTTTCTCTAATTCAGTAAAATAGTTTTTTGGTAGTTCAATGGGTATGGCACTAAATAGATAGATAAGTTTGGGTAGGATGGTAATTTTTATTATGTTAGCTCTTCCCACCCATGAGCAATCAATATTTTTCCAATTGTTTAGATCTAGTTTTAATTGTGTGGAGAGTGTTTTGTAGTTGTGTTCATATAGTTCCTGTGTTTGTCTCAGCAGATAGATTCCTAAGTATTTTATATTGTCTTGGGTGACTTTAAATGGAATTTCTCTTTCTAATACTTGCTGCTGAACTGGGTTGGAGATATATAGAAATGCTGATGACTTATGTGGGTTTATTTTGTATCCTGCAACTTTGCTAAAGTTGTTATTTCGATTAGCTTTTTGGTTGATTCCCTGGGATTCTTTAAGTAAATCATCATATCATACATAAAGAGTGACAGCTTGGTCTCCTCATTGCCAATTTTAATACCTTCAATTTCTTTTTTTTCTCTAATTGCTACTGATAGTGTTTCTAGTACAATATTAAAAAATAAAGGTGATAATAGGCATCCTTGTTTGACTCCTGATCTAATTGGGAAGGCTTTGAGTGTTTCCCCATTGCAGATGATGTTTGCTGATGGTTATAGGTATATATTGTTTATTATTTTTAGGAAAGGCCCTTCTATTCCTATACTTTCTAGTGTTTTCAATAGGTATGGGTGTTGTATTTTGTCAAAGGTTTTTTCTGCATCTATTGAAATAATCATGTGATTTTTGTCAGTTTGCTTGTTGATGTGGTCAATTATGTGGATGGTTTTCCTAATATTGAACCAGCCCTGCATCCCTGTTATAAATCCTACTTGATTGTAGTGAATGACCCTTCTGATCACTTGCTGCAGTCTTTTTGCTAGTATCCTATTTAAGATTTTTGCATCTATATTCATTAGGGAGATTGGCCTATAGTTTTCTTTCTCTGTTTTTAACCTGCCTGGCTTTGGGATTAGTAACATGTTTGTGTCATAAAAGGAATTTGGTAGAACCCCTTCTTGGCTTATTCTGTCAAATAGTTTGTATAGTATTGGGGTTAGCTGTTCCTTGAATGTTTGATAGAATTCATTTGTGAATCCTTTTGGACCTGGGGATTTTTTCTTAGGGAGTTCTTTGATGGCTTGTTGGATTTCATTTTCTGATATGGGATTATTTATTAATTCTATTTCTTCTTTTAGTCTAGGCAATTTATATTTTTGTAAGTATGCATCCATATCACTTAGATTCCCATATTTTTGCCATATAATTGGGCATAGTAGTTTTTAATGATTGCCTTGATTTCCTCTTCATTAGAGGTGAGGTCTCCTTTTTCATCTTGTATACTGTCAATTTGGTTTTTTTCTTTCCTTTTTTTAATTAGACTGACCAGTACTTTGACAATTTTATTTGTTTTTCCAAAGTACATCTAGTTTTATTTATTAAATCAATAGTTCTTTGACTTTCAATTTTATTAATTTCTCCTTTGATTTTTAGGATCTCTAATTTAGTCTTCATCTGAGGATTTTTAATTTGTTCACTTTCTAGTTTTTTAATTTGCATGCCCAATTCATTGACCTCTGTCCTTCTTAATTTGTTTATATATGAACACAAGGATATGAATTTCCCCCTGAGTACTGCTTTGGCTGCATCCCATAAGTTTCGAAAGAATGTCTCACCATTGTCATTTTCTTCAATGAAGTTATTAATTGTTTCTACGATTTGTTCTTTAACTAGCTGGTTTTGGAGAGTCATATTGTTTAATTTCCAATTAATTTTTGATTTATCTATCCATGTACCCTTACTAATTATTATTTTTATTGCACTATGGTCTGAGAAGGTTGCATTTATTATTTCTGCCCTTTTGCACTTGTTTGCAATTATTTTGTGCCCTAGTACATGGTCAATTTTTGTGAATGTACCATGTACTGCTGAAAAGAAGGTGTATTCCTTTTTGTCCCTATTTATTTTTCTCCATATGTCTACTAACTCTAATTTTTCTAAGATTTCATTTGCTTCTCTCACCTCTTTCTTATTTTTTTTATTTGATTTATCTAGTTCAGATAGGGGATGGTTCAGATCTCCCAGTAGTATAGTTTTTTCTATCTATTTCATCCTTGAGCTCCTCTAGTTTCTCCTTTAAAAATTTGGATGCTCTGCCATTTGGTGCATACATATTGAGTACAGATATTTCCTCGTTGTCTATACTGCCTTTTATCAGGATGTAATTACCTTCCCTATCTCTTTTAACTAGATTTATTTTTACTTTGGCTTTGTCAGATATCATGATTGCTACTCCTGCCTTCTTTTTATCATTTGATACCCAATAGGTTTGGCTCCATCCTCTTACTTTCACCCTATGCGTATCTACCTTCCTCATGTGTGTTTCTTGCAGACAGCATATGGTAGGGTTTTGGATTCTAATCCACTCTGCTATTCACTTGTGTTTTATGGGTGAGTTCATTCCATTCACATTCAGAGTTATGACTACTAGCTGTGTATTTCCCAGCATTTTGATTTCTACTCCTGGTCCTGCCTTTTCTTCTTTCACTATTTCCTTCTACACCAATGTTTGTTTATAGTCAGCCCCCCTCTCTTCTCTCCCTTATTTTACTTCCCTTTCTACCCCCCTCCTTTCTTATTCCCTCCCTTATTTTCCCCTGTAGTCTTTTTAAAATTTCCCCCCACCCTCTCCCTCCCTTGTACTGCTTCCCTCCCCACCAGTCCATTTTTTACCCTTCTACTCCCCTATAGGGTGCAAATCTATTGTCTTCCCCAATGGATTGGGTTGTTCTTCCCTCTTTGGGTCAGTTTCAAAGTACATAAGAGTTGAGTATTTCCTGTCTCCAACCTCTTTACCCTTCCAGTGTATCGATGTTCTCCCCCCTCGCACCATGAGCTTCATTGTGACATATAAATTTATCCCCATTTGTTTCTTTTCCCATTTCTTTTAGTCATAACCTTTTTTCTTTTTTAGCTCTAGTCATGTATATATATATACATAAACATGTATATGTATTTATGTATGCATGTATCTATATACCTATTTATGTCTCGTCCTTTCATCCTATACAGTTTGTCACTGTTCCCTCTGAGTGTAATTCTTCTAGCTGCTCAGGTGATAGCAACAGTTTTTAAGAGTTACCAATGACCTCTTTTCTTATAGGGATACATATCATTTTAACTTATTGAGTCTCTTATAAAATTTTTGTTGTTGTTTTGTTTGTTTTTTCCCCTCTTTTTTAATTACCTTTTGATGATTCTCTTGAGTTTTGTGGTTGGACATCAAATTTTGTGTTCAGGCCTGGTCTTTTATTTATGAATGCTTGGAACTCTTCTGTTGTGTTCAATGACCATACTTTGTCCTGAAAGAATATAGTCAGTTTTAATGGGTATTTTATTCTTGGTTGTAGACCTAGTTCCCTTGCTTTCCAGAATATCATATTCCATGCTTTTTGGTCCTTCAGTGTGGATGCACCCAGATCCTGTGTTAACCTTACCATGTTTCCATGGTATCTGAATGGCTTCTTCTTGGCAGCTTGTAATATCTTTTCTTTCATCTGATTGTTTTTGAATTTGGCTATAACATTTCTTGGTGTTGTCAGTTGGGGATTAAATACAGGGGGTGATCTGTGGATTCTATCAATCTCCACTTTCCCCTCTTGTTCTAGGGTCTCGGGACAGTTTTCCTGGATAATTTCCTCTAGTATTATGTCTAGGCTTTTTCTTTTGTCGTGGTCTTCTGGTAGTCCAATTATTCTTAAATTGTCTCTTCTTGAACGATTTTCTAAATCGTCTGTTTTGTGAATGAGATGCTTCACATTTTCCTCAATTTTTTCATTCTTTTTGTTTTGTTTTATAGTGTCCTGCTGCCTTGTGAGGTCACTTGATTCTAGTTGTATTCTGGTTCTTAAAGATTGGATTTCATCTCTGGCTTTTTGGTCATCTTTTTCCTTCTGGTCTGATTTTCTTTGAAGATTATATTTCATCCTCTTTACCTTGTCTTTCATCTCCTTTACCTCATCTTTCATCTCCTTTGCCTCATTTTCCAGCTGGGTGATTTTGGCTTTCAAGACACTATTTTCTTGTTTTAGTTCAAGTGCCTCTGTTTCCAGATGACTTATCTTGATTTTTAATTTCTTTTCCCAATTGTCTTCAGCCTCTCTTAGGTGTGTTTTGAGTTCTTCCACAGCCTGTATCCAATTCGCTGGGACTTCTAGTTTATCGTTTGCTGATCTCTCCCCCTATGTTCCATTTGCTGAGTAGTAACTATCTATTGAAGTTTCTTTCTTCTTTTTCTGTTGTTTACTCAAATTCACCCCTTCTTTACTCCCCGTATTTGTCTGTGCTGTTGTTCCTCTCATTTTCTTTGTTTTTTGGTGACTTCTATCAGTCTCCCCTCTTGGAGCTCTAACAGAAGACCTCTTGGTGTAGTCTCTGGTGGGGGTGGGTTGTTGGGGGTTTGATCTTCTTTGTCCTCTGGAGGCTTTTGATTGGCTTAAAGTCCAGCAGTCAATGAGGATGGGTGGGGAGCCTGGGTTTCCCTGCATTCTGGAGACTTTTGATGGAATTAGATTCAGCTGGTTCTTTCAGAAGACTCTGCTCTCTAAGGGGGAGAGGTCATGGCCTCCCTGGACTCTGAGGGCTCCTGATGGTATTAGGTTCAGCTGGTGTGGGCCAAATGATCCCCTAGCCAAAAAAAAAAGAAATAAAAACAACCTCCTCCTCCACAATCTGTGTTGAATGCCTGGAGACTGGCCCAGGTTACTTTCAAGGTAAGCTCTTCGGAGCAACCCCTTTGCCGGCCCTATGGTTTCTCTCCTTTCAGTAGCTCTGAGGGATCCTGATGGGATTGGGTTCAGCTGGTGCCCAAAAGCTGGGACCTCTCTTGAGACTCAGTTGAAAGGACCCAGCCAGGGGGCTACAGGCTTCCCCCTTCTCTCTATGTTTTCTTGCCTTCTGTGTTGGCCATCCCAGAGACTGGCTCAGGTTGCTTTCAAGTTGAGTCCTTCAAAATAGCCAGCCCTAAAGTTCCCCCTGGTGCCATGGGCTCAGCACTTAGGGTTGGGGGGGATGGGTCCTGGGACCTTCCTTCTGCCTGCCCCTTATAGCCGAGCGATTAAGGGTTTTGGCTTTTGGGGAGTCGTACCTTTTGATCCAGGTCCAGGAGGAGGGTTCCCCAGGTCTGTCCTGTTGATCAGCTTGAATTTCGGTGTCCTAGGAACACTCAGTTTGTGATCGGTAAGGAAGGGTTTCTATGATCTGAACTTTCACAGCTTCTAAGCCGCCATCTTGACTGGAACCAAAGGTGACAGTCTTAAAGAAGTCTGGATGTTGCTTTCCAGTTGCTCCTCAGAGTCAGTGCCCCAGCGTCCAAAGGAATGTCTGTCTTCCCTTCAGCTCTGAGTGACTGATTCTTCATTCCAAGCCTGGGGTGACTGATTGTTTTTCAGTCTTTTCCCCTCTTTTTAAAGACCTTTTTCTCTAATGTCACCTCCTAAATTTTCACATCTACCAATCACAGCAAACACTTTTCTCCAGGACTGCCCATTCTCTAGTTCTCATCTTCATTGGTTAGATTTTATCTTTTTGGGTTACTTAACACCTCTTTTGTTAAGTTCACCTTTTGAAGGTACTTAACACTTTTTTGTGGTTAATTCACCTTTTGTAGTTACTCAACTCCTTTTCGTAGTTAAAATCTAAAAATAAATTGTACCTTACAATTCTAGCTTCACTATAAAATAAGAGCTAAGTACCTTCATTGCTACAATCAGGAGATAGCTAAATCCAATCTTCACAGTCTGATGGTATTGAAGTGGAGCCTTGAGGTGCATCTCTCTGTCCATCTTAAATCTAAAGGAGGAGAATCCTCTCAGAGTTTTATAGGGGTTATTAGATGTCTTGGGTTATGAGTCACAAGGATATAAGGGAGCAAAGGAATTTCCCTGATAATACAGTTTGCCTGAGATTCTGGGGGTACAATAACCAGACCACTTCTTTTTTTTAACATTATTTTATTCGGTCATTTCCAAACATTATTCATTGGAAACAAAAATCATTTTCTTTTCCTCTCCCCCCTCCCACCACCTCTCCCATAGCTGATGCATGATTCCACTGGGTATCACATGTGTTCGTGACTCGAACCCATTTCCCTGTTGTTGGTATTTGCATTAGAGTGTACATTTAGAGTCGCTCCTCAGTCATATCCCCTCCACCCCTGTAGTCAAGCAGTTGTCTTTCCTCCGTGTTTTTACTCCCACAGTTTATCCTCTGCTTGTGGATAGTGTTTTTTAGATCCCTGCAGATTGTTCTGGGACATTACATTGTCCCTAATGGAGAAGTCCATTACCTTCGATTGTACCACAGTGTATCAGTCTCTGTGTACAATGTTTTCCTGGTTCTGCTCCTTTTGCTCTGCATCACTTCCTGGAGGTTGTTCCAGTCTCCGTGGAATTCCTCCACTTTATTCCTTTTAGCACAATAGTATTCCATTACCAACAGGTACCACAGTTTGTTCAGCCATTCCCCAATTGAGGGGCATCCCCTTGTTTTCCAATTTTTGCCACCACAAAGAATATGCAGCTATGAATATTCTTGTACACGTTTTTTTCCTTATTATCTCTTTGGGGTACAAACCCAGCAGTGCTATGGCTGGATCAAAGAGCAGACAGTCTTTTATCGCCCTTTGGGCATAGTTCCAAATTGCCCTCCAGAATGGGTGGATGAATTCACAACTCCACCAGCAATGAATTAGTGTCCCTACTTTGCCACATCCCCTCCACGTTCACTACTTTCCTTTGCTGTCATGTTAGCCAATCCACTAGGTGTGAGGTGATACCTCAGAGTTGCTTTGATTTGCATCTCTCTGATTATAAGGGATGTAGAGCAATTTTTCATGTGCTTATTAATAGTTTTGATTTCATTGGCTGAGAAATGACTGTTCATCTCTCTTGCCCATTTATCAATTGGAGAATGGCTTGATTTTTTGTACAATTGATTTAGCTCTTTGTAAATTTGAGTAATTAAACCTTTGTCAGAGGTTTTTATGAAGATTGTTTCCCAATTTGTTGCTTCCCTTCTGATTTTAGTTACATTGGTTTTGTTTGTACAAAAACTTTTTTAATTTGATGTATTCCAGATTATTTATTTTACATTTTGTGACTCTTTCTATGTCATGTTTGGTTTTAAAATCTTTCCCTTCCCAAAGGTCTGACATGTATACTATTCTGTGTTTGCCTAATTTTCTTATAGTTTCCTTCTTAATGTTCAAGTCAATCACCCATTTTGAATTTATCTTTATGTAGGGTGTGAGGTGTTGATCTAAACCTAATCTTTCCTACACTGTCCTCCAATATTCCCAGCAGTTTTTTTGAAATAGTGTATTTTTATTCCAAAAGCTGGGTTCTCTTGATTTGTCATATACTGTCCTGCTGAGGTCACTTACCCTGAGTCTATTTGACTGATCCTCCTTTCTGTCTCTTAGCCAGTACCAAATTGTTTTGATGACCTCTGCTTTACAATTTAGTCTGAGATCTGGGACTGAAAGGCCCCCATCATTTGTGTTTTTTTTCATTGTTTCCCTGGATATCCTTGATCCTTTGATCTTCCAAATGAACTTTGTTATGGTTTTTTCTAAATGAGTAAAAAAACAAATTTTGGAAGTTCCATGGGTATGGCACTAAATAGATTAATGAGTTTGGGTAGGATGGTCATTTTTCATTATATTGGCTCATCCTACCCATGAGCAGTTAATGTTCTTCCAATTGTTCAAGTCTAGTTTTAGTTGTGTGGAGAGTGTTTTGTAGTTGTGTTCATATAGTTCCTGTGCTTGTTTCGTGAGATAGATTCCTAAGTATTTTATTTTGTCTAAGATAATTTTGAATGGGATTTCTCTTTCTAGTTCTTGCTTCTGAGCTGTGTGGGAAATATATAGAAATGCTGATGACTTATGTGGGTTTATTTTGTATCCTGCAACTTTGCTAAAGTTGTTGATTATTTCGATTAGCTTTTTGGTTGAATCTCTAGGATTCTTTAAGTAGACCATCATGTCATCTGCAAAGAGTGATAACTTGGTCTCCTCCTTGCCTATTTTAATGCCTTCAATTTCTTTTTCTTCTCTAATTGCTACTGCTAGTGTTTCTAGTACAATGTCAAATAGTGGAGGTCATAATGGGCATCCTTGTTTCACTCCTGATCTTATTGGGAATGCATCTAGTTTATCCCCATTGCAGATGATATTAGTTGATGGTTTTAGATATATACTGTTTATTATTTTTAGGAACGACCCTTCTATTCCTATGCTTTCTAGTGTTTTTAATAGGAATGGGTGTTGTATTTTATCAAAGGCTTTTTCTGCATCTATTGAAATAATCATGTGATTTTTGTCAGTCTGCTTGTTGATGTGGTCAATTATGTGGATGGTTTTCCTAATATTGAACCAGCCCTGCATCCCTGTTATAAATCCTACTTGATCGTGGTGAATGACCCTTCTGATCACTTGCTGCAGTCTTTTTGCTAGTATCCTATTTAAGATTTTTGCATCTATATTCGTTAGGGAGATTGGTCTATAATTTTCTTTCTCTTTTTTTGACCTGCCTGGTTTTGGAATCAGTACCATGTTTGTGTCATAAAAGGAGTTTGGTAGAACTCCCTCTTTGTTTATTATGTCAAATAGTTTGTTTAGTATTGGGATTAACTATTCTCTGAATGTTTGATAGAATTCACTGGTGAATCCATCAGGTCCTGGGGATTTTTTCTTAGGAAGTTCTTTGATGGCTTGTTGGATTTCATTTTCTGATATGGGATTCTTTATTAATTCTATTTCTTCTTCTGTTAGTCTAGGCAATTTGTATTTTTGTAAATATGCATCTATATCACCTAGGTTGGTATATTTATTGCCATATAATTGGGCATAATAATTTTTAATGATTGCCTTAATTTCCTCTTCATCAGAGGTGAAGTCCCCCTTTTCATCTTTGATGCTGTTAATTTGCTTTTCTTCCTTCCTTTGTTAAATTAGATTGACCAGTACTTTGTTTATTTTGTTGGTTTTTCCATTTACCAGCTTCTTGTCTTATTTATTAAATCAATAATTCTATCACTTTCAATTTTATTAATTTCTCCCTTAATTTTTAGGATTTCCAGTTTGGTTTTCTGCTGGGGTTTTTAATTTGATCGCTTTTGAGTTTTTTTATTTGCATTTCCAATTGATTGATCTCTGCTCTCCCTAGTTTGTTAATATATGCACTCAGGGATATGAATTTACTTCTGATTACCACTTTGGCTGCATCCCAAAAGATTTGAAAGGATGTCTCGCCATTGTCATTTTCCTCAATAAATTATTAATTGTTTCTATGATTTCTTCTCTAACTAACCAATTTTGGAGTATCATATTGTTTCATTTCCAATTCTTTTTTTATTTGGTTTTCCATGTACAATTACTGATCATTATTTTTATTGCCTTATGATCTGAAAAGGCTGCATTTATTATTTCTGCTTTTCTGCATTTGTGTGCCATGTTTCTGTGACCTAATGTAAGGTCAATCTTTGTGAATGTGCCATGTGGTGCTGAGAAGAAGGTGTATTCCTTTTTATCCCTATTTATTTTTCTCCATATGTCTATTAATTCTAATTTTTCTAAGATTTCATTCACTTCTTTTACCTCTTTCTTATTTATTTTTTGATTTGATTTATCTAAATTTGATAATGGTTGGTTTAAGTCTCCCACTAATATGGTTTTACTATCTATTTCTTCCTTCAATTCTCCTAGTTTTTCCCATTAGAAATTTGGGTGCTATATTATTTGGTGCATACATGTTGAATCGTGATATTTCCTCATTATCTAAAGTCCCTTTTAACAAACTATAATTACCTTCCCTATCCCTTTTAATCAGGTCTATTTTTGCTTTGGCTTTATCAGATATCAGGGTTACCACTCCTGCCTTCTTTCTGTCAGTTGAGGCCCAGAAGGTCTTACTCCATCTTTTAATTCTGACCTTGTGGGTGTCAACCCACCTCATGTGTGTTTCTTGAAGACAACATATGGTAGGGTTTTGGATTCTAATCCATTCTGCAATTTGTCTACGTTTTATGGGTGAGTTCATCCCATTCACGTTCAAAGTTATGACTGCCACTGGTGGACTCCCTGGCATTTTGATATCCTTCCCTAATTCTAACCTTTCTTCTTCAGCTCTACCTTTTAGTACAGTGATTTACTTTAAATCAGTCCCCATTGTCCCCTCCCTTTATATGTTTCCCTTTCTAGTCCCTCCCTTTTTGTTCCCTCCCACTCAACCCTCTTCTTCCCTCCCTTTTTTGTGTTCCCTTCCCTCCTACCCCCCTTGGTTTTCCCTTCTCCCTTCCCTTGTTGGGTAAGATAGAATTCAAGATCCCAATGGATCTGGATGTTTTTCCCTCTCAGAGTTGATTTCCCTGAGAGTAAGGTTTAAGTAAGAACTCTCTTCCTCTCATTCTTATAGGAGTTTTCTTCCCCTCCCCTTCCTGTGTGAATCTTTGTGTGAGAAAGATTATTCTATTTGGTCTTTCTTTTCCCCCTATTTACACATTACATTTTCCCCACATGTTAGTATATATAGATTGATATAAATGTAGTCCTTATAGAAGAGAGTTTGAGTAAAAGAAAAAGATAACATTTTTCTCCTTTTCCCTTTCCTTAATATTTACCTTTTCAGGTATTCCTTGCTCTTTGTTTTTTGATATCAAACTTTCCACAGAGCTCTGGTATTTTCTTTGCAAAAACTTGGAAATCTTCTATTTTGTTGAATACCCATACTTTCCCTTGGAAGTATATAGTCAGTTTTGCTGGATAGCTGATTCTTGGTTGAAGACCCAGCTCTCTTGCCTTTCTGAAAATCATGTTCCATGCCTTATGATCATTCAGAGTGGAACTTGCAAGGTCTTGTATGACCCTGATTGGCATTCCTTTATATCTAAATTGTCTTTTCTGGCTTCTTGTAAGATTTTTTCTCTTGTTTGAAAGCTTTGGAATTTGGCAATTATATTCCTGAGAGTTGTCTTTTGGGGATTTAGTGTAGAGGGTGTTCTGTGAGCTCTTTCAGTGGCTGTATTTCCCCTTTGTTCTAGAATCTCTGGGCAATTTTCTTTGATTATATCTTGTATTACAATGTCGAGTTTGCTGTTTATTTCTGGCTTTTCTGGAAGTCCAATTATTCTTAAATTATCTCTTCTTCCTCTATTTTCCAAGTCTGTCACCTTGTCAATGAGATATTTTATGTTCTCTTCTAATTTCTTGGTCTTTTGGCTTTGCTTTATTAATTCTTGCTCATTGTCTTTGAGTTGCCTGATTCTGACTTTTAAAGCTTGGTTTTCCTTTTCACTTTGGTCAAACTGGTTTTGTAGATGCATGAATTTCTTTTGCATTATTTCACCCTTTTCCTCCCAGAAGGCTTCCATGTTTTTGATCCTTTCTGATTCAAATTCTTCATGGGTTTGTGGAGAGTTTCCATTTCCTTTGAAAGTTTTCAAAGCATTTGCTTGTGTTTCCTCTTCTATCTCCTCTGTATTTTGTATTTTTGCTCCATAAAATGTGTCCAAAGTCGCCCCCTTCTTGTTTTTCTTGGAATTTTGAGGCTTTTGTGCTTCCATGGAGTTTGCCATCTCTATCTGAGTGGGGAGGACTAGCTTTTCTTATCTCTTTCTGGTGTTCAGAGGTTTTAGCCCTAGGCATATTGTCCTTTCTATGCAGTTGTTGTTCTGTCTTCTCGGGGAAGACAGGAATTGCTGGTGTTTCCATGTTACTGCCCTCCTCGATTCCCTCCTGATGCTTCTCTGTTGCCTTACTTCCACACTCTGAGGCTGGCTCCGCACTCTCCATGGGGTGTTTGTTTCTGTGCCTTAGCCTGCCAGAGGAGGCTGCACTCTGAGGGGGGAGGGGCTGTGGCTTCCTGGAGCTCAGAAGACTCCTGATAAGATTAGCTTTTCCTGGGTTGAACTGAGTATGCCCTGAGGCAGGGACCTTCCCTGAGACTAGGATGGAAGTATCCAGCCAAGGGGCTGCAGGCTCCCCCCGTCAATCTCTGTTTCCCTGCTGTCTGGGTGCCCCCTCGTCTGAGTCAGGTTGTTTTCAGGAAGTGGCCTTCAGAATAGCTGGCCCTGAGGCTCTGAGGTTCCCTCTGCTGCCTTGGACTCGGTGCTCTGGGTTGGGGGGGATGGGTCCTGGGACCTTCCTTCTGCCTACTCCTTAGGTCCAAGTGATCTCGGGTTCTGGCTTTGGGGGGGGGGGATGTACCTTTTGATCCAGGTCCAGGAGGAGGATTCCTGGGGTCTATGCTGTTGATCGTTTTGAATTTTGGTGCCCTAGGAGCATATAGCTTGAGATCGGTAAGGAAGGTTTTCCAGAGATCTGAACTTTATATTTCTCTAAGCTGCCATCTTGACCAGAAGTCCCTCCCAAAGGTGATTTTTATGCTCTTTTGAGGTAGTCTTTTCTGTTCGGTGTTGGGGAGAGGAAGCGATTCACATCTAGATTGCAGCCATGTTAACCCGGATGTTAACAGAAGAAGACCACTTCTATACCATGAACTTGGCAATTTTTGTCCTGTCCCTCATTGCTGACTTTAAATAAACTTACTAACCTCTCGGAACACAGCCAGGCAGACTGTAACATCTTATGATGCTAGAGACAAAACCAGAAAAGTGAAGTAGAAAGGGCTCAATGAATTGTTAAGGTTATTATTGTCAAAGCATAGCCTTTGCTTCTATTCAGGGAAAAGTCGATTGCAAAACCACGTACAAAAGGATTGAGGATTTTAATGTGGCCCCTCCTCAGTGACTTCGTAGCATATGTATTTGCTCCATTTCTGAAATCATTTTTGTGTTTAATTAGTTTGCCCAGTACTAATCGCTATTTTCTATACCCCAAGCTGCCAAAATGTTCAGGTCAAAGAATATTCCCGTTTGAATTCCCAACACAGAATGACTGCAAACCCAATGGGCCCTTGGAGATGAAGAGTTGTGATTAAGCCTGGCAACTCCTAGAAGTCATATGAAAAGCATGAAGACTTTAAGGCTGGCATCCTATAATGCCATGCACATGCTTGCTTTTGCCATTGCAACATGGTTGGGTTTTTTTATTATTATTAAAAATGTATCAGTCTGAGGTGCAATTACTACCATGGAGTAATAAAATAAAAGGGAAAGAGAAACAGAAATCCCAGTGCAATATAAACACACTGTTGCTGTTTAAATGTACACACACTGAATAATACATAATAAAAGGTTTGGGTTTTCTAAGTAAGGGTTTCAATCTTTTCTATTTTATATGATGGGTAGGGAAAAGAAAAACAAAGGTAGAAAGAAATACAGCTATTATACCATGGGGGAGGGAAGAAAACCAACAGGGAAAAGCAGAATTTCATAATAATAAAATTGAAATAAATGAATGAGCAAATGAAATATGAATGAACTGAAAAAGTAGATGAATGAGCATATAAATAAATGGAGAGATCGATAATATAATAGATCAATAGGTAGATAATAGAATAGATAAATAGATCATAGAGAGATAGGCAGATGGATAGATAGATAGATAGATAGTTGGACACATAGATAGACAGATGAATAGATAGATAGATAGATAGATAGATAGACAGACAGACAGACAGACAGATACATGGATGGATGGATAGATAGATCGATAGATGTATAGATAGATAGATAGATAGATAGATGGATGGATAGATAGATACATAGATACATAGATAAATTACAAATAAATAAATGAGAATGTCCCTCCCCTCTCCTCAGTATTAAAAAGGGAGATAGCATGCCAACAGCTATGTACAACCAAAGTATATGCAGGATAAATTGGAAAAGCTAACAGAGGGAAAATAATAGATTTAAAGAAGTATTTCAAGGAGAAAGGCTTTCTGAAGAGGCTTAGACTTTAAATAGGACTTGCAAGAAGTTGAGGAAATCAAGACATGGAAAAGAGGAGAGAAAGCAATCCAGGCACAAGAAATTCCAGTGAAAAAGGCCAGAGTTGGAAGACGGATCATCTTCTCCATGGAAAAGCAAGAAGACCAGTATTACTAGATCTCAGAATACATGGACAGCTGGAGAGGGGGAGGCAGGCTATCAAGCACTAAAGTAAAACACACTTTTGAAAATATGTTTTCTATCTTTTACACATTTATTACATTCTCACCTGCTCATCATTAAGGCCAACTGAACTGACTTAGCTGAATGATGAGGCAATTCCTAGACTACCATATTTCCCTGAAAGCTCAATAACACTTTCTTTATGGCATTTAAGCATAAATTATTGTGTCATCTTGACTTGACCTCTGATACATGTCAGAGCGAGGAATAGACACTTCCTGGGTAGGTGAGGCAGAGATGAGGTTCAGGGGTGCAGGCTGTGCAAAAATAAATTAAAACTGCAGGTGCAATTTCTTTGAACATCCAAATTCTAAGGTGTTAAAGTGATAGGAAAGCCGATTGTATAAATGGAGATTCACCCTTCCAGTAACTAATGAATAGCCCATTCCTATAACTCAACCCATTTCCCCCAAGGTTTATGAAAAGCATTTGTTTTCCCTGATTCCGCTCAAGCACTATGCTAATTGTCCCTCTCTACTCTTTGCCCCTTAAGCCCCAGAAGGACCTTGCCAGGAAGTTCATGACTTAACTACAGATTTTGAGCTGAAACAATCAAGTCCATTGCAGTCTAGCTAAGCAATCTGGTACTTGAAAAGATACCAAACCACATTACCAAAGGACTTGATGTGATGGGATGAGTCCTCAAGTTATACCTTTTGGACTCACTTTCACCTGGTCTTTTCCTGCCCCTCTTGTTCACCATTTAGGAGCTTTTCTTATTTTGTGTTCCTTTGGTCCTTCATGCCTTCATGGATCATGTTTCAAACCTCAAGTCCATATCTGTATGTCTATTCATTACTGGCACCATAGACATCCCAGCTCTCTCTCCACATACATACCAGTTCATAAAAATTAAGCCCACAGAATTAGACCAACTGGGTTCTCACTGAGTTAGAAGAACAAGGTATTTACCAAAGAGGACACTGAGACTTTCAGACAGTCAATCTAAGTTGCTCTAGCAGTCTTCATTTCCTCACTCATCAACCGTTTCATAAACACAGACTGAAATCAAGCCTGCTCAGTGATCCCACCCCTCCATCCTGATTTATGGAAGAATTAATGGAGTTCTCAGTGTGGGGGCACTTACTCCTTAGCAGCGGAGAATGTCAGAGCCCTTTCCAAATGCCAGTCACTTATTAGGGAAGCCAGAAGTGACTTCAATAGGTCTCAACCCAGATAGTGCTTCTTCCTTCATATTCAAAGATGCTGTTGCTGTTGCGATTCAGTGGATTCATAACAAAGTTTCAAACTTGAGTTCTTGAAAGCAGTGATGGGTAGCATCCCTACTTATCCATTCTCCATGCTCAGATGGCCTTGGGAGAAACAGAAAATAAGTAGGTCAACAGTTTCAACTATTATAAGGTATCATCTACTATGAATTTAAAAGGTCACCATCATCTAGTTAGTGCTTTCTTCCATCTGGAAAAGGGAAGTCATGTAATGCTTTATCCAGTTATTTTGTTGATTGGATAATTTGGGGGTGATATAGGTAGTGGTATCCCAGGAGAAAGAATACTGCTATTGCCATCAATATTGGAATTAAATCCCATTTGTTACCAGTGACCTTAAATAAGGTATATCATTTGTTTGGTTTCCATGTCCTCCATAAAATTAAGGAGTTGGTCAAACTAGCCTCTATCATCTCTTCTAGCTCTAAGTTTATTGTCCTAGGATCCTATTGCAGAGCCAATGAAATGGAAATGCGGAATGGCAGCTAGGTGGCAGAGTAAAAAGAGTACTGGGCTTGGAGTTAGGAAGCCTCAGCTTCTCAAGTTCAAATCTGACTTCAGTCACTTACTAGCTGGGTGACCCTGGGCAAATCATTTAACCCTGTTGGCCTAAGTTTCCTCATCTGTAAAATGTAAAATGTAAAATGTAAAATGTAAAATGATCTGGAGAAAGAAAAGCCAAAACTCTCCTGGATTTGTGGCAAGAAAATCCCAAATGGGGTCACAAAGAGTCTAACATGAATGAAACCATTGAACAACAAAATTAATTTGAACAAAAAAAAATATTCATTGACATATTATTTCAGCAGAAAATATGCAGAGATAAATCCTATGTTTGAGGCAGGGAGCCAGTTTTTCCAGTGGGAACACCAAATCAAGTTTTCTATTGCCATAATTAATTCTGAGCATGAGTTCTAATCAGATAAAATATTTTAATAAGCTATCTCAAGAGATATTGTTCCACTTTTATAACTATTTTTATCAAGTAGAAAAGGTATCTGACTTTAAGATTCAAGAACTATAAACCCAGGCATCTAAACAGTTAAGATCCAGAGGACCACTGTAGTATGGGGGAAAGCAAACAAAACATGGAATCAATCCATGGATCTAACACTTACCAGCTAGCATCCTTAGTTTTCCCCTCTTTTAAGTGTTAGTCAAAATTATATGTGAAAAAAACAGCATGGCCTAGTAGATAATTAGCTTCTCTTGAAGTCAGGTAAACCTGGATTTAAAGCCTGCCCATACTGGCTGTGTAAGATTGAGTAAATCACTTAATATCTCCATATTTCAGACAACTCTCTAGGAATATAATCTGGAATGGTAGAGAAAGTTGTTCACTTGGAATTCCCTAGACCAAAAAGGTCAAACCTGTAACCAATGACCCAACAACACTCCCAAGTGTGACCCAAACCCAATTAAAATGTAATTTGGAAATATTTAGCAAAATTAATGAGATATAATAAAAAATAGATAATGTTAATATTATCATGTATTTCATAATTAATATTAATTTTAAAACTAAATGAATATGTGGCTCTCAGGGAACCCTATTCCAAATCAGTGACCTCTATTTGTATTTGAGTTTGACACTCGTGCCCTAGATCAATGAAAAACAGATCTGAATAAAAAGGGAAAAAATAACTTGAAAAATATTAGGTGTCATCTATATTCCAGCCATTCTGAGGAGAGTCCAAAAACTAAATTTGTTCTTAAGTATCTTTTTGCCAAGCAAAATGGGCAGTACAAAGAAGAATAAGATAAGGTCTCTGACCTTAGCAAACTGATTGTCTTATTTGGCCAGTAAGCTATATGTATAACTATAATGCCTATTTTATTGTCAAAGTCTAGTAACCAGAATTAAGAAGTCCTAAATTCTAGCTTTTACTTTTATTTTAAATTTATTTATTTGTTATATTTGAATACTCAGTTAATGCCTTTCCTCCCTCCCTCTCCTCATCCTACTAGGGAGGGCATAACTTGACAAAAAAAAGATATATGTATATATGAAGGTTTTACCTATTTCTGATTATTAGATTCTTTGGAGATGGACACACACAAATCATTCTTCAAATGATATTTCTGTCGCTCTATATAATGTTCTCTGGATTCTGCTCATTTCAGTATTTCATGTAAGTCTTACCTATTTTTTCAGTTGTAAAAAAAAATTCTAGTAACTTTGTGTTTCACAAAAGCAAAGATCCTATTTTGGAATAAGAATTTACTATTTGGTATAAATTGTTGGGAAAACTTAAAACAGCCTGGCAGAAACTAGATGCAGATCAATATCTTACACCACATACCAAGATAAGATTTGAGCTTTTAAAGATGCAGGCTCTGTCTGATTTCATAATATTGGAAGCTCCTGGAGGTAGGCACAATCTTTTGCCTCATTTTGTATACCTAGTGACTAGCCCAGTTTCTGGCATAGAGAAGGCTCTTAAAAATTGTTTCTTTGGTTCTGTCTCTTAAGACTAAGATACTAAAAACCTATGTCCTTGAAAAATTGGAGTAAAGGAAATATTTTCACATTTTTAAGCCCTGGAAAGAAATGGCCATGAAGAAAATTGTGAGAAACCCCATTTTCTTGGGGAGGACCATGCACAAGCAGTTCACACTAAGATTTTCATTCAAATAGAGATGCACAGGTGGATTACCTGACTGCATGATGAAGCATGTTAAGCCCCAATGTAGCATGTTTGGTGTAGACAAACCACAGCTCATCAGCTCTGGCTGCAATCATTGGGGTGATCTAGCTGAAAGATGCTGCTGCTGCTGCCTGCAGTGGTTAAATGCAGTCTCCAACAGCACTCTCATACCTGTTTAAACAAAATACCTTTCACTAGCCATGAGAGGGACTGGGTGTCCTCTCTGGAAATCTCTGAAACATCTACAAAAATGAGACATGGCAATGAAACACATTTTAAGCATTCTGAAACAAAGTCCCCCAAGACAATAAGAGAGAAAATGAGCGAATAAAGCACAGGAAAATGTGTAAAAAATAGATAAAGTTATTTCCAGTGGCAAAGATATTAAATTAACAACCACCAAAATCAGGCTTAGGGATGGGAGTACTGTTAGAGGAAGATATAAAATGTAATTTACAACTGAGATCCAGGAGTGAAAGGAGCCCAATACTGGACCATGAAACTCTAAGCCTGCTGAAAATATCTTTATTCTCATGTTGAATGAACAAGAAGGAATGAACAACCAAAAGAACAAAAAATCTCATTTGTGATATCCTGGTTAAAAAAATTAGTTGTAATAAATGAAGCAGCTTTCTTAAGATAAGGGGGGGAAATACTAAACAGAAATGTATGAAAAATCAAATAGAATGACCTTCATAGAAATATTTATATAGCACTTGGGAATTTAAATTTTTTTGAGGAAAAACATTAGGAGGCAAGAAATCTGGGTTCAAATCCCACCTATAATACTTTCCATATATCCTCAAATAAATCACTGAACCACCCTGAGCCTGTTTCTTCATCTATAATAGAAGGATGTCCTTCATAGCCTTTGAGATGCTTTTAAGAACAATGTCTCCATCTCATTTACTCTTCACAACAGTGACATGAGATAATTAAATAAGTATTATTTCAGTTGAGGAAATTTGGGCTCAGAGAGCTTTAGGTAAGTTATTTAATGAATCTAAAAGAGGACTAAACTTTAGCCTAAATCCTCTGATCCTGCTTCTCCTTTGCTTATTCACAAATAGTGGATTGAGCAGCTAACCTGAGTCAAGATCTGCATTCATCTTTGACCTCAGGTTTACTGGCTGTGTGATCTCAGGCAAGTAACTTAACCTTGTTAGGTCTCAGTTTCTTCATGTGTAAAATAGAAATAATAATAGCACCTTCTTAAGAATATGGAGCTAAACGAGATAATAAATATAAAACACTTGCAAAGCTTAAAGTATTGGATATAGATAATCTCTTAGTATTATCTGGAGAAAGTATGCTAGGGCAGATAGGAGGCTAATCTCAGAAGCAGAGAAATATGGATTCGCATCTTCTTCTGGAAAGTCTGGAAAGTCAGCCATTCTAACCCATTCTTATACTCTATGTTTTGGCCAGACTGGCTGCATAATTTCCCTGGATCCAATGTTCCATTGACCACCTCCATGCCTTGACTGTACTCCCTTCTCATCCCTACCTCCTAGGATTGTTTATTTCCTTCAAGTCTCATCGAAGATGTCACTTCTTACATAGAGCATTCCCTATATGAGAAACGGACTTATCTTCTTCAAATTATCTTCTATTTATTTGTTTCTTATATATTTCTCCCATAGTAGAATGCAAGCTTCTAGAAGGCAGGAATAATTTTTCTTTCTTGCCATTATTCCCCTGGTGTCTTCTACAAGAATGGATACAGGAATATAAATTTATATATATTGGAACATTAGAGAGCATTTTGTCTAAATCCCTCATTTTGTGGATAAGGAACTGAGACCTAGAGAGGTTAAACAACTTGCCCAAGGCAACATAGGTAGTAAACAACAGGGTCAGTTTTGAACCCTAGGTCTTCTGATTCCCCTTCAAAATTGTGTTCCATTTTATCATGCTTCCTAATCACTAATAAGTGTTGGTCAAAAATGGCTTGATTGAAAGCAGACACTGAAGGATAGCCAAAGAGATAAATTACTTAGTAGCCCATCAAATTCTGTATTTCTAATTGTAGGGCCTCTAATTTCTTCATCATAAGCTGTGTTGAAGAAATGCAAGTCTTTTTTTTTAAGCATTTACATAGCACTTTAATACTGATAATGGTCACTTTTTTTAATATATTTTATTTGATCATTTCCAAGCCTTATTCATTAAAGACATAGATCATTTTCTTTTCCTCCCCCTCCACCCCCCATAGCTGATGCATAAATCCACTGGGCATTACATGTTTTCTTGATTTGAACCCATTGCTATGTTGATAATATTTGCATTAGAGTGTTCATTTAGAGTCTCTCCTCTGTCATGTCCCCTCAACCTCTGTATTCAGGCAGTTGCTTTTCCTCGGTGTTTCTACTCAAGAATGCAAGTCTTAATAAGAGTAATGGAGACAGAATTGGAGTCCAAGGAAAGGGAGTAGCAATAACATCTATCTGAGAGGGCAACAACAATGAATCAACAAGCTTTTTTTAGCACTAGCACATACCGGGCACTCTGCTAGAGGGTAAAAAGAGTAGGAAATAAATGAATGAATGGATAGATAGATAGATAGATAGATAGATAGACAAATAAAAAAATTAAAATAAATGAATGAATGAATAAGTAAATAAGTAAATTAAAAAAACAAGTTCCTGAACTCAGTAAGCTTACATTATAGGAGACAATAAGTATATAAATAAGAGTATATGCCAGATAAATAAATATATAAATATATGTACATCTATAGAAAAATATAAGTGCATGTATAGGTATATAAAATGAATATATAAATTCATGTACATCTATAAAGAGAAATATAGTATATGTGTCTATATGTATAATATATATACATACATACATACATATAACACAAGGTAAACTTGGAAGGGAGGGAACTAGAAACCTAGAGGATAAGGAAAGATTTTTATTAAAAAAAAATGGTAGCCATCGAAATTTATTCTTTTTAAAGAATTAATTTTCAAAAAAATAAACCAATCTGAACTGACAGTAGGAATTTCCTCACCAGGGACTTTCCTATATATACCAGTAAAATCATATCCTTTTTTCTTATTTTCCGTCCCTTCATCAGACTCAGCCTAAATTCTATTTTTTTAATTTTCCTTTGATACAAAATCCTAATGTGTTTCATTCCCTTATTTTTCTCTTTCATCCCTTCCACTTTGGCAAGCCCACTGTCTATCTATTTAGCTTGTCTCTGATAAGGTTACACAGTCATCACCAATTTCTGATCCCAAACATTATGCTTCTGATATTTTCTCATCGAGGGATATGGTCCATGCACACAGCCTTATAGATACCCTGCTGTGTCAATAAACAAGGAAGGAACAAACAGACCATCAACGTGGCTGAATTTTATTGCAACAAATCTACACTAGAAATAACCAGAGAATAAATGACTGTGAACTAAAAGCAAAGTTGGTCTTTCCTTTCTCACACAATCACTTTTTTTTAACATAACAAACCATTATGTTAGATGTTGGAGGGGCTTGAGGGTCAAGGAATTTGGCAGTGGCTCATGATTGGTAAATATTCACAGCCTATAAAATTTTCAAGAAGTTGTCTTGGTGCTAATGACTCACAATTTGGCATAGTGGTAGGAAGTAAACCCCAGCCTTGGGAATATGGAATAAATGGAGAAGAGACTATGAATAGAGAAGAGTGAAATGCTTTGAATGACTGAGTTGCTCCAGAGAATACTGGGATGAAAAAGAAAAATGACAGTATACTATTAATTCTGTATTTTTCCTTCCTTTCATAGTCAAACTGCTAGATAACATATCTCCAAATGTTTCTTCTGTTTCCTCTTGCTCTCTTCTCACCTTCTCAGGATATGGCTTCCAACTTGGGTGAGTGAAAGAGAATATTTAAAGGTTCTCTTTTCTCCCATGAGTGGATCTCAAGAGACAAATGGCTTAGTCTAGAAGAGCCCTCAGAGCTCACACTGACACCTGTTGCTTGGAATAACTAACTAGAAAAACACTTTTCTTTTCTCCTATTATACTGAAGTGGAAACACCATGGAGCCCAGGCTTAGCATTTCTGTGTTTGCTGAAAAACTATTTAGAAAGTCCCAAATAGGAGAAACTGATGCAGAGCATCCAGAAAATAGGTGGGTGCATCTTGAAAAAAAAAAAAAGCTGGACTTCCGGTTAAGATGGTGGCTTAGAGAAAGCTAAAGCTCAGATCTCCGGAAAACCCTTCCCAACCGATCTCAAACTATAAGCTCCTAAGTCGCCGAAATTCAAGGCGATCAACAGCACAGACCCTGGGAACCCTCCTCCCGGACCTGGACCCGGTTCAAAAGGTACGGCTCCCCTTAAAAGCCAGAACCCGAGATCACTCGGACCTCAGGGGTAGGAGCGCAGAGTCCAAGGCTCCCGGAAGCCGCAGCCCAGCTGGGCTCAGAGAGCAGGGTCCTCGGAACAACAACCCTCAGGGTAGAAAGTTACTGCCTGGGGCTTCCGCTGCAGAGAGCTGGTCGAAACAACAGCAACCCTCAGGGCGGGCAAGACAGCCTCACAGGCTGGATCCTGCTATCCAAGTCTCAGTGAAAGTCCTTGCCCTCCGAGCTTGGGGAAGCTGCAGGCCATCCCCCCGCAGGCCAACGAAACAGCCTCACGGCCAGCGATTCTGAAGGCAACTTCCGGAAAGCGAGCTGGGGGGAGAGTGTGGCCTCGTGGTCCGACCCTTCCATTCCAGTTCCAGTGAGGCATATTCAGTTTAACCCAGGGAAAGCTCTTAGAACCAACATCTGCCCAGGACTAAAGCCTCTGATCACCAGACAGAGATAAGAAAAGCTAATCCTCCACATTCAGAGATGACAAACTCCACAGAAGCACAGAAGCCCCAAAATACCAAGAAAAATAAGAAGAAACGGGCGACTTTGGACACATTCTATGGAGCCAAAATACAAAATACAGAGCAGATAGAAGAAGATAAACAAGAAAATTCTCCAAAATCTTCCAAAGGAAATAGAAACTCTCCACAAACCCATGAAGAATTTGAATCAGAAATGATCAAAAAGATGGAAGCCCTCTGGGAGGAAAAGTGGGAAATAATGCAAAAGAAATTCATGCATCTACAAAACCAGTTTGACCAAACTGTAAAAGAAAACCAGGCTTTAAAGCAAGAACTAATAAAGCAAAGCCAAAACACCAAGAAATTAGAAGAGAACATAAAATATCTCACCGACAAGGTGATAGATCTGGAAAATAGAGGGAGAAGAGAAAATTTAAGAATAATTGGACTCCCAGAAAAGCCAGAAATAAACACCAAACTGGACATGGTGATACAAGATATAATCAAAGAAAATTGCCCAGAGATTCTAGAACAAGGGGGCAATACAGCCACTGACAGAGCTCACAGAACACCTTCTACACTAAACCCCCAAAAGACAACTCCCAGGAATGTAATTGCCAAATTCCAAAGCTATCAAACAAAAGAAAAAATCCTACAGGAAGCCAGAAAAAGACAATTTAGATATAAAGGAATGCCAATCAGGGTCACACAAGACCTTGCAAGTTCTACTCTGAATGATCATAAGGCATGGAACATGATCTTCAGAAAGGCAAGAGAGCTGGGTCTCCAACCAAGAATCAGCCACCCAGCAAAACTGACTATATACTTCCAAGGGAAAGTATGGGCATTCAACAAAATAGAAGACTTCCAACTTTTTGCAAAGAAAAGACCAGAGCTCTGTGGAAAGTTTGATACCGAAAATCAAAGAGCAAGGAATACCTGAAAAGGTAAATATTAAGGAAAGGGGAAAATGTTATCTTCTTCTTTTACTCAAACTCTCTTCTATAAGGACTACATTTATATCAATCTATGTATACTAACATGTGGGGAAAATGTAATGTATAAATAGGGGGTAAAGAAAGACCAAATAGAATAATGGTTCTCACACAAAGATTCACATGGGAAGGGGAGGGGAAGAAAACTCCTATAAGAAGGAGAGGAAGAGAGGGGGGGGGTTACTTAAACCTCAATCTCAGGGAAATCAACTCTGAGAGGGAAAAACATCCAGATCCATTGGGATCTTGAATTCTATCTTACCCAACAAGGGTAAGGAGAAGGGAAAACCAAGGGAGGGAGGGGGAGAGGGAGAACAAAAAGGGAGGGAAAGAGAGGGGGGAGGGGGAGGGAAGAAAAAGGGAGGGACTAAAAAGGGAAACATCAAGGGAGGGGACAAGGGGGACTGATTCAAAGTAAATCACTGGACTAAAAGGTAGAGCCGAAGAAGAAAAGGTTAGAATTAGGGAAGGCAATCAAAATGCCAGGGAGTCCACAAATGACAATCATAACTTTGAACGTGAATGGGATGAACTCACCCATAAAACGTAGACGAATAGCAGAATGGATTAGAATCCAAAACCCTACCATATGTTGTCTTCAAGAAACACACATGAGGCGGGTTGACACCCACAAGGTCAGAATTAAAGGATGGAGTAAGACCTTCTGGGCCTCAACTGATAGAAAGAAGGCAGGAGTGGTAATCATGATATCTGATAAAGCCAATGCAAAAATAGACCTGATCAAAAGGGATAGGTAAGGTAATTATATTTTGTTAAAAGGGACTCTAGACAACGAGGAAATATCATTAATCAACATGTATGCACCAAATAATATAGCACCCAAATTTCTAATGGAGAAACTAGGAGAATTGAAGGAAGAAATAGACAATAAAACCATACTAGTGGGAGACTTAAACCAACCATTATCAAATTTAGATAAATCAAATCAAAAAATAAATAAGAAAGAGGTAAAAGAAGTGAATGAAATCTTAGAAAAATTAGAATTAATAGACATATGGAGAAAAATAAATAGGGATAAAAAGGAATACACCTTCTTCTCAGCACCACATGGCACATTCACAAAAATTGACCATACATTAGGTCACAGAAACATAGCACACAAATGCAAAAAAGCAGAAATAATGAATGCAGCCTTCTCAGATCACAAGGCAATAAAAATAATGATTAGTAATGGTACATGGAAAACCAAATCTAAAACCAATTGGAAATTAAACAATATGATACTCCAAAACCGTTTAGTTAAAGAAGAAATCATAGAAACAATTAATAATTTCATCAAGGAAAATGACAATGGTGAAACATCCTTTCAAACCTTTTGGGATGCAGCCAAAGCGGTAATCAGAGGCAAATTCATATCCCTGAAAGCTTATATTAACAAACAAGGGAGAGCAGAGATCAATCAATTGGAAATGCAATTGAAAAAACTCGAAAGCGATCAAATTAAAAACCCCCAGCAGAAAACCAAATTAGAAATCCTAAAAATTAAGGGAGAAATTAATAAAATCGAAAGTGATAGAACTATTGATTTAATAAATAAGACAAGAAGCTGGTACTTTGAAAAAACAAACAAAATAGACAAAGTACTGGTCAATCTAATTAAAAAAAGGAAGGAAGAAAAGCAAATTCACAGCATTAAAGATGAAAAGGGGGACAGCACCTCCAATGAGGAGGAAATTAAGGCAATCATTAGAAATTACTTTGCCCAATTATATGGCAATAAATACACCAATTTAGGAGAAATGGATGAATATATACAAAAATACAAACTGCCTAGACTAACAGAAGAGGAAATAGAATTCTTAAATAATCCATATCAGAAATTGAAATCCATCAAGCCATCAAAGAACTTCCTAAGAAAAAATCCCCAGGGCCTGATGGATTCACCTGTGAATTCTATCAAACATTCAGAGAACAGTTAATCCCAATACTATACAAACTATTTGACATAATAAGCAAAGAGGGAGTTCTACCAAACTCCTTTTACGACACAAACATGGTACTGATTCCAAAACCAGGCAGGTCAAAAACAGAGAAAGAAAACTATAGGCCAATCTCCCTAATGAATATAGATGCAAAAATCTTAAATAGGATACTAGCAAAAAGACTCCAGCAAGTGATCAGAAGGATCATTCACCATGATCAAGTAGGATTTATACCAGGGATGCAGGGCTGGTTCAACATTAGGAAAACCATCCACATAATTGACCACATCCACAAGCAAACTAGCAAGAACCACATGATTATCTCAATAGATGCAGAAAAAGCCTTTGATAAAATACAACACCCATTCCTATTAAAAACACTAGAAAGCATAGGAATAGAAGGGTCATTCCTAAAAATAATAAACAGTATATATCTAAAACCATCAGATAATATCATCTGCAATGGGGATAAACTAGATGCATTCCCAATAAGATCAGGAGTGAAACAAGGATGCCCATTATCACCTCTACTATTTGACATTGTACTAGAAACACTAGCAGTAGCAATTAGAGAAGATAAAGGAATTGAAGGCATCAAAATAGGCAAGGAGGAGACCAAGTTATCACTCTTTGCGGATGACATGATGGTCTACTTAAAGAATCCTAGAGATTCAACCAAAAAGCTAATTGAAATAATCAACAACTTTAGCAAAGTTGCAGGATACAAAATAAACCCACATAAATCATCAGCTTTTCTATATGTCTCCAACACAGCTCAGCAGCAAGAACTAGAAAGAGAAATCCCATTCAAAATCACCTTAGACAAAATAAAATACTTAGGAATTTATCTCCTGAGACAAACACAGGAACTATATGAACACAACTACAAAACACTCGCCACACAACTAAAACTAGACCTGAACAAATGGAAAAACATTAACTGCTCATGGATAGGACAAGCCAATATAATAAAAATGACCATCCTACCCAAACTTATTTATCTATTTAGTGCCATACCCATTGAACTTCCAAAATACTTCTTCACTGATTTAGAAAAAACCATAACAAAGTTCATTTGGAAGAACAAAAGATCAAGGATATCCAGGGAAATAATGAAAAAAAACACATACGATGGGGGCCTTGCAGTCCCTGACCTAAAACTATATTACAAAGCAGCAGTCATCAAAACAATTTGGTACTGGCTAAGAAACAGAAAGGAAGATCAGTGGAATAGACTGGGGGAAAGCGACCTCAGCAAGACAGTAAAGGATAAACCCAAAGATCCCAGCTTTTGGGACAAAAATCCACTATTCGATAAAAACTGCTGGGAAAATTGGAAGACAGTGTGGGAGAGACTAGGAATAGATCAACACCTCACACCCTACACCAAGATAAATTCAAAATGGGTGAGTGAATTAAACATAAAGAAGGAAACCATAAGTAAATTGGGTAAACACAGAATAGTATACATGTCAGACCTTTGGGAGGGGAAAGGCTTTAAAACCAAGCAAGATATAGAAAGAATCACAAAATGTAAAATAAATAATTTTGACTACATCAAACTAAAAAGCTTTTGTACAAACAAAACCAATATAACTAAAATCAGAAGGGAAACAACAAATTGGGAAAAAATCTTCATAGAAACCTCTGACAAAGGTTTAATTACTCATATTTATAATGAGCTAAATCAATTGTACAAAAAATCAAGCCATTCTCCAATTGATAAATGGGCAAGGGAAATGGACAGGCAGTTCTCAGATAAAGAAATCAAAACTATTAACAAGCACATGAAGAAGTGCTCTACATCTCTTATAATCAGAGAGATGCAAATCAAAACAACTCTGAGGTATCACCTCACACCTAGCAGATTGGCAAACATTACAGCAAAGGAAAGTAATGAATGCTGGAGGGGATGTGGCAAAGTAGAGACATTAATTCATTGCTGGTGGAGTTGTGAACTGATCCAACCATTCTGGAGGGCAATTTGGAACTATGCCCAAAGGGTGACAAAAGAATATCTACCCTTTGACCCAGCCATAGCACTGCTGGGTCTGTACCCCAAAGAGATAATGGACACAAAGACTTGTACAAAAATATTCATAGCTGCGCTCTTTGTGGTGGCCCAAAACTGGAAAACGAGGGGATGCCCATCAATTGGGGAATGGCTGAACAAACTGTGGTATATGTTGGTGATGGAATACTATTGTGCTAAAAGGAATAATAAAGTGGAGAAGTTCCATGGAGACTGGAACAACCTCCAGGAAGTGATGCAGAGCGAGAGGAGCAGAACCAGGAGAACATTGTACACAGAGACTAATACACTGTGGTATAATCGAACGTAATGGACTTCTCCATTAGTGGCGGTGTAATGTCCCTGAACAACTTGCAGGGATCCAGGAGAAAAAAACACCATTCATAAGCAAAGGATAAACTATGGGAGTGGAAACACCGAGAAAAAGCAACTGCCTGAATACAGAGGTTGAGGGGACATGACAGAGGAGAGACTCTAAATGAACACTCTAATGCAAATACTATCAACAAAGCAATGGGTTCAAATCAAGAAAACATCTAATGCCCAGTGGACTTAAGCGTCGGCTATGGGGGGTGGGGGGGGAGGAAAAGAAAATGATCTATGTCTTTAACGAATAATGCTTGGAAATGATCAAATAAAATATATTTAAAAAAAAAAAAAGCTTAGAAGAGAGATTCAGGTGAAAGAAGCAGAAGATGCCTCATAAACCAGGAAGCTGGACAGTCTCTTCCTCTGTGATAAAGAATAGCAACGTTCTATAGTCCAGTTTTGTTACCCTCAGATATAGGTATTCTCTAGTTCTCTATACACATGTACCTTTCTGGACTGATTCTATAAGTGTGTGTGTTTAATGTATGCATATATGTATATAAATATACATAGTTTTGAATACATATGTATATATGGCTCTGTTTGGCTTATATTTATGCTTTTTCAATCAATAGAATTTCAATAAAAATTTCTCCTCAGAACTTAGTTCAGGGCTTTGTATATAGTAGGTGTTTAATAATAATTACTTTTTGATTAACATATGCCATTCTCCCCTACTGGACCAAAAACTTCAAGAAAGGAAAGATAATGATTTATTGGAACTCAGGGTCTTAGTTGGGACATATCTAGTAGGTGTTTAATAAATATGTGTTGATTTGATTGAAATGGAAAACTCTGAGAAAAAGCAAAACTTTTTAGAATTGGAACAATCACTATTCTCTAGAGAATTATGAGTCAACATGACTGACTTAGAATTATAGTGATTATCCTATTTGCAATTGCCAGGTATGGGACACTTTCTCATTCTGTCACCTCTTTCTTTCTCCCTTTCCTTCCCTCTCTCTCTCCCTCTCCCTTCCTCTTTCTCTGTCTCTGTCTCTAATCTCTCTCTGTGTCTCTGTCTCACTCTCTCTCTCTCTCTCTCTCTCTCTCTCTCTCTCTCTCTCTCTCTCTCTCTCGCTCTCTCCCTCTGTCTCTCTGTCTCTCTGTCTCTCCCTTCTCTCTGTTTCCCCCTCTCCCTCTCTCTCCTCCTTCCTCCCTCTCTCTTTCCCTGTCCCTTCCTTTCTGCCTCTCTCTCCCTCTCTCTCCCTCCCTTTCTGACTCTGTCTCTCATCTCTTACTTTATCTCTCATACATGTATATAAGTAGGTATGTGTGTGTATACACACACATATATATGTATATATATGTCATATATATATAAGTGCTTTCATCTACACAGTCTCACTTGATTCTGACAACTACCCTATAATTTTAAGTAGGACTAGTATGTTGCCTCCTTTATATAAATAATGAAACAGACCCAGAGAGCTCAAGGGACTTACCCAGAGACATCCAGTGAGTTAGTATCAGAGGTAGGCTAGAACCCAGGTGTCTTATTCAGTACTGTTTTCATGAGGACACATAAGACAACCCAAAGTTCATATCAAAAGTGCAGGGTGGGATGGAGGAACACTATGGCACTGCATTCAACTCTGGGGTAGAGCTCAGAGACCTCACTGGGGCCAAGCCCAGGGTAATGACTTTCAGGTTGTCTGAGTAGAATCTTCTTCCTTTATACCTTTCCTCCTTTTATTTCAGTTGTTTTGTGCATATCGGTGTGGGGGGGGATGTTATCACTTTTTCAATAAAACTGAAGAAAACATCCAAAATAAATTCAGTGAAAATCCATAGTCCTTTGGCTGATAAGCCTATAAAATTAGGTGTAGTCTTCCTCCCCTAAATAATGACTAACAGGGGGCTTTTTCCTGATACACAGGAAGTTATTTTCTTATAAGGTTTATGACCCAGTAAAAATTCCTGGGGCTGACTTTTTTTAAAGGGCCATTTATCTTTTAATTACTATTAGTTCTGAGTTAATTAACCTCTCCAGGTATCTAGCTGTGGTTATAATACTCCTTGGTCCTTAGGGGCCATGATTCTTTTGTAAAGACAAAAATACAAAGTTCTCTGAGTCTAAAAAAAGGAAAAGAAAAAAACAAGACAATATACATAGTAATAGCAATAAAATATCATGATCAACTGTGAATGGCTTCACTATTATCAGACATGCAAGAATCTAGAACAACTCCAAGGGACTTTTGATGGAAAGGGGGATCAGTTGCTATAGAAGGAACAGACTTAGACCAATGCAGATTGAAGCACACCATTCTTCACTTTATTTCCTCCATGAATTTTTTCTTTCGGGCAACAATATGTATCTTCTTATACAACTTAATGAATATGGAAAGATGCATTGGATGGACCACCTATATCATATTACCTGCCAGCATTGGGAAGGGGGGGGAATTGAAGGAAAGGAGAAACTATGTGTTGCAAAATGTCAGAAAAAGATAATTGAAAATTGTATTAATTTTCCTTTTTTTGTCATGTTAGAAAGTCTGGTAGATAGAAGGTGGTACCTCAGAGTAGAATTAATTCTCATTTCTCTAATGAATAGTGATATGGAGCACTTAATTTCTTCATCTGGGAATTACCTGTTTATATTATTTGAGCATATATCATTTGGAAATGCTTTGCATCCTTATAGATTTGACTCAGTTCTTTATATATTTGAGAAAAGAAGCCTTTAGAAGAGACTTGCTATAAAGATTTTTCCCAGTTTTTTTTTTTGCCTTTGGCCTTGGTTGCATTGATTTTGTTCATGCAGAATTTTTTAATTTAATGTATCCAAAGTTGTCTATTTTATTTCTTTCATGAAATTTTTCTCTCATGTAAGCAATATGTCTTGTTTCACAATATGATGAACATGGAAATATGTCTTACATGTTAATATATAACACCACCTATATAATATCACCTGCCTTCTTGGAGGTGAGGAGGGGAGTGGAAGAGAAGAAGATAACATGGATTGTCAAATGTCAAAAAAGAAATATTAAAAATTATAACCACATGTATTCTGGAAAAAAAGAATTTTTAAAAAGAAAATTATATTGGCATGTAATCTGGAGAAAAAATAAAATGAGGAAAGAGAAATCTTTTCTCCTGTCCATAACTGATAAATATCACTTCCCAACATTCAAGGAGAAAGTTTCCTAGCTAACTTCCAAGATAGCTGGGTAGTACAGTGGATAATGTACTAGACATGAAATCAGGAATCTCTGAGCTCAAATTCTGTCTCAGATACTTACTTAAATGTATGACCCCAGGAAAGTTATTTAATGTCCTTTCATCTTAGTTTCCTCATCCATAAAATGAAGATAATGAGAGAACCTACTCCTGGGGTTACTGTGAAGATGAGATAATATTTGTAATGTTTTTTGTGAAATTTAGAGTGCTATATAAATTTTATTTATCTATTATATATGTTAGTGCTGTCTAAAAGTAGACTGGGCTGCTTCTGGAGGTAGTGATTGTCCCTCGTGAGAGTCATGAAGAAAATGCTAAATGACAACTTGTTTGGCATGTCCTAGGGGAGATGTTCAAACAAATATAGATTAGACTGATCTTGGCTCATAAAGTTTCTTCATACTCGCGGATTCTTCTATTTTTTAAAGGTACGATCAAATTCTTTACCTTGACAGAACAGCAAGATTAATGGACATGTCAGTCAGTCAAGCATTTCTAGAGAATTTACTAAGTCATTGTTCTAATCCATGACCTCTATTCAAGTCAAGGCTATTTCAATTAGGCTCAACAAATGCTCTACAAAACAGAATAAGGGTCTAGCGCGAGACCCAAAAGACAGACATAATAAGTCCCCTCCGTGTAACAAATTTCTGTTTCTGTTGGGGACACAAGCTTGCACACATAAAATGATTATATAACAGTAAAATTTTTCTCATGTGAAAAATGAATATGATAACACAGGCTTCAGAGGGTCTAAAAATGTCCTTAGCTGCAAAAGGCTTAATGGTGGAGGTGAACTATTCAATCTAATGTTTTATTCCATGCTCCTGAGGAGGGAACTCCCTTTACCAAATGCAGTAACTTCTCTGAAGTTCATAGTCCTAGAGGGTTGCCTAAAACACTAGGGGCTAAGATGCTTCACCCACAGTCACACACAGCCTGTTTGGATCAATTGCTTGATTGGGGAAGAAACAAACATAGAGTACTAGACAAGATAATAGAGATAGATATGGAAGGGACCTCAGAGATCTGTTAACTTACTCCCTTCATTTTATAGAAAAGGAAAGATTATTTGCCCAAAGCCACACACCCCAGAGAAATAAAGTGTCTTGTTCAAGGTAACAGAAGTGGCCAGAATTCTAGCCCATAGCCTTTGACGCTAAATGCATCAGGTTCCTCCACCAAACCTCACTGAACTCCATTCCTATAAGGTCTCTCCTGGCTCCATAGATGAGCACTCTTTCTACATAGTCATGATATCTCTCCAATAGAATATTCAATAGAAATGTCCCTTTGATGAATTCCTTGAGGGTAAGAATTGTCCAGCACCTAGCACAGTGTCTAGCCCATAACAGATGCTTAATTAATATTTATTGAATTGTTAAATTTTGCCCTTTTTGTATCCCCCAGTGCTTAGGAAAGTGCCTGGAACATAAAAGGCATTTTTAAATGTTTCTTGATTGGCTGACTGCCGTGAGTTATTCTAATAGCCATGGAAATGTTGCAAAGATTAGGTAGAAATAAGTAGCCCACAAACACAAGTGAATAATCAGATTAACAAAACTTCTATAAGTGTATAAGCAATGATTTCTGAAATGTGTCTTTCTATTTAGCATTCTACTGGGGAGAAACGGAAGTAGAGTAGAAATGGAAATGGATATGGAGTCAGCATAGATCTAGATTTCAATCTTGAATACCATTTCCTAACTTCTTGACACTGACAAACTCATTTTAACCTCCTCAACCACAATGTTACTTTTAAAATAGCAGCAGTTATTTAAGTATGAAGGAGAGACAGAGACAGAAACAGTCAGAGACAGAGGAATGCTTATTAAATCTTAACCTAATATATAGTTGTGGGTTGTTGGGATTAGTGTTCAAATCCCACATCTAACTCTACATGACCTAGAAAAAAGTCATATAATATTCCTAGACCTCAGTTTCCTCATCTACACAATGAAGGTATTGGATTAAACAGTCTCCAAGGTCACTTTCAGTATTTTTCTTCTGATCTATTATCCTTGAGTTGATTAAGTATTGTCTGTGCTCATTTTCATGCAAATTTTCTTTCCCTTTGGATCTACAACTTTTTTGGATTCCAGTTACCTTAAATGGGGACAAACATTTCCATAATCTTTTTGAAAAAGTCACAAACATCTTTGATCACCTTATTTTCATTTTAGTTTGTGTCTACACAAACAAACAGAGCTGGAATTTTGTGAATTTTTTCCCCAGTATTCTGCCAGTTTTATTAGCAACTTACATGTAAACAACCTTTGTAACTCAGTGAAAAGGAATTAATTGTTGAAGTAATGTCTTTCCTTTGGGCAGGTTATTTCTGTACTTCTCATGTCTTTTTCTGAACTAAAAGAATGTTTGAGGTTTTTCCATGAGTAGAAAATGTGTGCTTTATCTTTTTATTTTGTTCATCTCTAATGCCACTGATTTTTATGTTGATTGTTATTACTGTAATCATTGCTGAAAATTACATACCCATAGCATATCTCTGTATTTACAGAAACCATGTAATTTCTGAGGTGATGAAAGCCTTCTGGTCAACCCATACATAACATAATCTCTGAAGAATAGGCAAGAATTGGTCAGCCTTTGCTCAAAGACTTCAAAAGAGAGACATCACACCAACCTCCCTAGCACTCCATTACACATTTGGACATCTCTAATTGTTGTGAGTTTTTGTTTTGTTTTGTTTTTTCTTTTTCAAAGGAGCACACTGCCTGACACATAGTAGACACTATATCTAACCTGTGGCTCCAAGAAGTTGCAGCTTATATAGCAGCCACACCCAAGTAAACCATCTTAGCAGGCTTACTAAAACAGGCTGAGGGTAACCAACAGTCCTCAAACTCATAAGGGGATTGGGGGGGGAGGATGGTCCTACCCTGGAAATGTGAAGAATTCCTTCAATGCAAAGGGCAAATAAAAACAATTTGTTCCAGTGGACATGAAGGTGGCAGAAACAATTGCTATCAAAAGCTTACAGCTTTGGTACACATGGAAGAAGCCAAGGTCATGCATTGCATCCTGAGCCATCACCTGTCATCTTGAATTGGGTCCTGCCACTAGACTTTGATGACACTGTAAAAGAGAGGTTCATGACTTTGTGCAAATCTGCCTTGTTTAAATCAAATTTATGTGCAAGTCAAAAGGCATCATCCTTGATGTCATTCTGCTTTTCTGTAAGTATGAAGAACAACAACCAATCATCTATTGAAATGCTTATAACCTTCCTCTTCCCCTTTGCTTCGAGCATAAATGTGTCCTTTCTGTGCCTTGTACCCACTATTCCTGACTCTGCCCTCCATGGCTAACCAGAACATATCTAATTCCTCTTTTCCCAAATGACAGCCCTTCAATATTTGAAGATAGTTATCACATTGACCTTAATGCCTCTCTTCTGTAGGCTAAACATCCCAATTCCTTCATTCTCTTCTTGTGTGTTATAAATGCAAGTCAATGTATCACCCAGTTTGCCCTCCATTTAGCAATGCCCAATTTATCAATGGCTCTTATAAAATGTAGTACCCAGAACTGACCCAATAACTCAACATGGAATATGACCACAGCAGAGTATAGTAGGGCTATTATCAGTGTATTCATAAAAATTATGGCACTCAATGCTTACTCAAACAATCTTTAGCACTCCTATTGCTGCCCAAAATGTTTTTTTTGCCCACTATCCCACACTGTTGACAATGAGATAATTGTGGGTGAGATTAAGTCAAACTTAGAAATGGTTTAAATTGGCCTTGCAATACTCTAAATCATCAACAACTTTTTCAGAGGAAGTTAGGTAGCCACCTTTTACACATGCAGGATTTGTAAAATTCATTTTTTCTCAATTTTAAGGTATTATTTTTACCTCTATTTAGTTCCATCTTATTTGATCTGAAATGATTTATTGGCCTTTCAAGGATCTTTTTGATCCCTGGTTCTGTTGACCAGTTTATTACTTAGCTCTGTGTTATCTGAAAAGTTAATAAAGAAACCATCTGTAAGTTTATCTAAGTCACCAAATCAAATGTTATAGTTATACATGACTATTAGAGAAACATTTAATTAAACTAATTCTATTCATAAGATGCAATCTGGTGGGAAAAAATAACTTCTAGCTTTTTCTCCTCAAATACTTAAGAAAATACAGGTACAAAAAAAGGGGAAAGAACCTACTTGTACAAAAATATTTATAGCAGTTCTTTTTTGTGTTGGAAAAGAATTGGAAACTAAAGGGATGCTGATAAATTAGGGAATGGCTAAAGAAATTGTGGTATCGGATGATGGTGGAATATTATTGTGCAATAAGAAACAATTTATAGGATGATTTCAGAAAAAGCTGGAAAGGTTTACATGAACTGATACAGAGTGAAATAAGAAGAACCAGGAGAACATTTTACATAGTAGCAACAATACTGTATAATGATCAACTGTGAAAGACTTAGTTCTTCTCTGTAACACGATGACTCAAGGCATTTCTGAAGGACTTGCCAAAGAATGCTATCCACCTCCAGACAAAGAACTGTTGGAGTCAAAATTCAGCTCAGATAATATTATTTCTCACTTTAGTTTATTTGTACTTTTATTTGGGGTTTTTGGTTGTATATGAGTATTCTCTTACAACAATAAAGAATATGGATAATATGATAATATGATAATACATGTAAAACCCAGATCAAATTGGTTACTATCTCCAGGAAGGGGAGGGAATGGAGGAAGAGAAGCAATTTGGATTTTGTAACTTCAGAAAACATATGTGGGAAATTGTTGCTGAGAAAGAGAGACAGAGAGAAACAGAGACAGAGAGAGAGAGAGAGAGAGAGAGAGAGAGAGAGAGAGAGAGAGAGAGAGAGAGAGAGAGAGAGAGAGAGAGAGAGAGAGAGAGAGAGAGAGAGAACACAGATATATAATTCCAGGAAATGCTTTTCAAGGATATAGATAATCTAATATTATCTCATAATTCACTATCAGATTATTGGCAGCTTCACTGCTCTGGAACACCTGGATACCTGAAATTAAGACTGAGCCTCTGAGCATGAATAATGATGAAGAGAGTCCAATGGATATGAAACATCTAGAAAAACCCTGGGATTGAATGGCTCACCAACCACAAGAAAGGATCTAGTAATAAGTGCTATAATCAATCTTTGCTGATGCCAAAGGAAGATGCACAAGAGAAACAATAGGAAAGGGGGGAATGAAGTAGGGGAAAGTTGGGAAAAGAGAGAAAGGACTAGGAGAATGAAAGGAGCAATGGCAAAAATTCAAAAAAGCACCAAGAATGATGAGAAACAGAGAATATAGGTGATCATTAGAAAACCAAAGACGACATAAACCAGTGATTTTGATTGATGAACTTGTCTTTTCTATTTTCAGACTTTGTGAAATGCAATCACATTCTAATTATAGGGCAACAGGAAAGTTTTAATTGTAAATGATATCCAATTCCTTTTGGGGGAGGAAGAAGTGGAAATGTTGCATCATATAAGTAAAAAGGTAGCAATATGGACAAAACACCTAAAGCTGACCAGCAATCAGACTTTCAGACTGAAAGAGTAAAAGCAGGATTGAAGAATGTAAAAATGAATTTTATTAGGAGTTTCTAGGTAAGGAAGTCCAACAATGGCATGCTGGCATTCTGAGTAGGAAAAGCCATTCCCTTTTGGGATCAGGAACAACTAAATATTCCTAAATTTAAAATATATATAAAAGCCAAGATCAGCCCACAATATAAAATATAGGTGCCACCCAACTTGGAAAAGGGTACATTTCTCTAATACCTTCCCTTTCTTTATGTTTTTTTTTTCCTGGATGTAAAAAAATTTTCCCCTTACAAATCAGCAATGGAAAATTCACCCTTTAGGTCTAGGGTACATAACAGCAAGATTAAAAACAGAAAAAAGGAGCAAATGGCATCCAGTTACAGCAGCTGAAGGGGGAAAACCCATTAAAGATCAGTTATGCCAAATCTCTAATACCAGACAGCCAAGTAGGCATTGGGAATGGAAAGGCATAGAAATGATCTTCATAATTCCTTCATCATATACCCCTAATAATAAAAATAAACTGGGAATATACTCCAAATATGGGTATATTAGCTTGTTTCTAAATATAGTCATGTAATACTATACTAATAATTATGTACCTAAAAAAGAGAAATTTAAAACAGATGAAGTCATACTCACCCCACACTTTGGAGATCACTGGTCCAAAAGGTTTCAGTCTATGCTTTAATTTAGGGGTCATCAATTAAAATTTAGAAATAAGTAAAAGGAGGAATCTCTGAGGACAAAGACACAAGATCTAGACACTAAACACTAGAGAAATTCACAGGAGGAATCAGGATCCCCTCATTACAGCAAGAAAATTCACTTTATATGTCAATGGAGAATGCAAATCAATTATATTTTATTTTATATATTACATTATGAGATTGGATAACGAGAAGCACCATTTGGTGCATTATGATGAATGTGTCTTTGATCAACTGGGTTTCTGAATGAGACGTTTTCCATAGGCATTTGTATTACCCCTCCAAAATAAAAAAGCAATCATTCTAAATTCATAAAGAATCTTGTCACTGACCTTATAGATAGTTTGTTGTATTTCAGAGGAGGGGAGACAGACATTGTCTAATTTATTATTTGCAATATATGACCAGGAAGTGAACACTCTCTCTCTCTCTCTCTGTCTCTCTGTTTCTCTCTCTCTCTCTCTCTCTCTCTCTCTCTCTCTCTCTCTCTCTCTCTCTCTCTCTCTCTCTCTCTCTCTCTCTCTCTCTCTCTCTCTCTCTTACATATTGTTATGGCCCAGAGGGTCTAAGTCTGTCTTCTGTTTTACTTTATACAAGAATTGGAATAAAGGAAGGTAAACCATAGGGTTTAGATGTGGCTATCCATTAAATATTGAAATGGTCATTATACTAAAATTGTTTCAATCATGTAAAGGACAGAAAATAAAGTCACTCTTTCTCTTCTACAACACTATGAGTCTGACCCAGACAGCAAGATGTTGACTGTTTCAAAGAGAAATATGAGTTTTCACTATAGCAATAAATACTACCAAACATTACAACTATCTCTATAGTACCACTGTATTCTAGCCCTATCAAATTCTAGAGATTTAAAGGAATTTGAGTGATCAACCCTTCTCATTTTATAGGTGAGAAAATTAGGACTTAGGAAAGTGAACTTAATCAAAAGCTATTAGGTGAAGTCAGAGGACATTGGCTTCAAATCCCACCTGGCCTGCTTAATATACCTATGTGATCTTGGGTAAGAATTGGTCACTCAGCCACTCAGGAGGAATTAGGTTCCCTTTATTGTGGCAAGAATATCTACCCATTCCCTGGGCCTTTGTTTCCACATTTAGAAAATGAAGGATTTGGAAAAGATGGATTTTGAGATCCTTTCTGGCTATTAAGGTAAGAATCCATATGATCACATCACAGTTCAAGACCTATGATCTCATACCTGGACACTGATGAAAATCTACATCCTCCAAAAAGAAAATAGCTTCAGAGAAACCTAGGAAAGCTTATGTGAATTGCTATAGAATAAAATGATCAGAAGTGAGAGAATAGTTTATACTATACAATGTTATAAAACTAAATACCTTAAAAACTCTAAGAACTCTGATCAAAGTGATATGATGACCAATCACAATTCCAGAGAACTGATTAAGAATGCTACTCATCTCCTGTTGGAAGGGTAATGGACTCAAAATGGAGAATAGGATGTGTATTTTTTTGTTATGTCTAATGGGGAAATTTGTTTTTCTTGACTATATTTGTCACAGAAATTTTTGTTTCAGTGAGGGGGATGGATAGGGACAGAGAGAGAGAGAGAGGAGAGAGAGAGAGAGAGAGAGAGAGAGAGAGAGAGAGAGAGAGAGAGAGAGAGAGAGAGAGAGAATGCTTGTAAGTGAAAAAAACTTAAAAAGGAAAGAGGCATCTACTAAAGAGGGATAAAAGATGGTTTGTTTATCTATAAGCTAAGGTACTTCAAGCTTTGGGTATTTTATGGGAGATTAAATAAAGAGTATCCCATATGGAATTTAAAAATATATGTCTCAGTACTATGATGCTTTATACAATGCTATACTGCCTTCTCTAATATCATGTTGCCTGTGAGTACAATAGCTCATAGATCTGATGATCACTCCTAACTATTAAGAAAAGTTTTAAATATATCCTATAGATATGCTTACTAAAGAAGGGGCTTTATAATACATTTTGGAAATATTTTAAGCTAAAAAAAAGCTTAATTTGGTAAAAAAAATCATAGTTTAAGAAGCAATGATTAGATATCTGGAAGATTCATTCATTGAGAAAACTATAATCCTAAGCATTCTGGAAAATAAAGAAGGAACCAGAAAATTCCAAGGCTTTAAGTCAAACTGTTCTTTACTGCTCTCTGGGTTTTGTATTTTTCTGTATCTCTCCTACTCTTCCCTGCAACACATCACTAAATGCACAAGGAAATGTCAACTTCTCAGGTCATCAGTTTCAATTGCTTGTGTCACTCTTTGATGGAGTCAATGGCTTGGAAATCCCCAGACTTGAGCTAGCAGTATTAAGTACGTTGGATTCTGCTGACATCATCCCATTTTATTGCCACGCTAGGAGAGGCTGTCCTCCATGGGAACATTATCAAAGGAAAGAGAAGATGGAATCCTTTTTAGAGTTGTTGACCTATGTTCTATTCCTAATATACTGCTGGATGTCAGTTTTCCATGAACCTATGCTATCAATAGCGAGATTGATCAAGTCTCAATTTATATTTCCCAAACTTTATAGCCCTTCAATATTTTTTCGTCAAAAGTAGCAGAAAGCTAATAAGATCCTTTATCTTGAGGTTGATGTAGCTCTTTAGGGCAAATATGAGAAACAATGATCTTCTTTTGGAGTCAATCAATTGTTCCTTCTTAATTAGCCTAGGGAGTCAGGATTGAGAGGTCTTAATTTTTAAACTCATGCATTTGGTTCTAACATTCTTCATCTAGAGTATTCATCTGTCCACTTCACCTCATGTGGAAAATACCATAAATATTTCAATCCATTTCTATCTTCTTTACCTTCTAAATGATTTCTATCACTCAGAACAATTAATTTGGGCAGTCTTATTTAATGAAGAGAGAAAGATAAGAATGAGAGAAAAGAGGGATGAGAGAAGAGAAAGGAGGAGATAAAGATATATAGAGATAGTGAGAGAAATAAGAGGGAGAATATGGAGGAGAGAAAGGGAGAGGCAGATAGACAGACAGAGACAGAGACAGAGAGACAGAAAGAGGCAGAGATAGAGGAAATTCTAATTCTTCTTATTCCACTTGCCTCACCAAGCATCTGAGCTCACGTTGTCATTCTCAATGTGGACATTGCTGCCAGCTTCTAGTGCTCTACTGGATTAAGTAATAATGACAGTTGCTATTTTGGGTTCTGTGTGATTACAGTAACAAAGGGAGTGTGGCACAGGAATGTAATATTTCCAAAGTGATTCAAAAAATTTGCAAAACAAAAAAATCTAATTTGTGTAAGAAATGTTGACTTTAATGATTACTTTTGCCCTGAGACTAGAAGGGTTACTAACCTGGCTGGAAGGAATAGCATATAAAGATTTTTTTACTAGTTCTATGACTTGGAGAATAAAATTTCCTGCCTCGTAGTTGACTTGGCAAAATTGCTTCTGTATATGGCATGAAAATCTACATCATTCTGGAAATATATTACTAATAATATAAAGGACAAACATTTCTATTTTTCTTTGTGATTATATGAAGTAGCTAGATAATTATGGGAAGCAATACACACTAACATTTTTAAATGTAGGGGAGTAAGTTGATCTATTTAATCTGGACAGCATGGCAAGATTCTATAACAGTGGATCTAGTTTGGATAGTGAGTCCCGTACCCA